>NW_024082084.1:0-342678 GCF_003009895.1 Hyaena hyaena | reverse complement strand
ACAATAAACTATTTGTAAAAAAAAAAAAAAAAGAACCAGTAGTGTTAAAATATGCATTCTACAGTAAGCAATATAGAGATACAATGCTATCCCAACAAAATTCAAGTGACATTTTTCATAAAATTAGAGACTATTTGAAATTAGCTGGCAGAAGAGGTGGTAATAGATGCCTGTATTTTGCGTATATCAAGGAATCAGAGCCAAAAGATCTGCTGATTGGATAGGAGCCATAGTAAAATATCTAGGTTTTAGGTCTGATGGAGAAGTTCAGTTTAGATTGTATTAATCTTGAGACACCTATCAGACATTTCAACAGAGAGGGTAAACAGCAAGTTCAATTTGTAAATCTGAGAGTTCAATGAGAAGGTATGAATATATGTATGGTATTTGAACCACAGTATAGACGAAATCACCAAGAAATTTTGTGCAGATAGAAAGGTGACAAAAATTGAAACTTAAACTATTTTAATGTGTAGAGGTCAAGAAGATGAGATGTAAACTAGTTAAGAGAACAAAAAGGAGGGGCTCGTGAATAAAGACGAAAAATGAGCGTACTGTCTGCAAAGTCAAGGACTCAATTTTCCACTATTGGAAGAAATAGCACTCTTAACATGGAAAATAATCTTAGAAAGTTTTATTGGAATGGCTTTATGAGATGAGACAGTAGATAAAAAGGGAAATATTAGAGTCAAAGCTGTTGAATTTTACTGTAAGTGTAGATGGTTTAAAAACTGAAGGGAGGGGCATTAGGTTAGGGAATGGTGGTTTGCTCTTAAAACAGAAGACTTGACACATGGTTTTATCCCGAAAAGCAAGATCAAATTGACTAGATAAAAATTACACACAAGAAAGGGGGATAACAGATTGACCATAATTTTCAGAGGGAATAAAAACCAGTATAGAAACACTGAAGTGAAGCATTGATAGGAAAATGGGTATTTTCTCCACCATAGCCAAACAGAGGTAGGTGCGTAGGTTCAGATAGTGATGGCAGGTCACAGACGGATTATTGTTCTGATTGCTTCACTTCTCTTTGAGAAATAGGAAGCAGCACAAATGCTGGAGTGAGGAAAACAAAGGAATTGCTGGTGATATTAGGAAAAGTGAAAATTCATTCTATTTCTAGGATATTGCAATAGTGAATGAAATGTTTTCTGATTGCTTGAAAGTTCTAAGAATCCACTTGAGGTTAATGCTCATGACTAAGTTGAGACCAGTCAGATAACTTGCATGTTTTCTCCAGCCACAGTCAGCTTGGTGAGTACAGGTATGAAGCAGAAAGAATGGTGTATTTAATTAGTTTCATGCAGCATAACTTAAAACACCATAGGGGTCTATAGAAGGGTCTAGGAGGTGAATGTGTGCACATGGAGTTTTAAGAGTAATGAACCAACTTTGAATCAAAAGAAAGGTTAGAAGATTAGGGCAGTAAAGTAGAATACATACATGTTAGAGTTTTGTGGGATTAGATTGTTACAAACATAGAACACTTTGAAGGGTAGGATACTTGTTAACAATTAATGATAATGGCCATTCACGGATGTGGTGGCTGCAGTAGTGGTAGGAGAGAAGCTGACTGCAAGATTAGAAGTTAAAATTGAGGTTAGATTATAGGAAGGGTCATCTACTTGTACACTGAAATCACCGAGAATTATAAGAATAGCACTGAAGAGAAGAAGTAGAGCTGTTATGAAAATCTTTATAGGATGCTTAGAATCATTAAGTCTCTACTGAACTGTAGAAAAGGACAGCAGCAGGTGACAGTACATGGCAGAAAAATCAAATGCAAAGTGTGGAGACAAAGGAGGGTGAATGAACTGAACACACTAATGAAGAGTAGCCAGGGCCTCATATCCAGACTAAGTAAAATGGTTACTAATAGAACTCTTTCCGATGTTCTACCTCTTCTTTCAGCTTCTGCCTTTACACTCCATGTAAAGTCATGCTTAAAAAGGAAATAGAGGCAGAAAAACATTTATGGAGCAATCAAGATGAACCCAGATTCTGTGCAATATTGTAATTTGTGACTAATAATTTTAATTCAGGTCAACTCCAGAGGTTATCCTCTATCATATATTGCATACAGTAATGAGGACATAAGAATGAATAAAATGTTGTCCCAGAAATTAAAAAGCTTATAATCTAGGGCAAGAGACAAACTGACAAGGAGACAAAGACATAATTATAATTCAATGTTTGAGACAGTAGAAATAGAAGATGAAAATGACAAGCATTAAAAATGGCTGCAGAAAGAAAAAACTGAACTGTAACAATGTGAGTGGAAATAGGTTTCTGGAAGAAGACTACTGAATCTTGAATAAACTATTAAACAGAGGGAAAGCACATAAAATGGAATAAATAGATTTGTGAAAAGTATTAAGGAGATTTGCTAAATATTTAATGGTCTGATATGCCATAAGTATTCAGATACAAAGAGAACCCCATTTAATAAAAATACAGAAATTAGTATGAGATCAGATAGGAGAAAAAATAAATCTAAGATTTTATGGTAAACTTTGTCTTTACCATAAAGCAGTTTATTTTTTGGAGATAATAGAATATTTTGTGATCAAATACATTTGTAAAACAGGATACATTTTGCCCATTTTTGTGAATTACTGATAAAGCTCTTGAACTGGGGCGCCTGGGTAGTTCAGTTGGTTAAGCGTGGACTTAGGCTCAGGTCATAATCTCGTGGTTCGTGGATTTGAACCCTGCATCGGGTTCTGTGCTGACAGCTAGCTCGGAGCCTGTTTTGGATTCTGTGTCTCCTTCTCTCTCTGACCCTCCCTTGTTCATGTTCTCTCTCTCTCTCTCTCTCTCTCTCTCTCAGAAATGGATAAATTAAACAAAAAAAAAAAAGCTCTTGAACCTACCGTCAATTCAGATTTTTCAAAAACTGTTTGACTCCAGCAATGGCAAACATTTTGTCGTTGTAAGTTAAAAAGTGCTCCGAATAGTCTCAAAAGGTAAACCCTTTGGCTCATGTATTTGGAAAATACACAAAAAGCTTACAGAACTGAATAAATTACAGGGATCATGGTTGTCAGTCCTTAGAAATCGAATTACTATGATGAATCAATCTCTACTTGTCAAGGAATAACTTCTTTCTATACTCTTACGGACATGTAATTAGGTCTTTGCTTCCTATTGGCTCTTTCTCTTCCAATACTACTTTGCCACTTTTTTTCGAGCAGGTAAATGTTTCCAGTATCAAATCAAGAATTTTTACAGAAAAATATAAATGCATAATCTGTATTATGTGCCCACCTATGTGACTGTTGTTGGTGGGGTTGTGGATTAAGTAAAGAAAGACAGAAGACTAGGGCACCTTACTACCACAATGATTTCTATCACACAATGATCTACCACACAATGAATTTTCATTGAACTACTATTAATATACTTTGAAATTCAAACCTCCTGCCTCCAAATCTGTGCATTAAACATCTTTCAAAATTTAGTCAACATTTTAGAATGTATATATTTTTTCAGCTAATGCAAGTTAGTAAAGGTTAACTTACTTATATTGAAATTTTACACATACTGAAATATATATAATATACATATGAATATAAAAGATGTAAAATTAAAGTATATGTAAAATATACATATACATGTACATATATATACATGTATGTAAAATATATATGTAAACATTATTTTACATGTACTGAAATTTTATCTGTGAAAGTAAAATTAAACATATCTGGGAGTATTTGGATACTTTGTATTACTCTTTCCCATTCATGACAATTTTCTTCAACTATTTATGGTACAGCTTGTTTTGTTGCTTTTCCATTGATTATTCCATAAGACTTTTTACAAGAATATGCTACTCTGTAAACTTACTATGCACTCTTGACCACAATCCCGTAAAAATTATTTCAGTTTCAGTTAAAAAAAAAAAATGCACTGGGAAAATGGGGTGAGGTCTATAGGTCTCTCTGCTCATGAAGTTTCCATATCAGTGTGAAAGGAAAACTATAAAAAAAATCCAATACCAAATAGTGATTGATATAAAGAAAAATAGTTGAGAACACTTTTTGATTAGGTAAGGAAGGGATCTCTGATTAAGTCTTTCTAAAAAGAAACCAAATGAAACAAGGCAATGAGTTATGAAAACAAATGAGCGAAGTGAGCTCCAAAGCAGACAAATCTTACGTCCAAAGTTGCCTTGATACATAAACACTAAGTGAGCGTGACAAATACCAAGGAGGCCAACTTTTTTTGTTTTTAAATGAGAACTGTTTCCCAAAACAAAAGAATTAGCTAGCATAGAACTGGTATTCTATAGATTTACAAACCTCTTTAATGTCTGGATTTCCAGAAGACAGAATGTTGATTCCCAAATACGCTTCTGAATTCAGTTTGTTGTATTATGTTAGTTTTGGTTTATGTATGTGGAGAAAATCTGCCCTCACATATGTAATATGGAAGGAGTATTTTAATAACCTTTTCAGTTAACTGTAGATATTTCTCTATTCAACACTAAAAAACTGTAAGGGATATTGTCTTAAAGGTTACAACTGTAATGTGCAATCTGGATTGTTACCAAAGAACTTTATGTACTCTTATGTTGAACTCCGTTGGCCTACCCTGTACTTTAAATATCCATGCATTTTTTTTAAATCTCATTTATTTATTACTTGAAAAATAGTGGCTCACTGAATTATAGGGACATTATGAAAGTTGATACACTTTACCAAACCATACTAAAAAATCACGATTCCTAATATCCCCGCCAATCTCATTAGAGTCTGCCAAGCTCACTATGGCAGATACAGGTTTCCCAAATTTCTAATTTTGCTCTAAAACCTAAATTTATCATTGGCAACTCATATTTTCAATTGTTTTCCTTGAAATGACATTCATCTCTATAATGTACCTGCCAAATCCTCAAGTCTGAATAACCAGTTTGTCTGAAGTTGTCCTTTCAAGGAAAAACTGGTTTTCCCAGAAAACAGTGGCTAGTTCACATTAGAGCTCTGGGGTCACACAGGTGCTTTTCTCTAAGACCGTCATAATGCTTCAGGATGCAGCAGAAATACTTCATACATTCTGCCCATTTCACCACAGAATACCAAGGAGGCCAATTTAACTTAAAATTTACAAGCCACGAGGGTGCCTAGGTTTATCAGTCGATTAAGTGTCCAACTCTTGATTTTGGCTCAGATCATGATCTCACTGTTTGTAGGTTTGAGCCCCACATTGAGCACTGTATGGACAGTGTGAAACATGCTTGGATTCTGTCTCCCTCTCTCTCTGTCCCTCATCTGCTTGCTCTCTCTCAAAATAAATAAACTTAAAAAAATTTACAAGAGACAAAAATAATGATAATAAATAGCATTATGGTTTTATGGGTCCATATTACACTTCCAAAATTCTATCCTTTATTACCTCATTTATGTTAGTCATCACAATGATCCTATGACAGATAATATGTTATTAAACTCAGAGAGTCAAACAGAAAGATTAACTTTTCCAAGGTTTTTACGCTGACATATAGGGATCTAGATGTCAAACCTAAATCTGATGCCATGGTTCTCACTATAAATTTTAGATAAATTATGGTTACCTAGTCAACTAGAAATTTTTCATTGCCCTCCCAAATGCAGCTCAAGCATTTATGGTGGTGTAACTCTTCCTTCTGATTCGAATATTCTTAAGTATGATACACTGATGAACTACAGAATCTGTACGTCACCTCTTTTAGAGGTTCATGATTGATATTCTTTCATATAATTTTCTTATTTTATTGACATACATTCTAACTGAAATGTGTAGAAATTTTTAGCAAATTTCAATCTTGTGATAATTACTACACCACTGTATAAACCAGATACAAGCTAGGCACTTTGGCCTCACAGAAAGCAGATTAAACTTGATCCAAACCAATTTTATGAATGTGCAAAATTTCAGAAAAGAATTCAAAGTCACCATAAATGTCTGTTCCTTTTTGTCTGATACATTGGTTATGAAATCCAGCCTACTGACTGATTCCTATAAGAAAAATAATAATTTACTTACACCAAGTGATAAGGTTAATAACTTTAAAAAAGTTTTGATGATTCTTCTTCTACTTCATGATTCCACACTATTCTCATTGTCTTTTTCCTTCACCTCATACAGAAACCTGAAAATGCTCCCCCTGCTTTGTACAGAACAGTACACAGTACTTTCAAAAGTCAGGCCTAGGGGCACCTGGGTGGCTCAGTTGGTTAAGCCTCTGACTTCAGCTCAGGTCATGATCTCACGGTTTGTGGGTTCGAGCCCCACATCAGGCTCTCTGCTGACAGCTGGATCAGAGCCTGGAGTCTGTCTTTGGATTCTGTGACTCTCTTTCTCTCTGACCCTCCCCTGCTCATGCTGTCTTTCTCTCTCTTTCAAAAATAAATAAAACATTAAAAAAAAAAAAAAAAAAAAAGTCAGGCCTAAGCCTCAGCTAATGCTTTAAGAAGGAATCATTTTGGTCTCTCCCCATCTAAGCATGTGTGAGTACACAAACTCATTCACTATGTAAAACGTAACACAAACTCCTTTCGAAAAGGGTAGAAAATTAAAGTGACTCTTTCACAGCAATGTTATGAATGCTATATCAAACATGGTGTTATTTAATTAATACCCGGGAAATGCCAAGTACTTCTAGATATATTTTTAAATTAATAATGTTTCCAGGTTATATAATACTACCATACTAAGTCACTCTTCATTTATGACAGTATTCGCGATCTATGTTTGTTCTTTCAGTGTCGCTAAAAAACATATCTAGATAAGCATAGTCAACCTTGGGCTGCTTTTCTAGTTTTACCTAATTATCTCAGTAACTGTTTCAGACACAACAGGAAAGAGGTGGAGTTGACTTGGCACTGAACATGGAAGAGGTTATAGCATAATCAAGACTAAACTGAACCTCCATGAAATTACAAGAGATGAATAGGACAGGAGGAATAAAGAGAAATAAATTTTTATATTTATAGTCTTAGCCTCTGAGAGATTCTAAGGCCAGGAGCTCTGTACGGTAGACTGGGAAGGAGTTCAAAAGGAATAAAACTGTCCCATCTCAATCTACATTACAGGGACACTCTGAAAATACAGAGAATCTCAAATTGGCTTGGAGTTTGTCACAATGTTAAAAAGAAACACCAGGGTGTTCAAATTTCAGAGCAGGTTGAAGACAGCGTATTTAAGGATGAGAAGTGTAAAATGTGAGGTTTCTATTGATCGTTTCTGGGAATAGCCCATAACTATTTTAACTAAAGCAAGTGGAAACTGACCTCAATTATTCAGGATTATTGTAATAAGAGAGGCAAAAACAGTATTATGGAAACTTCTGGGCTAGGAGTCAGATTTGGGATTCTATTTAGATTCTGTAACAAAATGGCTGTATCACTGGAGAACTATTGTCCTTTCTTATCTTTATTTTCCTTTATTGTATAATTGAGGTAATAAATCTTCCCCAATTGAAATAGTGGCATTATGTTTTCAAATACTTAAACACATGTAAAAAGTGTTTTAAAACACCCAAATATTAGGGGTGTTTTTCAGCTCAGGTTATGGTCTCAAGGTTATGAGACTGGGCCCTGCTTCAGGCTCTGGGCAAATGGCACAGCCCTTGCTTGGGATTCTCTCTCTGCCCCTCATCTACTTGTATGTATGCACTCTCTCAAAATAAGACATTTTTTAAAAAAAATAATTGAATGTAGAAAAATTGTTTTGTTTTTATATTGTATGTTTATGTCAAAGGTTTTGTTATTCCACTATCTTCTCTACTTTGACATCACACATATGATATGTAATTTAGTCAATTGAGAATAACCACTGCAGAGATTGGTTCAAGACTCATCTCATTCTGGAAAATATTTTCATGTTGGCGGAAACAAATCTTCATGTAGATACTCAGGAGATGTCAACTGTAATGGCGTAAAAAAAGGTTGAAAATGACAAGACATGGTTTGTCATTGGAAGTGGTTCTAAAAGAGTGAAGTTAATAATATATAGGGCAGACATTCAATCAGACAGCTGTCTCAAATCAGCTAGGAAATAGCCTTGACAGACAAATCCATAAAATAGTTGCCAAATATTTGACACCTAAATATTAAAGTGGGTCACCAATGACTTTGACTCACAGGGATCCCACAGAGGATGATATCAGACTTTTAGAACTAGAATTACAGAAGCTTAAAGTTGGAGTAAATTGAGAACTGACAGTGATTACTTTAACCTAATATGTAAGGTTTTCCTATTATGCTTGTCTGATGGTTCAGTGCTGATAAAGTAGATGCAGTCCTGTGGATCACATTATCTTTCCAAGCATACTACTACATCTGGGGACAGTTTTAGATGGTACCAATGGTATTTTGAGAGATTTGTAAAAGTTGGATAGATTGATCCTAGAGCATCCCCACACACACACAATGACTACAGATAAAAGAAAACAAAAAAGGGGCGCCTGGGTGTCTTAGTCGGTTAAGTGTCCGACTTTCGCTTAGGTCATGATCTCGTGGTTCGTGGGTTCTAGCCCCGCGTCGGGCTCTGTGCTGACTGCCAGCTCAGAGCCTGGAGGCCTGTTTCAGTCTGTGACTCCCTCTCTCTGACCCTCCCCTGCTCACGCTGTCTCTCTCTCCCCTAGAAATATAGCATTAAAAAAAATTAAGAAAAAAAAACAAAAAATATGTCCAATAGCAACACACACACACCGAAAAACAGAAGGAAGCACAAGCTAAAATTAATTTTGTAGCCTGGGGAGAAAATGGGGGGGGGCGGGGGGGGAGGAAACTATCCTCACAATGAAAGCGAAGAGCTCACCAAAAGCTCACAACCTTGATTTCGATGAAAAGGCAGCCCCTAAGACAATCCCAAATGGTACCATATTTTTATTAAAGCTCCTTACACGTGGGCTTGATTTACTGGCTCATTTCTAATTTAGAAAAGTATGGCAGAAGTTATGTTATCCTTATACTGGGTTATAAGAAGATTTTGGAGGGGCTCCTGGGTAGTTCAGTCCGTTGAGTGTCTGAGTTCGGCTCATGGCATGATCTCATGGTTCTTGGGTTTGAACCCTGAGTCAGGCTCTGTGCTGACAGCTAGACTCAGAGCCTGGAGCCTGTTCCATATTCTGTGTCTCCTTCTCTCTCTGACACTCCCCTGCTCACACACACTCTCTCTCTCTCTCCCCTTCAGAAATAAAAACATTTTTAAAAATATGCTAAATTAAAATAAATAAAAAGATTTTGGCTTCCATCTTCCGTTCTTTCCTTCTCTATGTGTGTCTATCTCTTGGTCTCTTTCTCTGATCACATGCATTAGGGTAAATAAGATGCCATGTTGTAAAGAGCCTTTGGAGAGGACCACGTGGCATACTAAGCAACTGGGGCTGACCTGTGGCATCAATCAAGCCATTAAATGACTCACACCTCGGAATAGCTTTTCTTCAACCTAATGAGAACTACTAAGGAAGAACCAAAGAGCTAAGCTGCTTCTGGATTCCTATCCTACCAAAAATTGAGAAAAATGTTTTATTTTTTAACTGCTTAGAATCTGGGGATAATTTGTTATACAGAAATAAGTGACTAATACATTTGCAGACACAGGCAGTCACACTGATTGGCAAATAGATAAGTTGCTCCTCGAGATAGGAAAATACTCATAGGAACAATGGTCAGGTAAGGCAACAAGCCTTATGAGGACATATTTTAATCTTAAAATAAGTTTTAAAAAGTTTAAGTTTTAAAAAATGTTAAAATAGTAACAAACCAAATATTCCAGAAGACTGCATGCAACCAAAGGTATTTACCTCTCTTCATCTCATACATTCCAATTTGATTCCGTTTAAAACAAAACAACCACAAAAACAAAAAGCAAACAGGAAAATAAAAGTTCACCCATTAAACTACAGCCAAGAACTTATGAGTTGCCATAAAAAAATAAAGTTTTTATTCATTTATATCATACTTGTATGAGCAAAATTAAAAGAATGAGCATTACACATCTCCATACTATATCCCCAACTTCTTACCACCCAAAATAAAAAGACTTTTACAAAAATCTAAAGGAACATAGAGATGTAAAATCTAAATGGACAACTTTAGAGAAAGCACCAGGCATAGAAGATTTCTATGAATTTCTACAAAATGTTCAATGTCCAGATAATTTCACCATATTATAAATTATTCTAGAGTACTAAAAACAAAAGAAAATCCCCTATTTCTCAATGAAAGAGGCATAATATCAATAACTAAGCCTGAAAAAGAAACAGAAAAACTCAAAACAATGTCACCTACTAATATCTATGCAGAAATATTAAATATAGTATCAGCAAAATAAAACACTTTAAGAGTATGCTCTAAGTGATTTATTCGAAGAATATAAAATTACTTCAATTTTGGAAAGTCTATTAAAATCTTACAACATTAATAGACGGAAGGGTAAAAACCCTAGGCTTGTTCCCATAAATACTGAGAAAACTTTGGAAACCTTTAACATGTGTTTATGAAAAAAGCGCACAATAAAAACTAAAAATATTTTTTTTTAAATAGGAATACTTTAAAATGGTTAACACAAACAGCCTAGACTTTCAGACATTTAGGTATTGCCTTACTAAATGGAAGTACACCAGAAACCTGATCACTAAGATCAGGAAAATATCCTGTTATCTTCATGACTCAATATTGTGTAAGAGACAGAGTCAATGCAATTAGATGTTAATTAGAATCACAGGAAATGGTAAACGTTAAATTGTATCTACTTTGAAGTGATAGAGTGGTAACTTGAAAATCCCCAGAGAATCTAGAAGACTAACAAAATCAATGATGAAAATTAGAAACTTCCTAAATATAAAAATAACAGGAAAAATTCACAAAGGTAGCAAACAAATTAAGAGCTATATAATTAAGAAGTATATAAAATCCATGAGGAAAAAATTTTAAACTTCTCAATGAAAAATAGATGAACTTGGAAAAATGTTGCCTGGGTCTTAAATCTGATGACACAACACTATAAAGATGTCAGTTTTCCCCAAATCAATTTACAAAGTTAATTCATTCACAATGAAAAAAAACCATGGTCCTTTTATGTTTTCAGACAAATTGACACTAAAGTTTATATAGAGAAACATTCAGAAATAGACACTAAAACTAAGAAAAAGAGTATGAGGAGAGCAAACCCTATTAGACATTCAAACATACTATAAAAACCTTTATAAATAAAAGCTATGATCAGGTGGTAATAAAAAAAATAAGACAAGAAAGCAAAAATAGATCAAAGTATATATATGGAAATTTAGTATACAATCAGGTGGCATCTTGAACAAGTAGGGCAAATACAAACTTTTAAATAAATAGTACTTGGATAACTGGGTAGCTATTTTTTTTTTTTTACACAAATAGTTTATTGTCAAGTTGGTTTTCATATAACACCCAGTGCTCATCCCCACAAGTGCCCCTCTCCGTGCCCATCCGCCCCCCCAACATCCATCAGTCCTCAGTTTTTGTCAGCATTCAAGAGTCTCTCATGGTTTGCCTCTCCCCCTTTCCCCCACTATCTCCCCCCTTCTTCTCCCCCATGGTCCTCAGTTAAGTTCCTCCTAATCCTATACGTGCAAATGTATGATATTTGTCCTTCTCTGCCTGACTTATTTCGCTCAGCATAACACCCTCAAGGTCCATCCATGTTGCTACACATGGCCAGATTTCATTCTTTCTCATTGCCATGTAGTATTCCATGGTATAGATAAACCACATCTTCTTGATCCATTTGTCTGTTGATGGACACTTAGACTCTTTCCATGTTTTGGCTATTGTGGAGAGTGCTGCTATGAACATTGGGGTCCATGTGCTCCTATGCCTCAGCATTTCTGTATCCCTGGGGTAAATTCCTAGCAGTGCTATTGCTGGGTCATAGGGGAGTTCTATTGTTAGTTTCCTGAGGAACCTCCACACTGTTTTCCAGAGGAGCTGTACCCGTTTACATTCCCACCAACAGTGTAGGAGGGTGCCCTTTTCTCCACATCCTCACCAGCATCTAGAGTTCTCTGATTTGCTCATTTTAGACACTGACTGGTGTGAGGTGGTATCTCAGTGTGGTTTTGATTTGTATTTCCCTGATGAGGAGGGATGCCGAGCATCGTTTCATGTGTCTCTTGGTCATCTGGATGTCCTCTTTGGAGAAGTGTCTGTTCATATCTTCTGCCCATTTCTTCACTGGGTTGTTTGTTTTTCAGGCGTGGAGTTTGGGGAGTTCCTTATAGACTCTGGATATTAACCCTTTACCTGATATATCATGTGCAACTATCTTTTCCCATTCTGTTGGTTGCCTATTAGTTTTGTGGGTTGTTTCCTTTCCTGTACAGAAGCTTTTAACCTTGATGAGGTACCAATCATTTATTTTTGCTCTTGATTCCCTTGCTTTTGGGGATGTGTCAAGTAAGGAGTTGCTGCAGTGGAGGTCAAGGAGGTTGTTTCCTGCTTTCTCCTCTAGGGTGTTGATAGTTTCCTGTCTCACGTTCAGGTCCTTTGTCCATTTTGAGTTTATTTTTGTGCATGGTGTGAGAAAATGATCTAGTATCATCCTTCTGCATGTTGCTGTCCAGTTCTCCCAACACCATCTGTTAAAGAGGCTGTCTTTTTTCCATTGGATATTCTTTCCTGCTTTGTCAAAGATCAGTTGGCTGTATACTTTTGGGTCCACTTCTGAGTTCTCAATTCTGTTCCATTGGTCTATGTGTCTGTTTTTGTGCCAATACCATACTGTCTTGATGATGACAGCTTTGTAGTAGAGGCTAAAGTCTGGGATGGTGATACCTCCCGTTTTGGTTTTATTTTTCAGGATTACTTTGGCTATTCAGGGTCTTTTGTGGTTCCATACAAATTTTAGGATAGTTTGCTCTAGCTTTGAGGAGTATGCTGGTGCAATTTTGATTGGAATTGCATTGAATGTGTAGATTGCTTTGGGTAGTAATAACATTTTAACTATATTTATTTTTCCTATCCATGAGTATGGGATGTTTTTCCATTTATTTGTGTCTTCTTCAATTTCCTTCATAAGTTTTCTATAGTTTTCATCCTACAGATCTCTTGTATCCTTGGTTAGGTTTATTCCGAGGTATTTTATGGTTTTTTGTGTAATTGTGAATAGGATCAGTTTCTTGATTTCTCTTTCTGCTGCTTCATTATTGGTGCATAAAAATGAAACCCATTTCTGTACGTTGATTTTGTACTCTACAACTTGGCTGAATTCTTGGATCAGTTCTAGTAGGCTTCTGGTGGAGTCTGTTGGGTTTTCTATGTAGAGTATCATGTCGTCTGCAAAAAGTCAAAGTTTGACTTCCTCTTTGCCAATTCTGATGCCTTTGATTTCCTTTTGTTGTCTGATGGCTGATGCTAGGACTTCCAGCACTATGTTAAACAGCAGTGGTGAGAGTGGACATCCCTGTCGTGTTCCTGATCTCAGGGGGAAAGCTCTCAGTTTTTCCCCCGTTGAGGATAATGTTAGCTGAAGGCTTGTCATAGATGGTTTTTATGATGTTTAAGTAAGTTCCTTCCATCCCAACTTTCTCTAGAATCTTTATTAAGAAAGGATGCTGTATTTTGTCAAATGCTTTTTCTGCATCTATCGACAGGATCATATGGTTTTAATCTTTTCTTTTGTTGATGTGATGTACCACATTGATGATTTGCGAATGTTGAACTAGTCCTGTAACCCAGGAATGAATCCCACTTGATCTTGGTGGATAATTCTTTTTATGTGCTGTTGAATTCGATTTGCAAGGATCTTGTTAAGAATTTTTGCATCCGTATTCATCAAGGATATTGGCCTGTAGTTCTCTTTTTTGTTGGGTCTCTGTCTGGCTTGGGAATCAGAGTGATGCTGGCTTCATAAAATGCGTCTGGGAGTTTTCCTTCGCTTTCTATTTTTTGGAATAGCTTAAGAATTGGTATTAATTCTGTTTTAAAAGTCTGTGGGTAGTTATTTAAAAAGACAGTATGAAGATCTGTGGTCTTGTTAACATAACAATGGACTCCAAATAGGTAAGGGATAGAAATTTAAATAAAATCATGAAAAAAAAATTTAAGTTAGTGTAAGCAGAGAATGTCTTTTCTAATTATGATACAAAATGTAAGACATAACAAAAAAATGATAAATTTGATTCCATAAAAATCTTTTGCCAGGGCACCTGGGTTGCTCTGTCGGTTAAGTGTCCCACTTGCGCTCCAGTCATGATTTCACATTTCGGTTCCTGAGTTCAAGCCACATCCTGCTGTCTGCACAGAGACTGCTTCCAAGACTGACTTGTCTTCATCTACATATTTACTGGGGGTGGGGGAGGATACTGATTTAAGTGTCTTTACATCAGGAGATTATTTTGGGGGGAAACGGACCTGGACTACATGGAGTATTCAAATCCATGAGCATAGCATATTTCTCCATTTATTGAGGTCTTTACTCCTTTTATCATGATTCTGTAATGTTCACAACACAGATTTAGCATATTTGTTATATTTACAACAACATATTTTCTTTTGAGGGTGGAAGGCTATAATAAGTGATAATGGTGTATTTGCAGTTATCACTGTCGACTTTAGTAGTTTTCAATTATTTGTTGGCAAATACAACGGATTTCATCAAATTACGGTGTCCTATGATTACCCTAAACTCAGTTATTAGTTGTAGAACATTCTGTGTAGATATTTGAGTTTTTAAGTATTTGTGTAATTTATTTGTTTCATATTTTCTTTTCCAAACTTTATGCTACGTGTTTTTCTTTCCTTATTTCTCTCGGTAGGACTTCTAGTACATGATGAATAAGAAGGGTGTGAGTGAACATCCTTGCCTAGTCTGGGTTTTTTTTTTTTTTGGATGAGAGGAGTGAAGCAAGGGGCAAGAATCAAAATTTTCATCACTATGTTTGTTACAGCATTTTTAAATAATCTCATTAAAGAAATAAACATCTATAAAAGTTGACTAGGGCTTTAAATCATGGATTTTTCTTTTCTTTTTTTTATATGTTTTATTTATTTCTAGGAGAGAGAGACAGCGTGAGCAGGGGAGGGTCAGAGAGAGAGGGAGTCACAGACTGAAACAGGCTCCAGGCTCTGAGCTGGCAGTCAGCACAGAGCCCGACGCGGGGCTCGAACCCACGAACCGCGAGATCATGACCTAAGCGAAAGTCGGACGCTTAACCAACTAAGCCACCCAGGTGCCCCATTTAAATCATGGATTTTTCTAATTATTTTTCTGCAAAAATTTATATGACTTTTCTAGCTTTATTAATATGGTAGAATATATAGATATTGAAATTAAAAAACTAAAGTTGTACTTTTAGCCTCAAAACAACGTTGCCTCATAAAAATAATATGGGAAGTACTTTCTCTTTTCTAACAGAGATTTTGTATCATTGATATTTTTTAACCAATTCCATTGGTGTGGAATTTGCTAGTGAGCCTCCCAGACTTGGTTTTAATGCAACCAGTTAATGTTTGTTTTTTTGTTGTTGTTGTTTTGCTTTTTCAAGAGCAAGCACACTGTTCAAGCAGAGGAGAGAAGCAGAGGGATAGAGAGAATCTTAAGTAGGCTCCGTACTAACATGGGGCTGGATCCCATCACCCTGGCAACATGACCCTGGCTGAAATCAAGAGTCTGACACTCAACTGACTGAGCCACTGAGGCACCCATAATCTATTTTAAGATAGTTCTTTGGTTACTATTTTTCTTAATTTGAAAATTTTTCATAGAAGAACCTCAAACTTATGAAACCAGGTGCTTATATAAAAACTGCTCTTAAGATTTCTTTTCCTGGAGAGATGAGCAACTTCTCTCCCTAATGTAATTAAACCCTTTAAAAGATAGTCCTATGCTTTTGACTGTTTACCTTTTTGAAATGTGAACACACAGAAAATATTAAAAATATTTTCAGTAACATTTTAACTTTTGAGGCTATTATTTCAATCTGAGTTAATTTTACTTTTATCAGGAACTCTGACCTTGCAAAAACAGATTTTCCATGTTTTTCCACATTTGAGACAGGTTTTTTATTTTTGTTTTGTATCCTATCCATTCTCTGGTCCTAGAACTCTAATGACAAGAATGTTAGAACATTCATTATTGTATGTCAGGACCCTTAGTCTGTTCATTATCCTTCCATATTTTTGCCTCTGTTATTCAAACTGAGTATTTTCTATTATCCTTTTCTCAAATTTGCTAATCCTTCTAGTAATCTCCATTCTGCTACTGAGTTTATCAAGTCAATGTTTTCAGTTATTATTCAATTCTAAAATTTCCATTTGGTCCTATGTTATATATTGATTTTTCCTCCTGGGGATTCCTATTTCTGCATTATTCTAGGAGTGTTTTGTTTTACCTCTATTGCATGTTTATAAAACTTCTTTTAGAGGCTTTGATAACTGACATCATGTTCATCTTGGGTTTAGCATCTTTTGATTACCCTTCCCTAGAGAATTTGTCAGATTTTGTTTATTGAGTCCTATTGGATTATATTTGGCATTTTGAATTTTATCAGTATAGGGACCTTATTTAAATTCTGTGGAAATATTTTAATTTTGCTTTACTTATTTTAGCAGGAAAGCAATCTTTAAGGGTTTACACCACAAGTTCCAACTCAGCTTCTGTGCACTTTCATTCTACAGTCCATTCCATTCAATGACTTTTCGGTGCTATCTACATCTGTCCGACATGTGTTCCACCCAAAAGCTAAACCGAGGCCTTAGCAGTAGTCTATCTCTTTTTTCAGCCCTCAAAACAGGTTGATATGCTGATTAAAATCAGGTGCTATAATGTACAAATTAGGAATAAGCTCAAGTATCCAAACAGAATTTTATGCCATTCCATTCTCATTCCCTCTGTTCTCTACGGTTTTCCTATGCCCAGTGGCAACCCTTCTGAGTTCTCTTGCTAAAAATCTAACGACCTTCATATTGCATATTCCCCAGGACTGTTTCTGCCTTTGGGGCTAAATGAGAAGGGAATAAAACAAAACAGCAATAGGAATTCTCCATACTCTCTTTAGAGCTCTCTTCCTTTGGTAAGAAGATTCCTTTCTGAGTTTAGATTCCAGAATATTCACCATTTCACTGTCTATGCTTACTGAACTTCAGGTTCAGAAATGGAACTTGAAAACATTAGATTAAAAAATGTTCTTCATACTTTCTCTGTTCCATAGTGGCCCCCTTTTCACACAAGCCAGAAAAAAATTATCTTAAAGATCTTTATGTCTGTGCTCAGTGTGCAGTTTAAATATCTGTACTGCATTGTATATAGGCCAGAAGGGAAGAAGAAAAAAGAAAAGAGAAAGGAAGCTCTGTGAAATTCACCATAGGTCCTGCATGCTTTGAGTTCTGGTTTTCTTTCCCTACCTACCTACTACAATGTAGCTCTCATAAACTCAAAAAAATCCATACATTCTTTCACGATTTTTAGTTGCATCCAGTAGGAGAGCCAGGTATAGTGTGCTTTAGAACCAGAAGCTAAAATCGGTATTTTTTTAATCTCAGCAAATTGATATTGCTGAAATCTAGGAACATACTTCATTTCCTCATGTGTATTTACTCACTTATTATGAGACTAAAAAAAATAGATGAAACCTACTTTTGGTACCTGTGCAATGCTCATCAAGAATATCAGGAAGTGCAAGAAAATGGCAAAATCATCAGTTTTGTATTTCCAACTTTCCTCACTCTAAAACATCAGAGCAACTATGTAAGTAAAACAAATCCCAAAGGCAACATCTACAGCAAAATGTGATGAAAATGTATTCTAACAACTCTACCTCATTTCCAGGGCAGGTTTGGCCAAATTACAAATAGCAAAAGACTCCTATGATGGCAACAATATGAAAAAGGAAGAGGTAGAAAGACAAAAGATTTCTGGTACAAAAGTACCAAGTGAAGCAGAAAACCAAAAACTATCACTGGGTGCTCCTCACGAGGAATTTCTATACCTCAATTTTACAACAGCAAATTTCAATTTTTAGTTTTTAGTCAATGCAATAAACAAATCAGTAATTGCTTGGAATCAAAGTTGTTATGAAACAAAAGTGATAGGAAAATAAACTTAAGTCGCTTCAATCCTAGAATTGGAATGCAGAGACTGTTTTCTAGTTCTGGGATTTTGTAATTTTAAACATGACCAAAATACAGTAAAAACAAGCACTACTAGTATTCAGATTTGGATCTCTAATTGTCATTTTCTCTTCAGTGCAACCAAAACTATGTGGAAATATGTTTAATTACTCTTTTAGGACAGCACATATACAAGATAAGCCTGGCAGTCCTTCTAATAGTAGAAAAACTCCTTCTAATACTGATCACCACTTGCATTTTTTCAAGGGGACTTAAGCAACATCTTGATTCCTAATGATCAACAGCAGGACAATATAAATATCAGTAAAAGTAACAACCAAAAAGATAAACATATCATGTATATTAAAACTAATAGATACAAGGATATTAAAAAATAAAAATATATTGGTCAACTTCAGAGAAATCTAGGGTATCAATTCATCCTGAAAACTAACAACTGTAAGAGAAAAAGCATATGACTTGCCTTTCTTCGTAAGGTAATCAAATTATAAAGGAAAGGTTTTATATAGGAACACTAACTACTAGACAGTAACAGAATTAAAATATCCCCAATTACACAATGCCACTTGATCTTGCAACACAATTAAGGCTATCAAAGTCTAGGAAATGGAGACAAATGATATGTTCCTCATAATGAGACTATACAATTCTACCTGTGAAGTATTCTTACAAAAATATTTAAAGTAGATTCAACATTTTAGCGTTACTAGCAATTTAGAGAAAATGGGGGTATAAAAATATGTTAACAGGGGTACAATCCACAAAATTCAGACTGATAAACTCCTATAAGGAAAAGGACTTAGTTTCCTCAACAAATTGTGAGGACAATGAAGAAAGGTGAAAGCAGAAGACTACTTATAATCTATTACCTTATTCTAGTTTATAATCCAACCAATTAAAAATATATTATGAAACATGAATAGATTAGATCATATTTGAGATTGGCTTCAAAGTCATCAGATATGGCAGTAGTAGAGGATGAGGTGAAGATATAGATAAAATAATAGTGAACATGAGTTAAAAGTTGTTGAAATTGGTGGTGGGTAAATAAGAACTAATAATACAAACTAACTTCTACCGTAACAGTTTAAAAAAAATGTTCAAAATGTGATACAATTTTCTGGTGTGATTGATTAGAACTAAATCCAAATCCTAATACAGATTCAGACATGTCTGTAGCTGAAAATTATGTTAATCTAACATATGAATTCAGTATCTTTTATTACAAGGAACATAATCGAAGATTTGTGATTCTCAACTTTAGGCAGTGATCCGGAATTTTCTAGAAAAAAAGTAATCATGTATTTGTATGCTAAAATCATATATTAGGAAATAAGAAGATGGTAAATTTCTACACATTCAGTGGACTGATGTACACTTTGTGAATTCAAACTTTTTCCTTTAAATGTAGCATTACAGTACTGTAAATTCACAGTTCCAATTACAATCATTTCAAATGTGAGCTCTTAAATAGTTATGATTAAATGTGATTACAACTGAATAAGATACCTGTATTTCTGAAAGGTACATTATTTTTTTCTTTCCAGGTTTACTTATCCCATTTTAAAAAGTAGTGGGTCCACAAAAATATCCCTTTATAAACTTTTCCTAGGTCAATCACAGAAAAACTCACTGTCACTTTCAGCACACTTGAAATACCCAGGTTGTGTTGCCAAAAACTACCTACTCTTGAACAGAGCTCTGAAGGCACAAAGGAAGCACATTTCACACAGCAGTTTAAAAGCTTTACATTTGTCTATAACTATATAGAAAGACATTTTATCAGTATGTTTAAGTATTTTATCTGAACGACCAAAGTGTACAACATTTAAGGGAATTGGAAAGCTCAAACTCCTCCTCTTCTGACTATATCCAACACATTTCTTCAGAAGGCTAATTGTTGAATGGCATGGGTCTTGTAACATGTGCTTTATTACTTACATCTATTTATATAAATTTTGCATGTATAATTGTATAAATACAATGGATCATTTACTGAGTAAGCACTTGAACTGTGTATATTTGAACGCATAAGGTGCTATTAGTTATTTGTTTTGCTTGTTACCTAATTTACATCAGGTTTCAAACAACTGTTTTAAGTTAAGCCAAATTAATCTGAATTGATTACCACCGAATTTCTTGGTGTCATCTCAGACATCATTTTTGTTTTTATGCTTAACCTTTTCTTTGTCCCTAAGTTGAAGTGGTATTCTAATTTCACATTGGGTTTGTTACTTTTTTCAATTAGGTATTCTAGAACATGCTCAAAGTACTCCACATGCAATGTTAAATTTTCAATCGGACAGTACTACATTCTTTTTAATTGATATGAGAAACCTAAGGCTATATTAAATGTATTTTATAATGACTTCAAACTCTGGAAGCTAGATATATCTCTAATCAATCAAGTGTTTTGCCACAATGCTACATAATCTTTTAGATTCTACAGTAGATAAACAAATAGATGTTATATGACTACCATGTCTTTTAGGCCTAAGAATCATGTTTTCATCTGACTAAAATAACCATTATCCTCTCAATCCTTGTCCACCTGCTCTTCAGTAATTTTAGCTAAGCTAATCTTGCAATCTCTTGTCAAAAGGCCACTTTCACTTCACTTTTATTTAACCTGTAGATTTTCTTCTTTCCAAAAATGAACCTCATGAGTATTTCTATGGTAAATGTTGTATTATCCTATATTTGTGCGTACATGTTAAAGCAAATTCAACTTAACATTTTAAATTGAATGTTAATTTCTCAAAGGTTAACCTTTCTCAGTGAACTCTTCTGTTTAACAGCTGAAATTTTTTAGGATAAAAAAGTATCACAAGATTTACAACAATTTATAATATATTCAAATAACTAATTGCTAATAGTGATTTTCAATTATTGAAAGTCAACCTTTACATTCAGAAACATTAGATTCTAAATAGCCTTCTAAATTGGTTCAGAGGGTTTTTTAATTCATAGTATCAATGGCACCTATAGTTTTAATATAGAGGATGTAGGCTGACCATTAGAAAGTGTTCAGAAACTCAACTTTTTCATGTAGACTAAAAAAATCTCTATCAAATCCATTTTTGTTTCCTCTGAAATTTCACGAGACATTCCCTTAAGGTATGACAGCTTTGATTATCCCGTCATTACCTAGAGGCCCGTATATTATTGCTTTACTTAAAAAAAAAAAAAAAGCCCATATGTTCAGACAACTTGGTAATGTGTAACAACTTTCAGAGATTCACTCCAGTGATGTATGTGTTATGCAGTTTCTTTCAACAGATACTTCCTAAACAAATCCCATGCACCAGCCACAACAACTTATGCTGAGAAGAAAAGGATGACTAAAATATAAATTATGATTTCAAGAACCTCAAACTCTAATGCAGAAAATACAGATAATTCTACAAAACTTGCCAGTTGCAAGTCTTCTGCACAGTGGGTTTTAAAAGTGGGTTCTGTCCCTTAACAAAAATCTTATTTTAGGAAAATACTCAATTTTGAAAAAATTACATTATAGAAGTGTTTTATAAGAAGTTTCAATAAGGAAAAATGGTAATAAGAAAATTATCATCAAAATATTCCCGATGATATCTGTATATCTTCATTAAGTA
Organism: Hyaena hyaena; assembly: GCF_003009895.1. NCBI lineage: Eukaryota > Metazoa > Chordata > Mammalia > Carnivora > Hyaenidae > Hyaena > Hyaena hyaena. Next base: position 320,972 of record NW_024082084.1, on the reverse strand, counting down.
AAAATATTTCAAACATATTCTTGTGTAAAATATTCTTTAAATAGGTGATTTGTATTTTCATAAATGGTTTTTTATTTGTGTTTAAACAAAATTGGAACTCCTAAAAGGGTTCGAATCATACAGATACATGATGTGTATGATGGAGTAATTCATATAGGCAAGGGTTGCCACAGCAGGACGAAAAAGTTGAGTCTGAGGTCTAAGATAGTAACCATAACATCAGTAAAATTGAGATATAACCAATAAATGTAATGATAGACCTTTAGGGAATGGTTTTATTTGGTTATCAGGCATATACAAAGGGCATAAATATTGCTCCTTGATTTATGGTTGAGTTTAATTTTTGTTTTAATTTTGTTTTTTGAGGGGGGGAGGGGGAAGGGATGGGGAGAAAGAGACAGTGTAAGCAGGGGAGGGTCAGAGAGAGAGGGAGATACAGAATCCGAACACAGTCTCCAGGCTCTAAGCAAGCTGTCAGCATAGAACCCAGTGTGGGGTTCAAACCCACATACCATGATATTATGACCTCAGCCGAAATTGGATGCTTAACTGACTGAGCCACCCAGGTGCCCCTGTTGAGTTTAATTTTTAAAAATGGTCTCATTCAAGGCAAAATGCATAAAGTAGACCTGAATTATTAGGAAAAGTTTGACATATATTGCAGTCGAGATGCCTGTTGGATATCCAAATGATCTCCTAGAGACAGAGGAGTATAAAGCACTGAACTTCAGAGGAGATACATGGTCTGAAGACATCACTAGAAAGAGATACAGTATGTGTGTAGTATTTGAATCAAGTGATATGTTCCTAGGAAGAATGTTTAAAGACTAAAAGTAGAAAGTCAAAGAAAAAAGTTGAAAGATTGTTTGCAAGAAAAGCCAGAAAATATCAAGGAAAAATGGGAAGAAATATCAAGATATGATGGAAGACTACAGATGATAGATGTGTCAAAGACCAAAAAAAGTAAAAATTTCAAAGCCAAAAAGTGCATTTATGATTCTAATTAAGTATTTGTTGATAGGAAGATGATCAATAAAAAATTATAAAAATGTTAAGACCTGCATCCCTACATGACAGTCTGTATAGTTCAAAAAGAACCAGCTTCAGGGAGATCAGCATGTTCTTAGTTACAATTTTCCCAGCTAACAATGCTCCACAGCCTTGGGGGAAAGCTGAAACAACCCCAAATATGCAACCAGATTTGATGTGCAAGAACAAACTAGAGAATTCTCAATGGTATGTCTTTCACAGCTGTGTCTCAATAATTTTCATAGTTAAATTATGAGGCTTCTAGTTTTTCCTATCAGCACCCTCAAGCGAAAATCATGCCATTGGACAACTGCTTCTTGATGAGGCATGGCTTCTTCCAAACAAAGTATGATGCTTTAAAAGGACAGAGGCAGAAGAGAGTAATTGGGGTAGTAATTGGTCCAAACTGAAATTGGTTCATAGAAAACATGGCCTCTGGCACAGCATCTTCACCAAATAGAGAATAAATTATATGAATATGAAATTTATCTAAATGACTTCCTAGGGCTCTGGCTGCCTGCCAGCTTGCTCTGTTGGATAATTGAACTGGCTCTCAAAATTTACATCAACCATACTTCCTCTTTAGCATTTTAGGGGATGATGCTAATGGAAACCAATTGGACAGTGTTTTAGAAAAATCTACACTTTTCCAGCAAAAGCCAGACTTGAATTAACTGCTCTTCATTCAAGTGAGAATAAAAAAGGAGAAAGTTATCCTTCCTATAAAATGTGTATAGAACTTTTTGAAAAATATATGATAGAATATCTAGATATTTCCTGCCTCGAATTCTCAGTCCTAGTTTAAAAAGCATGGAATCTGGGGGAAAAAAACCTTGAAAGATTAAATAATGTGTTATCAGACCAAAATAAAGTTGGAGCTTATTAAGAGTGAAATTATTCACAGGACTTAAAAGTGAAACAGAAAAGGGGCACATAGGTAACTCAGTAGGTTAAGCACCCAACTCTTGGTCTGGGCTCAGGTCATGACCTCACAGTTCGTGAGACCAAGCCCCACATCCAGCTCTGTGCTGACAGCTCAGAGCCTGGAACCTGCTTGAGATTCTGTGTCTCCCTTTCTATTTGCCCCTCACCTACCTCTTGCACTCTCTCAAAAATAAATAAATGTTAATTTTTTAAATTTAGAAAACAAAACAAAAACAAAAAACACATAGATCTCAAATGGGGATAACTGATATTTAAGTAAAGAGACTCCAGGATAAATTCATAAGAACTCCATTTTAAAAATTAAAATACTTTACTGAAGTTAGGGATAATACTACAGATGTAAACACAACCATATCAGATAAAATTAAAGGAAACAAATCAACCTTGAGGTTTTAAATGTCAAAGATAAAAGAAAACTTCAATAGGAGTCAATAAATAGAAAAAAGTTTTGAACTAAAATCATTACATTTAAAATATAAAATATTTGGGGCACCTGGGTGGCTCAGTCATTTAAGTGTCCAATTCTTAATTTCAGCTCAGGTCATGATTTCATGGTTGTTGGGTTCAAGTCCCAGAACAGGCTCTATGCTGACAACCTCATAGAGCCTGTTTCAGATTGCATCTCCCTCTATCTCTGCCTTTCTCCCACTTGCTCTCTCTCAAAAATAAATATTTAATAAAAATATATGTATTATATATATATATTTGAAGAATTAAAGTATAAGTGAATAAATTTCTTCAAAGAAATTTGATACTCGTGTATACATCAAAAAAAAAAAGGAATGTAGGAATGTACATCCTTTTATAAACACAAATTTGCATCATGTATATGCACACAGAGATCAGTTCCAGGAGAGTTCAAATTAACTTTGGACTATAATTTACAGGAATATTGACAAAATTCAGTGTATTCAGCTCTAGTTCTGACTCTTCTAATGTAATTTGGACAAATTTACTTAGCCTTTCTTTATAAGTAACAATGCCATCATAGCAGACTATAAGAACTAAGAATTTACGTAAAGTTCTAAGTACAGTAATATGTTTGGCAAACAGGAAACAAAAATAAGTGCTTAAGATATGTAAAATGAATAGACGAAGAAAATGAAATACTGAAACTAAGAATATGAAATTCATTTTTAAAAGTTTGGTGGTTCATTCATTCATCACGAATATTCCTTCATGTCTTCAGTAAATAACTAATAAAGTAAAATGCAAGTTATGAATAATTCCTTATAGAGGAAACAGATATTAATAATTCATCAGTAGGCATTTGTATTCCAAGGAGAAAGAAAGGACTTTAAATAGCAAAGAAAAGTGGTTTGTTCTCACTCCACATTATATAGATAGAAACCGAAAGTTATTTGAACTTTCATAGTTCAGGAAGAATATTTTTTAAATCATAGGCAGCAAACTCTTTCACCCTCCTATTAAAGGGAAAGGCACACAGCACAGGTAAGGGAACATTAAAAGGAAATCCCTCCATAAAGCTATCCTTGGTCCAGCCAAGGAGAGAGATGTTCTACTCTGGGTGAGGGGCAGGATCACTGAGAAAGTCCCACCTAGAAGCTTTCCTGAGACTGCAGGTAAGTAAGCATCAGCTAGCAAGACACAGCAGTCAACCACTTAAGGAGAGCTAGGAGAATGAACGGAGACCTTTGAAGGACACAGAGGGAAGGTGTAAATTTGAAGGTAGAGATGAACTCCAGTAACAAGGTCCAGATCCAACTGCTCAACTCCTGACAGGATTGAACCACACAGCTACACTATCATTTTAGCAGTTAAAGAGACATGTAACATTACAAGGGATGAATTATATACACTTTAGCCTCTAAATATTCTAGATATTCTGTTAAGCCATCAATTATAATTTTCAAACACAAAAAAGTGAGGATAAAACAACTGTCTGCCAAGAAACAATTAACAGAACTTTATCCAGAGACTATCCCATGTGGGGTTATATTGGAGAAGATATAAAATGATCATGCTTAATGTACTAAAGGCTCCAGTAGAAAAGGCGATCAGCAAGTATGAACAGATCACTTCAACAAAAATGGAAATTATATAATAGAATGTGATGACAAGGTTAGAAAAAAGACGATCACAGGAGTGCCTGGGTGGCTCAGTCAATTAAGCATCCAACTCTTGGTTATGGCTCAGGGAATGATCTCAACGTTTTGAGTTCGAGCCTTGCACTGGACTCTGTGGTGATGGTGCAGAATTCTCTCTTTCCCTCTCTACCCTTCCCCACTCGTGCTTGCTCTTTCTCTCTCAAAGTAAAATTTAAAAATTAAGAATAAATGGCTGTCACAAAGATGATTGATGCTTTTTTAAAGGACTCATAAGTAGACCTGTCAGAGCCAAGAAAAATATTAGTGAACATGAAGATATGGTCAATAGAAAGTATACAAAGTAAAAAGAGTGGAAAAGTCAACTGTTCATCCAAGAAATGCAGGACAGTATCAAACAGAATAACTAAAACCCCAGAAGGAAAAGAGAACACAAAAACGTCTAAAGACACAACAACTGAAAAGTTTCCAACAACACTGAAACATCACTGAACCATACAAAGAACTCATAGTACCTTAAAATAACAAAAATCTAAAAAACTCCCACCCACACACACGCCCAGATGTTTTAACAAAAGAAAACTGAAGAAAAACAGTATCAACTGGCCCCCAAAAAAAAAAAAAAAAAAGGCACACCGCATGAAGATGAGAAAAAATTTCTCACCAAAGTCTATGTAAGCCAAAAGACAACATAGTGACAACTTTAAAGTTCTGGAAGGAGGGGTGCCTCGATAGGTCAGTTAAGCATCCAACTCTTGATTTCAGTTCAGGTTATGATCTCACAGTCATGAATTGAAGGCTCCATACTATCAGCACAGAACCTGCTTGGGATTCTCTCTCTGCCCCTGCCCCACTTAGGCTCTCTTTCCCAAATAGACTTAAAAAAAAATTATTTAAAAAAATACAAAAGTAAAAAAATAAAGTTCTAGAATGAAAAAAAAAAACCACGTTAAACCAGCAAAAGTTAATTTCAAACAAAGCAGTGAGGGTTTTTAAGCAAGAAAAGACTGGTTGAATTACCAATGGACCTATGCTAGAAGAAATATGAAAGGAATTTCTTTGAAAAATATAAGTTTAGCTCGACACCGAGAAATGAAGACTTGTGAAAATGATTAAAATAAGGGTAAGTGTGAAAGGATTTTAATTTTAATTGCTTTAAAAAATAAATGACTATATACATAGTAGAGATTTAGTTTGGATTTTATCATATAAAAAGTTCTATAAAAGCAATCACAGTAAATAGAGAGCAATTTTTTTATACTACACATAAATTAGTAACTTGGTATACAAATGAATTATTCTCCAGTTTTCAAAAAAGAAATCCTGCCATTTTCAATAGTGTAGATTAACCTGGAGAACATTATCTTAAGTGCAATACATCAGATAAATTCTGCAGGATTTCATTCATGTCAAGTAGGTAAAATATTCAAACACATAAAAGCAGAGAATGGTGGTTACCAAGGGATGCTGCATGGGGGAAACAGATTTGTTATTTAATAGGTATGAAATTTTTGGTATGCTAGATGTCTTAGTCAAATTGGGCTGCTGTAACAAAATTACCACAAACTGGGTGGCTTAAACAACAAATGTTTCTCACAGTTTTGGAGGCTGAAAAATCCAAGATCAAGGCAGGAGGAAATATGGTGTCTGCTAAGGGGTATCTTTTGCCCTCTGTCCTCACATGGTGAAAGAGACAAGGGAGTGTTCCAGGGTCTCTTTTATAAAGGTATTATTTCCATTCATGAGACCTCCAACCTCATGACACAGTCACTTCCCAGCAAATACAATTACACTAAGGATTGGGTTTCAGCCTAGAATTTTAGGGGGCTCAATCTACAGCACTAGATGAATAACGTCTGAAAATCTGCTGTACGATATAGTGCCTATAGTCAACAATAGGTATTGTGGACTTTAAAATTTACCAAGAAGGTAAGAACATGTGACATGTTCTTATCACAAACATAAAGCAAAAGGACGTAAAACTCTGGGAGGTACTGGTTATTCCAATTACCTTGACTGTATAGCAATAGGGTGATGACTCTTTACATATGTCCAAACTCAAAATGTGTGCACTATGTCATTCTTTATTATACATCAATAAGGCCACTTAAAGACATGTTGACAACAGATGGAACTGTTCCATCTCTTGACTGTAGCTGCATTAATACATGTGTTTTTGCAAACTCAGAACTTTATGCTAAAAATGATTAAAGTTATCAGGTATAAAATTCAAACCTAACTTTTAGAAGAGTATAGAGGATTCTGTGTTACTCTGCTGTAATCCACTCAAGACTTACACATTCATTTACTCAGCTGCTGGGAATCTTGGCTGTTGGTGGCTTGCAGGTGATGCCCTTCTCGGGCCTCTGCTGAAGGAAAATAACTTCCACAAAAATACACCTCACTCCCAACCCATATCTAATAAGTGGTCACACCAAGAATTGAATTTGGGAAGTCTGAAGGCTCATGCCAAATCCAGATTTCTCCTACAGGGTCAGCCTTCTGTGTTGCAAATGAACTACACTTCAACTTCTCCCTCATCACTAGTTATTCTCCTTACTATATAAGTATTTTTCTCCAGAGTATTACTCATGAACTTCTTTCAGCTCAATCTCTATCTCAGATTACATTTCCCAGGGAATTCAGTCCAACATTGTATTTAGTGGAAATCAAAGTAGACCATAAACCTCACATACTGTTACAATAGGAACCTACAAAGCAGGAGCCACTCAACACTAGTTCTATGCAGTGTTCATAGATTACCCCCATAAAAATAAACTTCACAAGGAAAATGTAATGGAAATTCAGGTTTAAATAAAAACACATAGGTTAATTTACTACAGAAAAATATGAAAAAAAATTTCACATATGGAAGCTATCAGTATAGTATAGAAGGAATAAACTCGGCAGTGAAATGAGGCCAGACTGAAGGGATCAGAGTAAGCAGTATGAGGGTTACTATTCTTCCAATATTTTTAACTGAGGTAAACACATTAAACATGAGATCTACCCTCTTAACCTAAATCCCTTTCATTATGACCATTCCTTATAATCCATCCCTTTAGAATTCCACAGAACATACTGCAGGGAAGGAGGATATTAGAAATATCTGCCACTTTGTTCTTTAATATGTGCTAAAATTAAGGAAATGTGTAGAACTCACTGATATTTTGTGTACCTCTTCTTACATCATAGTTGGGCTAGAACTTTAATTTTCCTGACACAAGACCTATATTGACTAAATAATTTTTTAAAACTAAGGAATCTTTCTTTTGACCAAATTATGAATACTTACATAGAAACAAAAATTTCTGTATGACAACCACACAGTACACAGTTCTATAATGCCCCATTTCAGTACACAATGCTCTAGCAGGCATTAATTTAGTTCAACTCTCTTAGATAGGGAGGGAAGTTATTACTACTGTGGACTATTGAATTCGTCTAATAAAGAAAATGCATTAATACATATACACACCCACATATTCTAAGGTAACTTTGTGATCTTTCAGATTATAAACAATGATGACTCTATGTCAAGCAGTAAAATATACCATTAACAACTCCTTTCATTCACACATATAATCACACACAATTACACCTACTTCTATCTACAATTTCATAGCCACATCCTCAAACACACTCTCACACACACATTCCTTCTCACACAAATACATCCTTACAGTCACACATATATTCATGCTGTAACTATTTTATGTGTATTTCTAATTTGAAGAGATATATAAAGATGCATCCAGCAGTTTCAGATCATTTATGTGAATATGATATTCAGATTGACCTGAAAAGTAAATACTGGTCTGTTAGTTACAGTGAAATTTGAGTAAAACAGACACTGTACTTGGTATTTAGGTGGTTTTTAATTGGCAAGTTAAATCTCAACATCACCAAGTAGAATTTTCCGTAGGGCTGTTTCATTGCCTTTAAAGCTGGTGAAGTGACTTCCACCATTACAATATTAGATGTAATTACATTTTGTTTTCTTTATATCTGTTATATACTGTTGATGGCCCTCCTGTATCTGAGTGTTTCTGGTAATTGAACAGAACACCAGAATTCACCGATTTTGTAGATATAGAGATGACATTAAGACAAATAGGAACTAATTAAAAACATTTGGATTTCATTGTGTGCTGTTACCTCTAATGATTTAAATAAGCTTCCTGACAACCTCATTGTGAACCTTTATTCTTTCTGCAAGGCTGACTTCACACAATCACCCTTTTACTACTCCGGTCGAAGTTTTGCTTCCAACACGCTACCAAAGCAACTTCACTTCCCATATTGTCTGTCCTCTAAGATCTCTTTCAAAGCTAATAAAGTTTTCTGAGCTTTGATTTCTTTTCTAAGGGTGACGTCTTTAATGGTGGCCTATATGAATTTTTTTATGATTATCAAAAACATCATTACAAAGTCATTCTTTGAAGCTGGCACATGTGATTCTTTTCTTCTCTTTCCAAAACACCAAACAGAGTATCTACATATTTGAGTACAACATTAACATAAAAGCTTGATTAAACTTTCCATATAGTTTGCCACATATATCAAAGTTTACCCCTGGAAAAAAGTATGTTCTCTTATACTTTTTTTATATATATTTTCATATATACTTTCAGTTTTCTATTTTGTCTACTCCTCATTTGAGATTAGAAGTCATTACTCAAAAACTTTCCATCTCAAAACTAGATCTATAATTCAAAAGTTGATTCTTCATCTTAAAGGGATACTTTTTAAAAAGGACATATTATCTATACAGCATCACTCCTAGATATACTGGTTCAATACATCTGGATCCAAGTATGGGGATTTAAGTTTTCAAGAAGTTCCTGATGATAATGATGTTCCTGGAGTAGGAATAAATGGCCAGAATAATTTAACTATTTTTCCCATATGCTCAACAGATGAGTTATATCATCTAATATTTGATCTTAATACTTATATTTACAGTTTGAATCCATGTTATTCCTGCTAAAACAGAATTATCTTAATCCAGATTACTCAGAACAGTATACATTCAAATATTAATTCATGAAAGCTAATAAACAATATCCTCTTATGAATAACGTCTGCAGTAGCAGGAATTTTGTGGAGAAAAAGAACATTTTGCTCCAAAGACAGTGATTAAAATGGATAAGGAATTGAAACATAAAAACCTTAAAATATGTCTCTCCTAAAAATATAAAACATGCCAAGTATTTTACTGCACTCAGTCAAGGAACCAGTAAGATAATGAAACCCTCAAAGAGCATTTGAGAAACTGGTAGTTTTCATGCAATGTTAGGATAAACCCACTAGTTACCAAGTTAAGTAATAGTTATACAGTATCATAAATCATAACTCTGGGTTATGTTTTCAAAATTCTCTGCATCTCAAAAAAACTGTTTCACAAAAATTCTACAATTTACAATGTAAACCTGATCCTAAAACAGCAAATCAGTAGTAAATATTTTGAATTAGATATATTCCCTCTAGTTGATCTTTTACCCTGATATTAAAGAGACGGTTCAACCAATTTTTTTTTCTTATTTTCAAATTTCAGACACTATGACTTCAGAGGAAAGAAATCTCTAAGAAGAATTTGGGGAGTGATAGGATTTCACCTGGAATGTAGGCTCAGAAGAGGATCATTGAAATAAATCCTCAATTTTCTAAAGAACTGACTGACTTTGTAGTTGAAAGAAGTAACAGAAGTACTCTGTGAACATATTTCGGAAGATTTGGCTTTTATATAAAGATTGCTTAAATCTCTCTCTGACCTCAGCATCTCACAAACCTAGGTAATGTTTTTCCCCAAAATGACATCAGCAGAGCATAAGCAAATACGTTAAAAGAATATAGCCAATCCAGCTATAAAATCATCATCTCTCGTTAGGATATCCCTTTATTTTGGCATGTAACACCAATGCACAAGTAATTGATTCAGCTCTTTGAAGTAATTATTGACCCATTTAATAACCAGATTCTAACTCTACAACTTCTCATTCTTCTAAAAAACCCACTAAGGGCCTTTTTGATGTTCTGTTTCTGCACAGTATTATTTTACTATAGTGAATTGATCAACTAATCTGAAATGTTGACATTGAATTTTTAATTTCCTGTTTTTTCATGATGAGAATTATAATTGTAAACCTACAATTATAGTAGCTTTATACTATAATCCAATGTGTGAAAATGATGGACACTTAAGGAATATAGAGTATAATTTCTTCGTTAGGAAAGTCTTTTCCTAAAATTACACCACAGAGATTTCTGCTCTTCCCAAATAATTTAGATATGTCAGTGGTCACCGATAGCCAGTTTTCAAACTCACATGTATTTCAGTAATTCAGCAAATTGTAATAATCTCCATACACATCATTTGTTATAAAAGCTGTTATTCATGTTTTTCTTTTCTATATATTTTACTTCAAGACTCTCAATTTATAAATCCTCAATTTTGATATCTTTGGCTCTATAAACTCTAGCTTACTAAATGTGAAATACATCCAAAACCAGAGTTATCAGTTTTGTCGTTCTTTTAAAAGATGTTTTAATGCTTGTTTATTTTTGAGAGAGAAACAGAGCATGAGCAGGGGAGGGGAGGAGCAGAGAGAGAGGGAGATGCAGATCCAAAGGAGGTTCCAGGCTCTGAGCTGTCAGCACAGAGCTTAACACAGGGCTTGAACTAAAAAATCATGAGATCATGACCTGAGCTGAAGTAGGACACTTAACATCCTAAGACACCCAGCTGCTCCTAGTTTTCTCTTTTTAATTTACTATAGCTTCTTATCACCACCACTAGTAATACATTATTCCCCTTTCAATGAAATTCAAAATATTTAAATTCTCTTACAACAGTAATGTCATCTATGTTCTTTTAAACTTTTAGCACCAGAAATTAGCCTTTATATCCCTCGTTTACCAAATTTTTTCTCTGAAACTTCCCACCCCCAATAAAAGCACTTAACTTCATGTCTGGGTCAGAAAGATCAATGCTTGAGGGAAAAGCGTGTGGTATTTTGAGAATTACTCTTATCAGCTGCCCTGATTCCAGTCACAGTACAAAAGATTGAAAATATTTCACCGGGATTTCTACAGGAGTCCTCTTTTTTAAAGAAGGATGCTTCTAGTTACAGCATGTTTTTCTTCTCACAAGAATGTAAGTTGAATCTTGGAACACCTTTTAAACTTTTTAGGATCTTACAACTCATAAAACTACATTTTTATACTGAATTAGTTTCAGTAAAAGAAGTCATTCAATTCTCCCTCAGGGAAGAATCTCAATTTTGTGTGTGTATATATATATATATATATATATATTTTTTTTTCCCCCAAAAGGAAGATGGCAGGGGAATAGGAAGACCCTAGGTTTGTCTTGTCACACAAACACAACTAGAAACTATCAAATCTTCCTAAATACCCCAGAAATTAATCTGAAGACTGAAAGAACTCCACAACTAAAAGGAGATAGGAGGCCACACTGAAAAAAGTAGGAAGTGTGGAGACATGCTTAGTGGAGGAAGCAGATCCTCAGTGCTGGGGAAGGGAGGGAGGGAGCCATGGTCATAGAGAAAGAGAAGAGAGAGGAGCACACAGGGAGATGCACAAGGATAACATTTCCCCAAAGCTATTGTCTTGGAAAATGAGAGGGGCTCAGTTATGTGAGTTCTTAAAACGAGCAGGGCTTAAAGATTGAAGTTTTAATGGTAGGCAAGCTTCGCTGAGATAGAGCCCAGAGGACATGGACCTGTTCCTAAACAGAGGGTAGGCAAACCAAACTGGGGACAGACAGCATGGAAAAAGGGATGAAAACAGACTAGGTTATACAGTTGGGAGATTATTCACTTTTCTTGGATTGTGTTTCTGAGAGGCAGCATTCACAGAATGTCTCTCCAGCAACAAAGGAGCTGGCTGGCACCACTTCCCTCTCCCACCCCTCAGCATATACACAAAGCCACCTGAGGGAAGGAACACACCACCTTGAGTGTCTAACTTGCTTACATCAAGCCATACTCCCCAGCACTCTGTGGGAACTGCCCTACTCAGTCAGGCTTGTCTCAGTCCCAACACAGTGAGCCCCTCTCCCGGAAGACCAACAGAACCCCCTACCCACACCACATCTCCTGATCAGAGTTCTGCAGAGGCTCAGTTGTGGTGGAAATGATATCAGGTCTCACTTCATAAGCATACTAGAGTATACCTGGTTAAAACTCACTAAATTTAGGCCAGGGACCAAGCACTGCCCACAGTAGCAAGGAGAGCCTCTGCAGACAACTAACCTAAAAGATAGAGCAGCCACAACACAACAGCAGAGTCCATGCAGTACATACTGGAGACACTCCGTGAAGCACCAGGCCTGGGTACTACATGTCCTCTTCTTCATAAGGCCATTACTTTCAGAAGCAAGGGACACAACTGGCTTTTCTAACAGAGAAGGACGAGATAGACAAAATGTCAAAACAGAGGAATGTCTCTCAAACAAAAGAAACTAATAAGGCCATGGCCTGAGATCTGACCAAAACAGAATAAATAAAATACGTCATGGAGAATTTGAAGTAACCATCATCAGGATACTTGCTGGGCTTAAAAATAGAAGACATCAGGGAGGGGCACCTGGGTGGCACAGTCAGTTAAATGTCTGACTCTTGATCTCAGTTCAGGTTATGATATCACAGTCATGAGATCAAGACCCACATCAGGCTCTGTGCCAAGCATGGAGCTTGGGTTAAATCCTCTCTCTTCCTCTGCTCCTCCCCTACTCATGGGCTCCCCCCTCCCCATCCCCCAGAAAAAGACCTCCAGGAGACCCTTACCACAGAAATAAAGGAATTGAAGAATCAAAGAATGCAATAAACTAGATTGGAAACAGGCTTAATGCAATGAACAGCAGGCTGGAAAAAGCAGAGGGATGAATTAGTGACCTAGAAAACAAAATAATGGAAAATAACAAAGCTGGCCAAAAGAGAAAAAATATGGAACATAAGAATAGATTTAGGGAACTTAGCAAGAAACAAGATCAGAAACTTTCTGTAATTTGGGGAAGGAAGCAGACTGAGGAAGCACAGAGAACACTCATCAACATTAACAAAAGCAGGTCCACATCTACTGTAATTTGCAAAATACGGTGATAAAGACAAAAAGTCTTAAAAACAGCAAGACAAATGAAGTCCTTAACTTACAACGGAAAACTCATAAGGCTAGCTGGAGACTTCTCAACAGAAAGTTAGCAAGCCAGAAGGGAGTGGCTTGATATTAATATGTATTAAATATTACATTAAAATGGTCTTAAAGAGAAGTTTTGAAGACATTTTAAATACAATTTTTATTTATGTTTATATTCCTTACAAAGTTATGGTCTTTATCACTTTGGCAAAGTCTTTAAAAAGTGGCATATTGTATCAAGAGAAGTTTGAATAAGGCTCTGTAGAAGAGGCATATGTCAGAGTTTGTGTTTGATTCCAGATGACCACAATAAAGTGGATATCACTACAAACCAAGTCAAAGGAGTTTTCTGGCTTCCCAGTGAATATAAAAGTGTGGAATGGCATATATAAAATATGTACATACTTCATTTTGTTTCCAAAATATGCTAACCATCATCTGAGCTTTCCGCAAGTCAATTATTTTGCTGGTGGAGGGTCTTGCTTCCATGTTGATAGTTACTAATTAGAGTGCTGGTTGTTAAAGGCTGGGATGACTGGCAACTTCTCAAAATTAGACCAACAGCAGAGGTTTGCCATGCTGATTCTCCCTTTCACAAAGTTCTGTCTAGTTTGATGCTGTCTGATTCAAGTTCTACTGTCAGCATAGTGCTTTCAAAATTAGAGTCAATCTCAAATTCTGCTACTGCTCTCCATACCAACTACATTTCTGTAACATTTTAAATCCTTTGTTGTCATTTCAACAATCCTCCCGGCATCTTTACCAGGAGTAGATTTCATCAATAAATCACGTTGTTTGTTCATCTATAGAAATAATTCCTTATCCACTGAAGTTTTATCAGATTACAAGGAATCTTTTTTGCTGGGCAGGTCTCAACAGAGGGCTAAAAATATTCAGCAAACCCTGTTATATGTACTGTTATCCAGGCTTTATCATTCCATTTATAGAGCAGAGACAGTAGTCGTAGGATAATTCTTAAGAGCCCTGGGATTTTTAGAATTGTTAGTCAACACTGGTTCCAAACTTAGTCATTAGCTTCATCAGTCCCTAATAAGAGTCAGTCAGTCCTCTGAAGCTTTGAAGCTGCATAGACTTCTCTCTTCTAGTGATAAAAGTCCTAAATGACAGTTTATTCCAACAGTAGGCTGCTTCCTCTACATTGTCTGTTTAGTGTAGCTACTTTCATGAATGATCTTAGATCTCTGGATAACTTGGTGCAGGCTCTGTACATGAACTTGCTATTTTACCTTTGCACTTTTAGATTCTAAAGACAGCTTCTTACACCGCATGAATCAATATCTGCAGGATTCCAACTTTTCTTCCACAGCTTCCTCACCTCTCAGCCTTTATAAAATTGGAGTTAGGGCTCTGCCCTGGATTGGGCTTTTGGTTTAAGGGAATGTTGTGGTTGATCTGATCTTTTATTGAGACCACTAAAACTTGCATATTAACAATATAGCTGTTTTGCTTTATCATTCGTTTGTTCACTCAAGTAGCACTTTTAATATCCTTTAAGAACTTTTCCTTACATTCACAACTAACTCTACTAACTGGCTCAAGAGGCCTAGCTTTCAACCTTTAGACATCCATTCCTTACTAAGCTGAATCATTTCTAGCTTTGGATTTAAAGTAAGACTTGTGACTCTTCCTTTCACTTAAACATATAGAGGCCATTGTAGATTTAACTGGCTTAATTTCAATATTGTATCTCAGGGAATAGGGAGGTCCAATGAGAGGAAGAATGGGGAAATAGAAGTCAACATGCAAAACATTTTATCAGTAAAGTTAACCATCTTATACGGACACAGTTTGTGGTACCCCAAAACAGTTACAATACTAACATCAATGGTCAACTGATCACAGATCACCATAATAAAAACATTTAAAATACAACAAGAATTACCAAGATGTGACACAGACACAAAGTGAGCAAGGACTTTGGAAAACAGGGCCTATAGACTTGCTCATTGCAAGTCTGTCATGAACTTTCAATTTGTTAAACAAAAAGCAGTATCTATAAAGCACAATAAAAGCAAGCACAATAAAAGGATGTATAACTGTATACTACATAGTAAATATACATGACTTTCTTGAACTATGAATTCTAGTTAAAATACTCTTAGGTAAACAGACATGAGCCAAAATGTCAGAGGAAGAACCTCCAAAGTTTTCCCCCTCCTATAAGCAATGAAAAAATAGAGAAATACTATGAGAATCCATTATTCATAACTGGAAATTAAGCAAGGGTGCACAGAAACCAAGTTAGTGAAAAAACAGCTAAATCTTGGGGCACCTGGACAGCTCAGTCAGATAAGCATCTCCCTCTTATGTTCACCTCAGGTCAGGATCTCACAATTTGTTAGTTTGAGCCCCAGGCTATGTACTGTCAGACAGCATGGAGCCTACTTGGGATTCTCTCCTTCCCCTCCACCACCTCTCTCTGCCTCTTCCCTACTAGGGCTAAGTAAATAAGCTTAAAAAATAGCTGAATCTTGTTAATAGTGAATTCTGAGACCTTTTCACCTAATGTTGTCCTGCTCCGCATTCCCCAGCTCTATGGCAGCCTTGAAAAATAACAAACTGTTTCCCTGGTACGAAAGAGAGCTGATTGTGAATAAAGTTTTCAAAGAGGTCAACGTCCAAACAATGGACTCTATCTGACCTGCCACCTGGCTAGTTTTTCCTGAAAGAATCCACTCAAAAGTCTTTTTTTTTTTTTTTGGGGGGGGGAACTCAAGAAAAATTGCCCAGTACTTAAGTCATTTATCAAATGTTTTAACATCACAGGTTCCTGAGGTGAGGGTAACAATTGGGGCAAACAGACTAACAAAAAGCATAAAAGTAGCTGAGTAATGAGATGCCCTTAGAGCTTTGTAGAAGATAAAACATACTCCCAGGTGGCTACACATATGCCTTGGGCTCTACACATGTTCTCAAAAGACCTAGGAAGGCACTAAGCTCACACCTCCAACTGACCTTGAGGTTCTGTGGAGGCAGAAACTAAAGACTAAGGCAGGGCTTTAAAGTGCCAGGGTGATTACTGATAGCTTGCTCTGAATTCAGGGACCCACAGCAGGGTCTCAAAGATTTAACTGGCCCATTTGTCAGAGAAATCTCTTTCTAGTCACTTAGTGACCATGAAACTAACCCAGTACAGACCTCAGTGGTTGCACATAAAAATACAGATCTAACAGAATTAGTTCAAAAAAATCACTAAACAACAACACGAAGTAACACTGAACCCTAAATGGGAAGGGACCTAATTGTCAAAGATGACACATTCTTTGAAATAGTCTAATCTGCACTAAAAAATATAAGCCATGCAAAAAAAAGAAAACATGACTCAGAAGAAAATGCATCCAATGCAAATTGTCCAGAAAAAAACTCAAAAGATGCACTTACTAATCACAGACTTTAAACCTGTTATTTTAAATTAAATGTGACCCAAGTGCTAAAGAATCAGTTTTATTATTGTTTAAATATTTGAGAGAGAGAATAAGCAGAGGGTGGGACAGAGAGAATGCTAAGCAGGCTTTGCAGTGTCAGCACAGAATCAGATGCAGGGCCCAATCCCACAAATCATGTGAGATCATGACCTGAGCCAAAATCCAGAGTCAGATGCTTCACTACGTTACCCAGGTATCCCAGCTCAGCTATTTTAGATATGCTCAAGGAGCTAAAGGTATCATGTTTAAACAAAGTAGGAGACAGGTATCTCAAATACAGAATACCAATTTAGAAACAAATTGTAAAATTCATCCAAATAGAAATTATAAATTTGAAAAAGTAGATTCAAAATGAAAAATTACCTAGAAACATTCAACTCACACTTGGCAGGCAGAGAAAGCATTGGTAAACATGAAGAGAAGACAAGGGACGCATCTAGCTTGAAGGAAAAAGAGTAAGACAGTGAATGTTAGAGGACTCACAATTATAGATTTCAAAAGCTATTACAAAGCTATCATAATCAAGATATGATGGCATTGGCCTGGCTCTGCTCCCATATTAGAGCAGAATTTTTGCTCAGAGAAAATCTTGTCATATTTATAAATCAAGGTATTAGTGACAGAATATTAAAATAATCCAAGGAAATAATTTAACAAAGGCATTCACTATCCACCTCACCATCTAACAGATCAGAACTCATCTTGAAGTGTTAGTATCAAAGGAGGTATAAAAGCTAGAGACGCCATATTTCAGGAAAATACATCAAATTATAAAATTCTAGGTTTAAGTAACTTTTCCTATGCTTTAAAATACAACAGGCTATCACACAGCATGATGATCTAATATACAAAATGATTCATATCAATGGTAAAGCCAATTTATTAATATATTGCATCATTTTACAGATCACTTAGTAAATAAAGCTTAAAATCATCTAAGCTTTAATTTACAATTGCTATATTAACATTTCTATCATTCTTGAGCTTCATAAATTGAAATTTATTTTAGCTTTCCCACATCACAGGTATCCCCTAACATAATCACTAATATTTCCAGAGATGATAAATTAATAAACTGAATATAAGTCTCTTACTATATCATCAGTAAAAAGTAGCTGCTACTAATACAATTAATTTAATAGTGACAACACTACAGGCAATGTGAATACATATGCATTCCAGGCAGAAAATAATTTATAAGTCTGAGGAATTTTTATGCTATGCTTATATTTCTGCAGAGCAAGAGTTTCTACATTTTGAAAGGTAATTGCAATTGTCATATTATTCAAAATGCAGTGAAGCATACATGTAAACATCTGTTCTAAAAATTGAAAGCTTAAGTTATTAAGACATTTTAATGAATTTCATCTTCAAGTACAAAAATACTGGAACTGAATCCTATAGCAAAATTTACTAGGAAGCAGGTCTTGAAAGTCCTTCTGCATGTTATAACATGGAATTCCCAGAATACAGCTTTTAGGGATGTTTTGTTTATTAACGTATTGCCCTTATATTACCATATGGGCACTTAACAGGGCCTTGTCCATGTTTGCATTTTTTAAATTATATCCAGTTTGAATTCTTGCCTCTTATTCCTATTTTTGGTATTGTAATTTTGTTAATCCTGAACACAAGAAATAACTCAGGTGCTCAAGTGCAAAGTAATTTTGAAATACACCAGTCTCTATGCCATAGCAATCTCTAGAAGAGAAAAAAAATACCTAAATGTCCTTGAAATTTTTGTCGTTTTGAATTCAAAAGTGAAAAATAAGTAGGAGAAATACACATTTTGAAAATGTCAAAGATACTGCAACATAATAGCCTGAAACTTCTCATATGCTTTACTGGCTGCAATAAAGAATGGTTTTCTGATCTGGTACTCAATTACAGTATGCTTTATAAACCATTAACATCTGCTGTATTTGAATTTATACTGATAACAAATATAGTATGTCAAACAACTCAAAAGTCTGATTTTGGTGTTTACAGGCAGGACAGAAACTACTAAAAATGTTGGAAGATAATTAAAGGCATATAAACTTAGCTCTGAGACTACCTGATGAAGCTGAGACTGAGTTAGAGATAGAATGAGGAGTAAGAATTTATTCTCATAATGGGAAAAAAGTAGAATTCTCAGAAATTCAAATACATGATTCCTCTCCTCCTTGATCAATTTTAAGTGATCTCTGAAAAGAGCTTTGATAATTTCAATAACTTCATGAGACTCTAGCTGAAGTAGTAACAGGATCTTGCTGTAGTCAAAGTTGTTTTCTAGATCCCCTCAGAAATCACTTACAAATATTAGAAATATAATAGTTTTGTTGAGATAAAACAGATGTTATGAACGAAATAAATCAAGTTAAGGAATATTTGAATCTTATCCTTCCATACCATACCCTTTCTTCAGTCTCTAAAAAGTTAAGTTCCAACAACAAAGGCACAATTACTAGTTTGAATACTTTCTGCTGAAATAGATCTTTCTTCTCCTTCCAAGTTCAAATGTCCCACCATACAAGCACTGAACAAAAGACACTTCCTGAGTTCCCATGTGCTCATGTGAGCAAGTGCTCAGAGTAAAAAATAAATAAAAAGTCTTTTAGAGCATCGTCCCATTCTGCCTGGTCAGAGAAGTTTCAGAAGGAAAACATTCTACCTAAGCCCAGGTCTTACCTTATGAACGTGGCAAGCACATGAGCTACATGCCTGAGCTCTTTGACTAAAAATATTCAGAAAGCATTCTAAGCACATGTCAAAATGCTCCTCACAACACAGAAGGAGACCCTGTCTTTTAGTTTTCACTCATCAGAACTTTTTTCGCCAAAGATCCTAATATAGGGTAATAGGTTAGAATAATGAGACATACTTTCCATGAAGGGTAAGGTAAATAGTCTAGACTTTGTGGTCCAAAAGGCAAAAATCTCGATATTATGTAGATATTTATATAGCAAGAGAAAGTAATTTTATATTGTTACATTTTATGAAAATATAATTTTAATAATACAAGCAGAGAAAAACATTTCGGGTGGTTAACATTTGGCTTGTGTTTGAAATTCAGTATTTCCTATAATCAAAATTAATTGCAAAGTTACATATATGAATGCAGATGATATTTTATGTGTTTTATCTTTTAAAATATCTTCACAAGGAAAGGCACAATCAGTTACTTATCTTAATCTATAAGTATATAATTTTATTGAGCTTCATTTGAAGCTCAGAAGGCATTTACGGAAGTCTATTCTTTGGATATTTGCATCTTAGCATGTCATCACATTGAGGAGAAATCACAATTGGAGGCTAGGTAGAGATCCTTAATTACAGTTAAATGTATTCTAGAATATGGAAATTTCCTCTGGAAATTTCAGAAAACAGATCCATTGGAAATCTGTTGGAACAGAAATAATAATCTTTTTGGTAGCATGGGAAGTACATAAAGAAAATTACTTGAGATTCAAGTTAACAGTCATCAAAATGATTTTACTGTAGTATAAGCTTCACATATAATTTTATCTTTTTATTTGGTTGAATTCTTTGAGAAATGGTATAAAAAGCTAACTTCCAAAAACATGGAGTATTTTCTAATAGTGACTAGGATGGTTTTTCTCATTCAGAAAAATGTCAGTATTGTTCGGAGGTCAAAAAAAAAATCCCAGTAACTACCATAGCTAACCAAGCAGAATGAAGTGTGATACAGCAAGTCGGTTAATTCCACTTGTATTTCTGACTAAATACCACACAACTTAAAACATTTAAATCCACAAAAGACATGAAGTTCAATGAACTGGTTAAATTTTACATGATAAAATATTTTCTGTAAAGTACCTGCCAATTAATAGCAATTATGGAGCCTTCAGACAACTTATGTTTTCATTAGCTTTGTAAAATTTATCAACTAATCCTTTTTCTGCTCAAAACATTTTTTCCCCACTATCAGTTCTGACAAATCTTATCAAATTCCACTTCAGGTTGTACTGAATTAGCATTTCTTATCTACTCTGAAAGTTTCTCTCAGGGGTGCCTGGGCAGCTTAGTCAGTTAAGCGTCGGACTTTCGCTTAGGTCATGATCTCGCAGTTCGTGGGTTCGAGCCCCGCATCAGGCTCTGTGCTGACTGCCAGCTCAGAGCCTGGAGCCTGTTTTGGAGTCTGACTCCCTCTCTCTCTGACCTTCCCCTGCTCACGCTGTCTCTCTCTCTCTCTCTCCTAGAAATAAAACATTAAAAATTTTTTTTTTAAAAAGTTTCTCTCAGAGTTATTCTACACAGACTTTTTAAAGAGTTTAACTCTTCACTTTCTACTATCAACTCACCTGATAAAGAAAAATATGAACAGTATTGGTAATATTTGTTAGCTCAAAAAGAATTAAAGAAAACCAATAAAAACATTTGCCCTCCTATGATCCAGCAATTGCACTGCTAAGTTTTTACTCCCCTCCCCAAAAAACCTACTAATGTAAAGGGATACATGCATCCCAACTTTTATACCAGCATTATCAACAGCCAAACTATGTAAATATCCCAAGATGAATGGATAAAAAGGAGGTTGTATATATACATAATAGAGTATTACTCAGCCATCACAAAGAATGAAATCTTGCCATTTGCAACATTGATAGATTAGCAAAATAAGAAATACTATATGATTCATTCATGTATGGAATTTAAAAGACAAAGTAAACAAAATAGGAAGGGGGTGGGGAAGACAAACCAAGAAACAGACTCAAACTATAAACAGCAACCTAATAGTTACTGAGGGGGTAGGAGGGAAGAGTGAAATAGGTGATGAGGACTAAGGAGTGTACTTGCTACGGTGAGGACTAGGCATTGTATGGAAGTGCTGAATCACTTTAGTGTACACCTGAAACTATATCATACTGTATGTTAACTGGAATTGAAATAAAAACAAGATTTTAAAAAGTGATAAAGTTTTAAATATATCTAAATTAAAAAATATATATTTGCCTTGTTTTCTAATGGACTATGAATATAATTCCCAGTGGTCTCAACTCTTCAACTGTTCTAAAAGCTGATAGGTTTTTTTTTTTTTTTTGAAAAAAAATTTTGACAAATTTCACTACTGCAGTCACACAGACTGTACTTAATTCACCAGCAAAAAATGGCTTTCACTGCTTGGCTAACTCAAAATTTGGTTATAGATTCATTGTTTTGTATGTGTAGTTCTTCCATGATAAAATACTATGTTTTTGATGTGTAACTGATGTATTAGTTTCAGGTATATGACACGGTAACTCAACATTTGTATGCTTGTAAAACAATCACAATAAATTACCACCATCTGTCATGCTACAAAGTTATCATTGACTATACTCCCATACTGTGTTTTATATCCCCATGACTTATAACTTGAAGTTTTTATTTCTTGATCTTCTTCACCCATGTCACCACCAGCCCCCAACTCCCATCTGAAAACCACCCATTCATTCTGTAACTGGAGGTTATTTTGCTTTTAGATTCTATATATACCATTTTCCATTAAAAAAAAATTAAACATATCTTTTATATTTTTCTAAGTTTATTTACTCTGACACAGAGCAAGAGCACACATGCAAGTGGGGGAGGGGCAGAGAGGTGGTGGGGAGAGAGAGAGAGAGAGAGAGAGAGAGAGAGAGAGAGAGAGAATCCTAAGTGGCCTCTGCATGGTCAGCAAAGAGCCTGACAGAGAGCTCCATCCCAAAAACCAAGAGATCATGACCTGAGCCAAAATCAAGAGTCCGATGATTAACTGACTAAGCCACCAAGGCCCCTCAGTATTTAAATTTTTCTGATCATGGTCTTCAAGTTGGGAATATGATGTTGAGTCTTTATTCTAGCAACATAAATGTATATTGTATTCTTTTAGCATTAACATAGTGTCACTATATAACAAAGTAAATAAAGGAACTGACCTCAATTTCAGAAACCTATGTCCCCAAATGTTCTTTAATATTTAATTGTGCACATATTTTCCAGCCTTAGTAAGACTGACTTAACATAAGTTTCAAGTGTACAAGGTCATAATTTTATATATATGTTGTGAAATGATTAACATAATTAGGGTTCAGTAACTCATATCGGTTTGTGTGCTGAGAACATTTAAGATATATTCTCCACAACTTTCAACTATATACTACAGTACTGTTAATTTACATTACCACACTGTATATAAAATCTCTAAAACTTATGTGTAACTCCAAGTGTGTAACAAGTTTGATCCACATTTCCTCATCCCTCTCAGTCCCTGGTGATCACTATTTGATTTTGATTTCTATGATTTTGGCTTTTTTTTTTTTTTTTTTAAGGCTACCACATGAAAGTGAGATCATATAGTGTATTTCTATAGTATTTACAGCATGCTGTCCTCCTCACGTACAAAATTTCCTTGTTTATGACTGAATATGCAGGTCATATTTTATCAATTCATCCATCTGTAAACATTTACATGGTTTCCATAGCTTGGCTATTGGTACTAATGCTACAGTAAACATGAGGAAACAGGTATGTCTTCAAGATAGTCATTTCATTTCCTTTAGATACATACCCAAAAGAGGAATTGCTGGATCTTATGGTAGCTCTGTCTTTAATTTAAGAAATCCCCATACTGTTTTCCATAGCGGCTGTGCCAATTTACATTTTTACCAAAAGTGTAGTATATTTCTCTTCTCTACATCCTGGCGATCACTTACTTTTTCTTTATGATAACTGCCATTCTAAGAGGTGTAAGGTAATAACTCAATGATTTTGATTTGCCTTTCCCTCCTGAATACTAATATTGAGCATCCTTCATGTACCTGCTTGTCCATTTGTATAACTTTGGAAAAATGTCTATTCAGATTCCCCTCCCCATTTTTAAACTGTATTTTTTTAATTGTAGGAGTTCCTTAATACTTTTGGATATTAACCTATCTGATTTATGGTTTGCAGATATTCTCTCTCATTCCATAGGCTACCCTTTCTCTTTTACTGTTCACCTCACCAGTTAGATGTACAATAGCATTAAAAATACTTAATTTTAACCAGAGGAGTAAAAGACCAGTACATTGAAAATGAGGACACTAAATAATTAAAGACACAAATGGAAAGAAATTCCATGTCTGTGTTGGAAAAATATTACCAAAATATCTGTATTGTCCAAAGACATCTATAGATTTAACAGAATCTCCTTCAAAATTCTAGTATTTTTGTTTTCACAGAAATATAAAACAATTCTGGCATCAGTATGGAACCCAAAAGGCCCTAAATAACCAAAGTAATCTTGGGGAGAAAAAAGGCAAAAAAAAAAAAAAAAAAAAAAGGCAGCCTCACATCTTGATCTCAAACCATAATAGAAAACTATAGAAACCAAAGCAGTATGGTGCCAGTAAAAAACACATAGACCAATGGAACAGAATTAAGAACCCAGAAATAAACTACACACACATGACCAACTAATATTTGACCAGGGAGCCAAGAGTATTCGGTGGGAAAAGGGTAGTTTCAAAAAAATGATACTAAGGAAACTGGGTATTTATATGCAAAAGAATTAAATTGAACCTGTTTTGTACCTTTCACAAAAATTTTCAACCATCAGACTCCTAGGAATAAAAACAAGGGAAAATCTTGACATGGCATTGCTAACAATATTTTGGACGTGAAACTAAAAGCACAAACAAAAGCAGAAGTAAACTAGTGGAACTCTAAGTTCTTGATAATTTTTCCTAGTGATTTCAAATTTGTTACATTTGACCTCTAAATGACAGTTAAAAGGCCAAGAACATGTACTACTTTTCTAATTTTGCAGCTTAAATAATTGAAGCACATAACTGAACTCCATGAATATAGTACTGTTACCATGAATATTCAGATATCTATAATGACTCTTTAATGCTATCATTGACTCTAGTGAAATATTTTCATCACCAGAAGTTAACTATATAGCAAAGCAGACAAATCCTGTTTGGTAATACTTTTTATAACAGTAGTAACCATAGAAAGCTACTATGAATGGCCATGTTGTTTTTCTCCATCATGGAGGTTTTGTAGATGTATGGGAAGAGGATGCAGCTCCTTCTTTCATTAACTGAAATCAAATTATTTTCCTTTTTTCTGACCTACTATTCCTTGTATTCCCTAAAGAAAAGTGTACCTTTACAGTGAAGGAAGGAAGCAGGTATGCTTATAATTACTCTTTTCCTCTGGGGTATAATTTTCCCTGAACTATGATACAAGCATTAATAAAACTCTAATCTGATAGATCTTATGTCCTCTCAGCATGGCTCTTTATCATCTTCTCAGCAAAGATTGGACAAGCTATTTTAAGGGTCTCAACTGATAGGCAAATAAGGTATTAAGTATCCACCATGCATTTCAAAGATATTCCCTAACCTATCCTTGGGTATATATTTAGCAACTGATACTATATTATACTATGAATTTCCATCAACATATTGAAGAATCCATTCCACCAGAAATGCTAAGTTACAGATAGTGTGATCATGGAAAACTGAAATACTGCCTGAAAATTTTGGTAAATAGTAAGTTATTAATACAAACTATGTAGATGTTAATATTTGTGTATATACTGTGAACATTTGGCTTTCCCCCTGAATCTGAAGATTCTGAGGTTCATTTCCTTTCCTGGATTATAAGTACATGGAAAATTACTCCTAAAAGAGGCAACTAGGTAAAAAGAAAAGCCTGGGTTAGTAAGGAATTGATCATCTCAGAGGCTGGTTTTCTTCTGCCCATGACCCAACTGGCATGACCAGCTGTCATACAAAACAAAAAGGAGGTGTAGGTTGATAAGGTCTGGCAAATATTCATGTAGGTAATTGTTTAGGTCAAAAGATTAATTCTCTTTTTAACAACCAGCTGCTATTTACTTGCCAGTCCCTTCTCTGATATGTACACTCTATCTCCACACGGATTTCAAATGTTTCAGCCAAAATATATTTTCCTTCTCCTGGTACTCTTTGCAAAATTTAGAAGATTATTTTAAGAATATTCATACTGAACATGACAGTAGGATATTTTCTGTATTCACCCTGAATGGTTTTTCATTCAAGTTACCTTTCTTTTTGTGATGCTCAGTTGAACATCAATGAATTTTCCCATGAGAAATTTGTCTGCTTATGTGTTTTGTAGGGAGCTCAAAGCCATTTTACATTTTCAAGATAAACACATACTGTCTGAAAACATAAAAAACAGCACCGTAAAATACTGACAATGAAGTCAATTGCGGTCAACCAAGATAGAAAAAAATGGGAACCTGACCCTTTTCCCAGTTGACCTGCACTCACACCATATCCCCTCAATACAAAGCCCAAAAAACAGTTTCATACATAATATCTCAGCATGCTTTAAGGGGTTTACAAATTAATTATGTCCTTATTTTAGAATTAGAAGATAAAGTATATATTTTTGTAAATTTAAAATGTTATGTGAAGCCAAAATGCAGTATCTTCATAGTAAATGAACCAGATAGTATGCTAGGCAAATATTAAACAACTTGCATTTCTTTGCATTCCATGACAAATCTGTGAGGATTAATGTAAATTAAAAAACTAGTTCAGAAACATTAACTATCTCAGTAATTTCAGAGTTTTACATTGGCAAAGCTAGGATTAAGGTATTGGCCTGTTTTCAACATTCATTACAGGAAGAAGACCAGAAATAAGTCAAGGAACAAACCATCATTACAAAACAGCCCTATGTATGACCTGTTCCTCCATGGTAGAAAAAGTAAATTTTGGGGTGCCTGGGTGGCTCAGTCGGTTAAGCATCCAATTTTGGCTCAGGTCATGATCTCAAGGTTTATGGATTCGAGCTCCATGTTGGGCTAGGTGCTCACAGCCAGCTCAGAGCCTGGAGCCTGCTTCGGATTGTGTCTCCCTCTCTCACTGACTCTCCCCTGCTTGCTCACTTGCATGCGTGCTATCTCTCTCTCTCTCTCTCAAAAATAAGTAAAACATTAAAAAAAAAAAAAAAAAATAAATTTTGTCAAGCTTATTAAAGTTGACTTGGAATACATTTTACATGTCTGTGTTTGGATCAATCAAGTTTTTTTTAATCTCAAAATTGTGGTTTTAAACCAGTGACCTTGAATATAGGATTTTATTTCATTTTCAAATACAATCAGCAGCTAAGTGAAGTTACAAATAACTGGTCATACTGAAAGATAAAAATCAACAGGCTTTGATTTCTAATATAAGTCCTTTACAGCTTTCAGTTACTTAACAAAAAAACAAACAAACAATGTTCTACTCATTCAGTTTTACATCTATCTTTTCCTCTTGGAAACAAACACTTAGGAAAAAACTTTTTAATTTCTATGAAAAGTCATATTCTTGGGCTTACAGTTGGGACAGACATTAGATGAAAGTTACTATTAAAATAGAAGACTGGAAATATTGTTAGGGGGAGATATTATAAAAAGATACTAAGGTCTAAATATAGGTGATAGCAAGGAGAATGGCAAATGAAACTAACCAAATAATAAAAAGGTTACTTAAGGAATAAAAGTTATATAGGACTTGGGAAGCCTGTCTGGCTCAGTCAGTGGAGAATGCGACTCTTGATCTCTGTGTCATGAGTTCAAGACTCATGTTGTACATGGACTCTATTCAAGATTAAGCAATTTTTCAATAAGAAAGGGTTGTAGGACTTAATTTCACCTTAAGTTTGGTGGATAGAGCCAACTGAGGAATCAAATTTTTTCCCAATGAATCTAGATTTTGGAGATCCAAAACCATCCTATATATGAGAAGAAGCAGAAACTAAATATACAAGTTAAATGTATTCAAATACTGCCTTAATCTTTTAGACCAAAGATCAAAATTCTGTGCAGATATTGCCTATAATGCACCCTTTATCAAAGTTCTAACATATGAGTGAAGGTGTTTTGTATATCGTCAATTCTTTTGTCACCTGTTTCACAAAGGAATCTCTGAACCCTCTCATCAACAGACTATTCCTATTTAACTTTGGCCATGATATTTATATCACCTTGCATTGATTGTAAGGCCTTGGAGGGCAATGGTCTTGGGTTACTGTATTTTTAATCCCAAAACATCTTGGTTAGGGTCATTCTTATATTCTAAATTAAATATTTTTGAATAGACCACTAACCTATTAACCCCGAAACAGATCTGATAAAAGCTTTTTATTCAGTATGCTGTGCTTAAGGATAAATGTTATAAAATCACTCTTGTGCCCCAACATTAAGTACCTTTTTATTTCTATCCAGGATCAGCTATTTAGCATACATACTGCCATATTAAGCTATAATTACCAGGAAACTTATTTTTTCTCTTAAGACTTTTACACAAACATCTTTCCACACCACTAATAATATTTCCTTCTATTAGCACTTGGTTAAGATACTACCTTCCTAATGCTCTTAAAAAAAAAAAAAAGACATCCATGTCCCCAATATGAGTTGGCTCCCTTTTAATGTGCTCATATACCTACCCCTTTTGTTTCCTGCTAAGCACCATAATTCCGGTCTATTGTAAAATATGAGGACAATAACTATTTTTGTACTTATTATGCATCATAATCCCTGCTATGTAAAACTCAGGACACAACACTGATCCATTTAATTTTAAAAATCTAAAGATCTAGATAATGACCCTATAGATTTTCTATCTTCCAAATACCTCCACAAAACAACTATAGTAAAGAGCCAAAAATCTCAATATGTATGTAAAACAAACTGAAGCATTAAGGTTTCCATTTGAATCTCTAAGACTAAAAGATGAAAAAACTCAGAAAACCTGTAGGGTAGTAAAGAGGGGAGATGCAGAGAAAAAGTAAAGAAATTTCTGAAAATCCTGAGAGTTGGAAAACATCCCAATTGCCAAACAGAAAATTCAAATGGCTGGATCTGAAACCCACAGGAAAAAGTAAGTACATGTGTGAGCTCCAATTAAGTAGTAGCTACAAAAGAAACTTTGAATGATTGGATGGTACTGGGATCTATCAACACATGGAAATCACCAACAAAATACCTTCCTTAGAACTTCACACTGAGGACTAATTTCTAGGTGTGAATTCAAATATGGCAGGACTGGAAAAATAGAAGCAAAGAAAGGAAGTTTGAACTGAAAGAGAAAGTGAACAGAACAAGATGATCTCAGAAAATTAGTCAGTTTAGGAACCACACTGACTTCCTCTTTTTGGAACACACAAAAAAGTTATTTTTTGACCATGATCAGAGAAAAGATAGTGATTCAATCTTAAAGTTATTGAAGGAAAAATCATGTCCTCACTGAAAATAAACTCTAAATCTTAAAAGATATTCCCAGATGGTATACCTTAGTGACTCAGTGGGTACAGTTTCTGACTCTTGATTTTGGCTTAGATCACGATCCCACGGTTTGTGGGATCGAGCCCCAAGTCAGGCTCCATAGCTTGACAATGCAGAGCCTGCTTGGGATTCTCTCTCCACCCCACCCCACTTAGGCATTCTCTCACATAAACTTAAAAGATTCCCACAAAGCTAAAGAGAATGACAAAACAATCTTTCTAAAGAACCCAAAAAGAATTTGTATAATGGGAGATAGTATAAAACATAGCATAAGAATTTTTTTTAATTAAGGCAATTTAAACAAGTGAATATTTGAAAAAAAAATTTTGACAGAACTAGGAGTTGTACCTTTAACCACAGGGGTCTGGGCAAATTTGCCTTGACACTCCATTAGAGGAATTTGAAGAGGCACCTTAAAACCTAGACAGAGGCCACAGCCTACACCCCACTCAGAACTTCATCCTGTAGCCTGGAGGTCTACTTGGTTCATGCTTCCCTTCAATTAACCTTAACTGAGGTTATGGAGTTAACTTTCTTAAAAATTCTTAAACAACTAAAATTTAATTTTTTAACGTTTATTCATTTTTGAGAGAGAGAGAGAGAAAGCATAAGCAAGAGAACGAGAGACAGCACATCAACAGGGGAGGGTCAGAGAGGGAGACATAGAATCTGAAGCAGACTCAAGGCTCCAAACTATCAACAGAACCCAATCCAGGGCTTGAACCCAGGAACTAGGAGATTATGACCTGAGGGGAAGTGGGATGCCTAACCAACTGAGACATCAAGGCCCCTTAAATAACCAAAATTTGTTATATTCAGGGCCTGTAACTGGTGTAAAGAAAGCACTGACCTTCAGTGCTCTCATTGCCACCAATGACATCATGTAGGAGTCCTGCCCAATATTCAAGGTCTTTCAATAGAATATGGACATATCAATACAGTATATAGAACCAAGCCTAATTTAGTGTTGAATGCCAAATACATAGAGTTAAAAGTGGCAAAATCTAAACATTGCTATTTTAGCACGTGGGCTTGTTTTAAGATAGATAGGAGATCATAAGAAGTATATACATTGGTTTCTGCCCCTGGTACATACCTATCACATAGTTCCTGAAACCCTTGTGATTTTCTGGTGATAGGAGTGTCTTTTCCTCTAAGAAGCCAAATTTAAATGATTTTTTGAGTATGGATTTTTACCCCCCCCCCCCACCAAGAAAAAAAGACCTTATAAAATACATGAAGTAGAATGTGGGAAAGATTTAAAAATGTATACATATTTTATATACATATATGTGTGTGTGTGTGTGTATACACACACACACACACACACACACATATACACAGGAAAGGAAACAAAAGCAAACATACAGAAGATTCGGATATGGCATCAATTATGCAGAAGATAATTTTCACTGCCAAACACCAGTTGATCAAAAGCCCTACAATTACATGAATTCCAAGGCACTAGAAGAGAAAGACTATTATATGTAATGCCAGAGCATTTGCATGAAAATAATAATTACCATTATTAGGTCACAAATACTCTGAATACCTAACATAGAATTGCACATCATTCTTCAACATGATGTTCATGCTCTCAAGTAGACACAGCTGTATTCCCTCATCTCAATGGAAAAGAATTTGTAATAAGGAGAAATAGAAAAATCAACTGTAAAACACTCATTGGCTCTGTTCTCAGAGTGCACTTTGATTACAAAAACAAGTCTTAATTTTTGAAATAAAGGCAAAGAGGCTATCAGCTTACCACAGCACTTTTGTATATAATGTTGTAAATAATGGAAATTGAGATTACCCCTTTTGTATTAGAATTCTTTTAGCTTTAATATAGAAGGATTTGATGAAGAGCTTCCCCATTCTCAGATTCAGTAATGACTTAATAGCTCACTCTTTGCTACTGTTAAATGATGCAAGTACCATTTAAATTGCAAATTTTCAACTTCTTTCAAAGTTCTTACCCTATACATGAAGGTTTAAGATCTTGTTCATTGGTCTATAGTCCACTAGCAGCTCAAGTAGGGCCCAAATGTCTAAAAAAGTCTTCCATCAAATGTTTGGTACCTCAATACAAATGTGGACAAATTTTCTCTCCACATGGTCTTAAGCAGAGTTTTCTGGATACAAGGGTAGGGAACAGATGCAACAGATTTAGGAAGAATTTGAAACATCCTTGAAAATGACCTACCACACCATTAAATATGTGCTTATCAAACTATTTGATTTCAGAACATGCCACATATTTTTCAAATAAACTATTTAGTACTAATGTAATCACATCTTTCTTGAAAAAAACACAACTGTCAAAGTTGTTTATCACTTTTAAATAAGAGCTCATATTGACACAACTGATTCTATGAACATGAGAAAAACTGCAAATTGGAGGTATAGCTTAAAAAGATCAACCATTTTAAGATTCAAAGGTTTGATTTAAAAGATATCATAAGCTTGTTAACATTTGTCAAAATTATTAAAGTTTTCATGGTAACATACCTTGATTTATGTAATTTCTCCTTCTATCAACAAATATTAGGACAGACTGCATTATGTAATGGAACAAATGACACTTTGAAGACTGATGCTTTTAAAATCTATCATTCCTTGTACGTAAATAACTATTTTGGGAAAAGATTTTTGCTATCTGTTGCAAAAAAAAAATCTTTCCTTTTTTATGCAGAAATCACTATTAAATATTTAACATTAACTTCCATAACCCCCCCTTTTTAACAAAAATTAACCTCCAATACCTTTGAAAATACTCAAATGTGTCATACCATAAACACATTAAGCAGCATAATGAAAATGTACAGATCTTTATTGAATAGGGACAGTCTAGCTCTCAGGAATTCCAAAATTAAGAGAGTACGGAAATAAGGGTAAAGACAACAAAAACTGCAGCTAGTGACAATGGAGCCAAAAAAATGAAGCACACAGGGGCACCTGGATGGCTCAGTCAGTTAAGGGACTGACTTTGATTCAGGTCACGATCTCATGGTTCGTGGGTTCGAGCCCCGCATCAGGCTTTGTGCTGACAGCTAGCTCAGAGCCTGGATCCTGCTTCAGATTCTGGGTCTCCCTCTCTCTCTGACCCTCCCCTGCTCACTTGTGCTCTCTCTTTCTCTCTCGAATAAATAAAACATTAAAAAAACTAAATATTTTAAACAAAATGAAGGACACACATGTAAAGTGCTGAAAGACAAAAAAAAAAAAAAAAAAGAGGAAGGACACAGGGAGGAAGGAAGGAGCACTTTGTCAAACACCAAATGAAGAAGTATAATCAGAACTAAAAACAGAAGGGAGGCAAGATGGCAGAGAAGTAGGGAGCTCCATACATTTTGCTCGCCCCCATCTCTCAAACAGAGAAGGCCTGAAGCCATAGGACACTGAACCACAGGAGTCTGGGAAGAAAAGAGACAGAGTCCACTAAGAAGACAACCTCATAGGTGTGTGAGTGTTAACTGGGAAAGATAAAAATGGGTAGGGACTGGGCGCCTGGGTGGCTTAGTCGGTTAAGCGTCTGACTTTTGCTTAGGTCATGATCTCATGTTTCGTGGGTTCGAGCCCCACGTCGGGCTCTGTGCTGACTGCCAGCTCAGAGCCTGGAGCCTGTTTCAGTCTGTGACTCCCTCTTTCTCTGACCCTCCCCTGCTCACACTGTCTCTCTCTCTCTCTCTCCTAGAAATAAATAAAACATTTAAAAAAAAAAGGGTAGGTTCCACCCTTTGAGGGGATCCATGGAGAGTCGAGGAGAAGAGAAAGAGCAGCTGAAACTGCTCATAGAACGGTCCCTGGAGAAAAGAAAAACCTCGGCTAGGGACAGAGAGTGATCCTATTTCTAGCTGTGGTGCTGACTTGGGGCTGGGTGCCCTGGTCCCAGGTGGTGCAAGGATAAACTGCTCCACTGCTCTCCCGGGTCAATCCCCAGCTGGGAATCAGCCCACCCTACAGGATTATATTTCAGATGGTATCAAAAAGCAGGCAAGGAGGAAAACCTGGACATGAGGCAGGGCTAAGTACATAGAAAACACCCCACCTTGGCTATGCCCACAGCACAGGGAGATCGAAGCCAACCCAAAAGAGTAATCTGCAACACTTGGTTCAAAAAAGGACCAGGGCACTGCCATTTTTCTCCCCACAACCACCAAGACAGGGCTTCAGGGAGCAGAAGAGGAAGAGAGAGGGAAAGGCACTGACAGAGTCCCTGAACAACTTATAGCTGAGAACTTTCCCAATCTGGAGAAGGAAACAGCCGTTGAAATCCAAGAGAGATAGAGAACTCCCCTCAGATGTAGCTTGAATCGATCTTCTGCATGACATATCATAGTGAAACTAGCAAAACAGAAGGACAAAGACAGAATTTTGAAAGCAGCTAGGGATAAAAGGGCGCTAATATATAAAGGGAGACCTGTCAAAATAGTTACAGACCTATCTACTGAAACATGGAAGGCCAGAAAGGAATGGCAGGAGATCTTCAATGTGATGAACAGAAAAATAAGCAGCCAAGAATCCTCTATCCATCAAGCCTGTCATTCAGAATAGAAGGAGAGATAAAAGTATTCCCATTAAACAAAAACTGAAGGAATTCATCACCACTAAACCAGTCATACAAGAAATCCTGAGGGTTATTCTCTGAGGGAAATGTTGCAAGGAACACAAGGTACCAGAGACACTACTACAAGCATGAATCCTACAGGGAACACAATGATTCTAAACCCCTATTGTTTAATAACACTGAATGTAAATGGACTAAATACTCCAGTCAAAAGACACAGGGTAGCAGAATGGATAAAAATAAAGAAAATCCATCTATTTGCTGTTTACAAGAGACTCATTTCAGATCTGAGGACACCTTCAGATTGAAAGTAATGGGATGGAGAAATACCTATCATGCTACTGGAAGTCAAAAGAAAGCTGAAGTAGCTATACTTATATCCAACAAGCTGGACTTTAAAG
Source organism: Hyaena hyaena (assembly GCF_003009895.1). Taxonomy (NCBI): domain Eukaryota; kingdom Metazoa; phylum Chordata; class Mammalia; order Carnivora; family Hyaenidae; genus Hyaena; species Hyaena hyaena. The sequence continues at coordinate 287,082 of NW_024082084.1, read as the reverse complement.
GTAGTAACAAGGGATGAAAGAGGGCATTATATAATTATTACAGGGTCTATACATCAGGAATAGCTAACAATTATAAATGTCTACACACCAAATTCGGAAGGACCCAAATGCGTAAAACAATCATAACCTTATGGACAAGAATGTGCTAATAGCTGGGGACTTTAATACTCCACTTACAGCAATCGAGAGATCAAGGAGACAGAAAATCACTAAAGAAACAATGGACTTGAATGACACACTGGACCAGATGGATTTGACAGATATAGTTTACATCTGGAGGCCATGTAATTCATTTCTTCAAGTGCACATGGAACAATCTCCAAGATAGATCACATACTGGGACATAAAGCAGCCCTCAATAAATATAAAAGACTTGAGATCATACCATGCACACTTTCAGATCACAATGCTATGAAACTTAAAATCAACCACAGGAAAAAGTCTGGAAAACCAAAAACATGGAGCTTAAAGAACACCCTGGTAAAGAATGAATAGGCCAATGAGACTATTAGAGAAGAAATTAAAAAATATATGGAAACAAATGAAAATGAAAATACAACAATCCAAACTCTATAGGATGCAACAAAGGCAGTCCTAAAGTGAAAGTACATTGCACCCCAGGCCTATTTAAAGAAATTAGAAAAAGCACAAATTCAAAATCTGATAGTGCACCTAAAGGAACCAGGAGAGAAAAAAGAGCATCCCAAACCCAGTAGAAGAGGAATAATAAAAACAAGGGCAAAAATAAGCAACATAGAATCCCAAAAAACCAGTTGAACTGATCAATGAAAAGAAGAGTTGGTTTTTTGAAAAAATAAACAATTAATAAACCTCTAGCCAGGCTTCTCAAAAAGAAAAGAGAGAGCACCCAAATAGACAAAATCATGAATGAAAAAGGACTTATTACAACTCCTCAGAAATAAGAGCAATTATCAGGGAATACTATGAAAAATTATATGCCAACAAACTAGACAATTAGAAGAAATGGACAAATTTCTAAACACACACTCCCTACCAAAATTCACACAGGAAGAGATAGAAACTCTGAATAGACTCGTAACTAGTGACGAAATTGAATCACTTATCAAAAATCTCCCAACAAATATGAGCCCTGGGCCAGATGGCTTCCCTGGGGAATTCTACCAGACATTAAAACAGAATTAATACCAATTCTTCTCAAGCTATTCCAAAATATAGGAATAGAAGGAAAACTTCCAGACTCATTCTACAAAGCCAGCATCACTTTGATTCCCAAGCCAGAGACCCAGTAAAGAGAGAGAACTATAGGCCAATATCCTTGATGAATACCGATGCAAAAGTCCTCAACAAGATACCTGCAAATCGAATGCAACAGCACATAAAAAGAATTATCCACCATGATCAAGTGGGATTCATTCCCGGATAACAGGGTTACTTTAACATTTACAAATCAATGTGATACATCACATTAAGAAAAGGTAAAAACCATATGATCCTGTTGATAGATGCAGAAAAAGCATTTGACAATATACAGCATCCCTTCTTAATAAAGACCCTCAAGAAAGTTGGGATAGAAGGAACTTATTTAAACATCATAAAAGCCATCTATGAGAAGCCCTCAGCTAACATGTTCAATGGGGAAAAACTGAGAGCTTTCCCCCTGAGATCAGGAACACGACAGGGATGTCCACTCTCACCACTGTTGTTTAACATAGTGCTGGAAGTTCTAGCATTAGCCATCAGACAATAAAAGGAAATCAAAGGCATCAGAATTGGCAAAGAAGAAGTCAAACTTTCACTCTTCACAAATGACATGATACTCTACATAGAAACCCCAACAGACTCCACCCAAAGCCTACTAGAACTGATCCATGAATTCAGCCAAGTTGCAGGGTACAAAATNATGATACTCTACATAGAAACCCCAACAGACTCCACCCAAAGCCTACTAGAACTGATCCATGAATTCAGCCAAGTTGCAGGGTACAAAATCAGCGTACAGAAACTGGTTGCGTTTTTATACACCAATAATGAAGCAACAGAAAGAGAAATCAAGAAGCTGATCCCATTCACAATTGCACAAAAAACCATAAAATACCTCGGAATAAACCTAACCAAGGATACAAGGGATCTGTATGATGAAAACTATAGAAAACTTATGAAAGAAAATGAAGAAGACACAAAGAAATGGAAAAACATTCCATGCTCATGGGCGGGAAGAATAAATTTTGTTAAAATGTCATTACTACTCAAAGATATCTACACGTTCAATGCAATCCTAATCAAAATTGCACCAGCATTCTTCTCAAAGCTAGAACAATCTACCCTAAAATTAGTATGGAACCGGAGAAGACCCAGAATAGCTAAAGTAATATTGAAGAAAACCAAAGTGGGAGGCATCACCATCCCAGACTTTAGCCTCTACTACAAAGCTGTCATCATCAAGACAGTATGGTATTGGCACAAAAACAGACACACAGACCAATGGAATAGAATAGAGAACTCAGAACCGGACCCCCAAATGGTTGGCCAAATAATCTTTGACAAAGTGGGAAAGAGTATCCAATTGAAAAAGGACAGCCTCTTTAACAGATGGTGCTGGGAGAACTGCACATCATGCAAAGAGTGAAACAAGATCACTTTCTCACACCATACACAAAAATAAACTCAAAATGGATACAGGACCTGAACAGAAGACAGGAAACCATCAAAACCCTAAAGGAGAAATCAGGAAACAACCTCCTTGACCTTCACCACAGCAATTTCTTACTTGACACATCCCCAAAGGCAAGGAAATCAAGAGCAAAAATGAACTATTGGGACCTCATCAAGATTAAAAGCTTCTGCACGGCAAGGGAAACAATCCATAAAACTAATAGGCAACCTACAGAATGGGAAAAGATACCTGCAAATGACATATCAGATAAAGGGCTAGTATCCAACATCTATAAGGAACTCATCAAACTCCACACCTGAAAAACAAATGATCCAGTGAAAAAATGGGAAGAAGACATGAACAGACACTTCTCCAAAGAGGACATCCAGATGGCCAACAGAAACATGAAACGATGCTCAGCGTCCTTCCTCATCAGGGCAATACACATATAAGCCACACTGAAATACCACCTCACGCTGGTCAGAGTGACTAAAATGAACAAATCAGGAGACACTAGATGCTGGCGAGGATGTGGAGAAATGGGTTCCTACACTGTTGGAGGGAATGTAAACTGGTGCAGCCCCTCTGGAAAACAATGTGCAGGTTCCTCAAAAACTTAATAGAACTCTCCTATGACCCAGCAGTAGCACTGTAAGGAATTTACACAAGGGATACAGGAGTGCTGATGCATAGGAGCACATGTGCCCCAATGTTCACAGCACTCTCAACAATAGCCAAATCACGGAAAAAGCCCAAGTGTCCATCAACAGATGAATTTATCAAGATGTGGTTTATCTATATGATGAAATACTACATGGCAATGAGAAAGAATGAAATCTGGTCATGTGTAGCAACATGGATGGAACTTGAGGTTGTTAATGTTGAGTGAAATAAATCAGGCAGAGAAGGACAAATACCATATGTTTGCACGTATAGGAGGATTAGGAGGAACTTAACGGAGGACCGTGGGGGAGAAGAAGGGGGGAAATGGTGGGGGAAAGGGAGAGAGGAAAACCACGAGAGACTCTTAAATGCTGAGAACTGAGGGCTGATGGGGGTGGAGGAGAGGGGAAAGGGGTGATGGACATGGAGGAGGGCACTTGTTGGGATGAGTACTGGGTGTTATATGGGAACCAATTTGACAATAAACTATGAAAGAAAAAAAAACTGATAAAAGGCCACTAGATATTTCAGTTCAGTGGGTATTGTCAAACAGAATAACCATCTGATAGAATAGGTAGACAAAACCCTGACTGAATTGGGTTCAAGACAAAAATGAACTTGTAATTTGGAGTTGTACTAATGTCTAATTTTTTTTTAATGGATATATAGGAGTTTAAAAAATTAGGATGTTTCTTAGCATGTTCAAGCCAAGAGTATGAAGTGCTAAATTAGAGTAGCCATCGTGGAAACAGAAGATTAGAAGATTAGGAACAGAAGATTAGAAGGCTACAAACAGAAGATTCAAAAAAAACTAGAACTAAAGCCTACAAACATGTAATTGATGGAATAAGAGGCCAAGGAGAGAAATAAGCTCTAGGTAACTAAAATAACTAAGATTTTGTGCCTGGAGGACAATGAAAATGGTGGTAAGAGTAGGAAGTAGGATAAAATTGTACCTTGGCATTAGACTTATTGAATAAAAGTAACGAGAAGCAGGAGATAGGTGACAGTTGAAAAAACATGTGACATACACTTAAAGTGGTATCAACATTTTAAGGCATTAGTAAACATGCCCATGAGCCCAATCTCAGCTAGTGTCTGTTTTGTCATCAGTTTTACTGGAACTCAGCCACTCTTGTTCATTGACATATTGTCTGTGGTCACTCCCACAACACAGCAGGGTTGAGTAGTGGGACAGAAGCTTATAGTCTTAAAATATTTACTATTTAGAGTTTTGTAGAAATATGTAGCCAACCCTCATATAAAATAGTTGTTAATACAGCAAAATATAACTGCTAAGGTAGTCAATAAGTAAAATGCTATCATTCAAATCTTTTTTTTGTTTGTTTTCAAGTGGTCAAATGGCTCAGTTCAAATACGGTAATCCTTGAGTCCTTCAATTCTAGCTGAAAGTTCCAAAACAGTTTGAAAACAGACTATCAAGATTTCAAATAAAAGGCTACATTTGATACTGACAGATGGAGTAATTAACTGAGTTCTGAAACCTTCAGAAATTGAACATTTTAAGGCTTTATCTGTCGAGCTGGTGTGAACTTCTTTTATCTCCAAAAGACCCTCAAAACCAGAATGATTTTGAATGGGTACAAGTATTATCTCAAATTTTCTTTAGCAAGGAGAAAAGTTGCTTCAATCACAACAGCAGTAAGTTATACGTCCTTATGATAGCAAGGGTCACGATGTATAGAAGATCTTTCATCCAGATATGTTGAAAAATTTTTACCATATCCATAAAGTTTGCAACCCTTTACAAATATCTAGGATCGATTTTTGGTATCCCATAGTTAATAACTCAAGTTAAAAGTGTTAATCTTATTAGCAAGTATATAACTATTTTCTACCCCTAAACTGTCAATGGTTATTTATGTAACTACCCAAATATATAAGACAATTTCCTTGTTCAATATTTTCTTTCAACACATATTTGTTCACTGAACAAAGAGTATGGTTTTCATTTAGGCCGATGCCTTAATTAGAATGATGTTCCTAAACTGGAAAGTAAAAGTACAATTTAAACAGAATAAAAACCAAGACAAAAGATTAATTTTGAAGCAAGCATTCATCACAGTTAAACCAGTGAGATAAGACACATTTAATTAGAACCCTCACAACAGAGGTAGAGTGAATAAAAGCTTCCAAGGTTTTTGCTAAATTAACTAAATTGTGTTGCATTTTACAAAATCTTGGACTGCAAAACATTTGGCTTAAGTGTGTGTTGATTCTGAAGAGTTAACTTTCTGTGATTAAGTATGTCGGTAATGTAGACAAAGCATTTCAAAGCTCTATTTGTAGAATGATGCTCCCTTTAAATTTCATGAAACTCCTTCAAAGAAAAAGATGAGAAGCATCACTTTAGTTAAATTTCATCGGTACACAATCCTTTAAAAAGGGCACAAAAAGCACTAAAATACTCAGACATATTCTAATATAGGTAGAGAAAACTCTGATGCTCTGGAAATTTAGCCCTTAGTTGTGAGGAATTCCTCAATACACTGCAACAATTTGTTCCAGGTTTTAGGTCACTGAAGGATTTTTAACTCCCTTTCATGTACCCTCTTTAACTTAAATCAGCACAATAAAATAATTTGACATTCAATGAGATCAGATATTTTATATATTAATTTTCACATTTAAGTAGTCAACTGGGCCATGTATTCTAGAGATTCTACTTTGTACTCAATTAGCTTTAAATAGTTCATTAAAAGGAGGTTTATTTTGATTCAGTTGGAAAGTTCCATGGCATTTTGATTTATAGCATATAGCTTTTATACATAACTCAAGACATATCATCATGAAAACCTGAGGCTTCCTAAGGGAAACATTTCTATGGTTTCAGCAGAACTGTTCTGTTCCCAAATAGGTTTCTTGCATTGGATGCTTAAAATTTTCATTTTTTAATCCATTAGAAAGTATCGATGGGAATCATTTCTAGGCGTGTGTTACATTTGTAATACACTGTGGTTTTGTAAATTTGAGTCATCATGATTAACTCTTTTCTCCTAGCATTGTCTAATAGAATTCTAGAACTAAGCTTCCAAAAAGACATTTTCCATCTGTTGATAGTGGAAGTACTCACAGAGTAAAGAGACAAAAACATTTCCTCTTAGTTTGCATCTTATACAATGGCATTGGGTATTCTAAATAAGAAGATCCTTGTATACAAGATTTCTTAAAAAAGATTCTAAGACACTGAGACTTCATTCATTGTTACAATGTATTAGTTAATTTATGCCCTGCCTCTGATAACCAAACTAAAAGCCCTACTAAACCCATCCCTGAGACCATTCTTCCCTTTTCACACAGGATAACAAATTCAAATGCATAGTTTATGGGCCCATTTTATAGCTCTAAAATCCCCAAAGCCCAACAGCCTTCTTTTATTTCATCCTACAACACTGATCTCTTCATTCTAAACTGACATTCTTGCTGACAGGTTTGACTGGATCTACGTCAAACACCTTATCTCTTTAGCAAACAACTGTACAGTTACACCCTCAGTGTTCTCTTCACAGCATGCTTTCTCCTGTTTCCACAATATGAACAGGCTGAGAATCTTCCAAGTTTTCTGGTTCTTGTTCCTTTTTGCTTCACAATTCCTTAATCTACTTCTTTTCACTCACATCTGACTGTAGGCAGTAGAAGAAATCAGTTCATCACGTGTAAGTTCTGTTTTCCATAAAACAGAATACAATTCACCCAAGTTATCTGACACTTTATAACAAGGATCACTTTTCTTCCAGTTTCCAATAATGTATTTATCATTTGAGAACTCACTAAATGCACAACTTTGACATTCCTAACAATCTTCAAGACAATTAAGCTTTGTCATGAACTTCAAAACTGTGCAGGCTCTACTCCTTATCCAATTCCAAAACCACTTACATATTTTCAGGCATTTGTTACAGCAGCCCCTCCAGCGCATAGTCCAAAATATGTATTAGTTTGCTAAAGCTCAGGTAACAAAATTCTAAACACTGGGTGGGTTAAACAGAAGTTTATTGTCTTAGTTCTGGGAACCTGAAGTTCAAACTCAAGGTGTCAGCAGGACCATACTCTCTCATGAGGCCACTAAAGTAGGATCAGTTATACTACTCTCTCCTAGCCCCCAGTAACTCCTTGGCTCAAGGGAGTTGAGCCAATCTTGGCCCAGTCTTCACCTGGTGTTCTCCCTGTGTTCATTCCAAGTGTCCTTTCTTTACAAAAACACCAGTCATACCAGCTTATGATCCTCCTGGTCTCCAACAGGATCTCCTCTTAACTAGTGTAATCTACAATGATCTTATTTTTAAATAAAGATCTCATTATGATGTACTAGAAATTAAGACTTCAACACAAATTTGGGGCTGGGTTGGAGAGAAGCAATTCAACTCCTAACATGCTATGTCTTAGGTAAATAACACCTAACTGATTAAATGTTTATAATACACATAATTACTAAATAGTTAAAAATTTCTATTTGTCATGTTTCTCTTGTAGATTCTCTTCTGTGACATAGAAATGGGAAAAAGAGCTGGAAAAGAACAAAATACTTCAAGATTGCATTAATTCTCCTAGACTAACACTGCATCTCTAAGTCAAAGTAGCTGATTTGCCATTATTGATTTCTTGGAGCCGCAGGTTCATTTCATAAGATGTGTCAAACTGAAGGGGTTCCTATTATAACTCCTTTCAGGTCATTGAAAGTATTTCTTCAGAATTTCAATGTTTATTTATGCATAAAAGCTAACGACGAAATAAAAAATGGCAAATTATAGTATTTCATAAGGTTTCTGTTACATTAATAGAAAACAAATTAACCTTATGAACAGATGCTTTTAAATTGATTTTTGAGAGAAAAATCTCTTGTAATTCTCTTATCAGATTTGTTATATATTCTTGAGTAAACATAATTTTCCTACTAAGATAATAAAATTGTTGTTTAAAAATACTATTTGATCCATTTCAAATAACATTCAGATAATCTCTTCTTATCCATTTGAGAGGATTCACACTGGTTGAATTCAGTTCTCTTATGGATAGAAAGACAAAGCTTTTCAACAATCTGCATTTTACACATGGTTTTAAAAAAAAAACAATAATAAAGTGGGCTTCAGGTGACTCTGCATGTTTAGATTAAGTATTTCCTTTCAACCTAATTTGACATTGTTAATCTTATTCCTGAGAGTATCTATTTCATCTTATAGAAATTCACCTATCTGTTCATCTGATAAATTTTAACCATTTTTATAATTCAGATATAAGAACAAGCTTAAAATGTTGCCTTCTTTAGAGAAGTATAGGTATATAGTTATTTGAAAATATTTAACTTGTAAAGTTTAGGTAAAATACATGGAAATGCACCTTCTTATTCACCGGAAATTATAAATAGAAAATGTTAAATAATATTCATATATGAAAGATGATTCTCGAGGGATACAATTATGTCACTATTTGTCTACTTATGTTTACTCTGATGAGCACTGTTATTTCATAACATGAAACCATAAGGATTTGCAAATTGTTAAATAAGATGAACCAAAGAGTAACAGAAGAATCTATGAATACTGGTATCAGATTTACCTTTTAAAGAAATATTGTAATATCTATCCTGGGAATATTTTCTTCGGAAAAAAGAATACAGCAGAAATTAAAAGGGAAGAAAGAGGCAAGATGGCTGAGAAGTGGGGAGCTCCTTGCATTTCGCTCGCACCCACCTCTCAAAATAGAGAAGGCCTGAAGTCATAGGACACTGAGCCACAGGAGTTTGGGAAGAGGAAGAGACAGAGTACACTGGGAAGGCAGCCTCGTAAGTGCCTGGGTGCGAACTGGGGAAGATAAAAGCAGGCCAGTACGTAGACATGGAGGGAGGGGACGGAGCCTGGCTTGCCGGCAGCCGCCTTGAGCCACGGTGAGTTGAGGGGAAAAGAGCGAGCAGCTGAAACTGCTCTTAGAATTGTCCCTGGAGAAGAGAAAAATCTCGGCTTGGAAGGAGAGTGCTTTTGTTCTAGCTGGGGTGCTGACTTTGAACTAGGTGCCCCCGTCCCAGAGGGCGCCAGGAAAAACTGCTCTGCTGCACTCCCGGCACCATCCCTGGCAGTGCAGAGGCTGCGGGCCTGAGGCTGTGTTCCCCGGACTTGACCCCCTGGTAGTGTGGAGGTGGCAGATCCCAGGTTGTGCCTCTGCTTGACCCTTGCGGATCTGAGGCTGTGCCACTCCCCCTCACCCTTCGATCCCCAGCAGCAGGGAAGCAGCGACCTGTGGGACTGTGTCTCCAGCGGTATCGATAAAGCGCGTGGACTGGGACCTAGAAACGAGGGAAGCCATGGGTCATAGAACTCAGCCCACCTTGGTTACACCAGCAGCACAGGAGATCAGACCCATAGGAGTGATTTTCAATGCTTGGTTCCAGAAGGAAATGGGGCGATGCCATTTTTCTCCCCACAACCGCCAAGGCAGGGCCTCGGGGAGCAGCCAGCAAGACACAGTGGAGGCTAAGACCTGATTACACCAAATCATGCCTGGGACAAGACCAATGTGGATGCAGTGCCATAATTAATTCTAGATAATTCTTTCTATTCAGATATATTCTCCCTTTTCTCATTGGTAACCATCCACTCCCCTCTGCTGGTCAGGGCATGCTGGTCACTGGTTTGCTTAAACAGTCACATTTAATCCATTCTCTAGATGTACATTCTAGACCTCCACCACTACCTTTCTCTCTCTCTCTCTCTCTCTCTCTGGAGTAATCAGACCATATAGTTTGAGTAACATCTTCGTTTCTTTCTCCTCACCTCTAAACATATTCTACAATTTCTCTCTCTGAATCAAGCCTCTTAGTCTCTGCCTGGTCATTTCATTCCCAATTTTGCTTCCTCCCCGCCCTGTCATTTCTCTTTGTATATGCTTTTCCATCAGCACTGAATACATGTGACTCTTTATTTATAGCTGGGAATTCTGGTTTTATGCCTTTACACGGTTCTTTGTCTTTTGGGTTTTTTTCCTTTTTCTTTTTAATTTTTTATTAATTTTAATTTTTATTATTTGTCTTCCCTCCTTTCTTTTTTATTTTTGGTTTTGTTTTTTGTCCCTTCCTTTTTTTCTTTTTCTTTTTCCCTTTTGGCTTGAATGTTTGTTAGATTTGTTTGTGAGTTTGTGTACCTTTGTTCCCTGTGTGGTTGTCTGTTTTCTTTTCCAGAGCTACCTCAAAAAACAAGCCAAAGTACACAGAGTGGAGAGTCCCAAATACCACTATGAGAAGGGAAATAAAATAACCAAAATCTCAACAAGAGAGACCAAGAGACACCATTCAAAGAACATTTCCTGAACAGACAGGCCCTGAAAAAGAGCCCTCTTTAATACAGTAGCATCTGAAGGGGCAGAGCTCATAAAAAGCTTTTATAATTAACAAGAGATAGAAAGCTAACCACAATGACAAAACACAAGAACGCTCCTCCAAAGAAACTCCAGGAAGAAATGACAGCTAAAGAACTGCTCAACAACAGATATAAGCAACAAAACTGAAAAAGAACTTAAAAACAATAGTCATAAAACTTATCTCTGGGCTTGAAAAAGGCATGGAAGACATCAGAAAAACTATTGCTACAAAGACTATGGAGCTTCAAATAGTTGTGATGAATTAAAAAAAAATTCTACAAACGAGATACATAATAAACTAGAGGCATCCAATGCATGGATTGAAGAGGCAGAAAAGAGAATAAGTAATCTGGAAGACACACTTATAGAAAAAGAGGAAGCAGAGAAGAGAAATACACTGATCCAGGAACAGGAAAGAAGAATTCGAGAGCTCGGTGATACAATCAAACAGAACAATATCCATATCATAGAAATCCCAGAAGAGGAAGAGAGAGGGAAAGGTGCTGAAGGAGTCCTTTAACAAATTATAGCTGAGAACTTCCCTGACCTGGGGAAGGAAGTTAATGTGGAATTACAAGAGGCTCAGAGGACTCCCCTCAGACGTAACTTGAATCGATCTTCTGCATGACATATCATAGTAAAAATGGCAAAATATAATGACTAAGAGAGAATTTTGAAAGCAGCTAGGGAGTAAAGGGCCCTAACATACAAAGGGAAACCTATCAGAGTGGTGACAGACCTATCTGCTGAAACTTGGCAGGCCAGAAATGAATGGCAGGAAATCTGCAATGTGATGAACAGAAAAAAATATGCAGTGAAGAATCCTCTATCCAGCAAGCCTGTCATTCAGAATAGAAGGAGAGATAAAAGTCTTCCCAAATAAACAAAAATTGAAAGAATTTGTCACCACTGAACCAGCCTTACAAGAAATCCTGAGGGGGAATCTATGAGGGAGATGTTGCAAGGAACACAGGATACCAAAGACATCATCACAAGCATGAATCTAAACTCATATTTTTCAAATAACACTGAATGTAAATGGGCTGAATGCTCCAATCAAAAGACGTAGGGTAGCAGAATGGATAAAAAAAAAAAATCCATCTATTTGCGGTCTACGGAAAACTCATTTTAGACGGGAGGACACCTTCAGATTGAGGTAAGAGAATGGAGAAATGTATATCATGCTACTGGAAGTCAAAAGAAAGCTGGAGTAGCTATACTTATATCAGACAAACTGGACTTTAAAGGCAGTAACAAGGGATGAAGAAGGGCATTATATAATAATTACAGTGTCTATCCATCAGGAAGAGCTGACAATTATAAATATCTATGCATTGAAGATGGAAGCACCTAAATATATAAAACAATCACAAACAATCTCATGGATAAAAATGTGCTAATAGCAGGGGACTTTAATACTCCACTCACAGCAATGGATAGATCAACAAGACAGAAAATCACTAAAGAAACAATGGACTTGAATGACACACTGGACCAGATGGATTTGACAGATATAGTTAGAACTCTACATCCTGAGGCCATGGAATTCAGTTTCTTCTCAAGTGCACATAGAACATTCTCCAAGATAGATCACATACTGAGACCTAAAACAGCCCTCAATAAATATAAAAGACTTGAGATCATACCATGCACACTTTCAGATCACAATGCTATGAAACTTGAAATCAACCACAGGAAGAAGTCTGGAAAACCTCCAGAAACATGGAGGTTAAAGAACACCTTACTAAAGAATGAATGGGCCAATCAGCAATTAGAGAATAAATTAAAAAATATAGGGAAACAAATGAAAATAAAAATACAACAATCCAAACTCTATGGGATGAGGCAAAGGCAGTCCTAAGAGGGAAGTACATTGCACTCTAGGCCTATTTCAAGATTAGAAAAAGCTCAAGAACAAAACCCAACAGTGCACCAAAAGGAATTAGAGGGAGAGCAACAGCAGCACCCCAAACCCAGTAGGAGAAGAGAAATAATAAAAATCAGGGCTGAAATAAAATAGAAACCAAAATAACACTTGAGCAGATCAACAAAACCAAGAGTTGGTTTCTTGAAAAAATAAACAAAATTGATAAGCCTCTAGCCAGGCTTCTCAAAAAGAAAAGAGAGCACCCAAATAGACAAAATCATGAATAAAAATGGACTTATTACAACCCCTCAGAAATAAGGACAATTATCAGGGAATACTATGAAAAATTATATGCCAACAAACTAGACAACTTAGAAGAAATGGACAAATTTCTAAACACATACTCCCTACCAAAAATCACACAGGAAGAGATAGAAACTCTGAATAGACCCATAACTAGTGATTAAATTGAATCAGTTATCAAAAATCTCCCAACAAATAGGAGCCCTGGGCCAGATGGCTTCCCTGGAGAATTCTACCAGGCATTTAAAACAGAATACCCATTCTTCTTAAGCTATTCCACAAAATAGAAATCAAAGGAAAACTTCCTGACTCATTCTATAAAGCCAGCATCACTTTGATTCCTAAGCCAGACATAGACCCAGCAAATAAAGAGAACTACAGGCCAATGTCATTGATGATTATGGGTGCAAAATCGTCAACAAGATACCTGCAAATCGAATGCAACAGCACATAAAAAGAATTATCTACCATGATCAAGTGGGATTCATTCCTGGGTTACAGGGCTGCTTTAATATTCACAAATCAATGTGATACATCACATTAACAAAAGAAAAGGTAAAAACCATATGATCCATTCGATAGATGCAGAAAAAGCATTTGACAATATACAGCATCCCTTCTTAATAAAGACCCTCAAGAAAGTCGGGATAGAAGGAACTTAAACATCATAAAAGCCATCTATGACAAGCCCTCAGCTATCATCATCATCCTCAATGGGGAAAAACTGAGAGCTTTCCCCCTGAGATCAGGAACACGACAGGGATGTCCACTCTCACCACTGTTGTTTAACATAGTGCTGGAAGTCCTAGCATCAGCCATCAGACAATAAAAGGAAATTAAAGGCATCAGAATTGGCAAAGATGAAGTCAAACTTTCACTCTTCTCATATGACATGATACTCTACATAGAAATCCCAACAGACTCCACCTTAAGCCTACTAGAACTGATCCATGAATTCAGCCAAGTTGCAGGGTACAAAATTAACGTACAGAAATTGGTTGCATTTTTATACACCAATAATGAAGCAACAGAAAGAGAAATCAAGAAACTGATCCCATTCACAATTGCACAAAAAACCATCAAATACCTAGGAATAAACCTAATCAAATATATAGGATATCTGTCTGATGATAACTATAGAAAATTTATGAAGGAAATTGAAGAAGACACAAAGAAATGGAAAAACATTCCATGCTCATGGGCAAGAATATTGTTAAAATGTCATTACTACCCAAAGCAATCTACATGTTCAATGCAATCCTAATCAAAATTACACCAGCATTCTTCTCAAAGCTAGAACAATCTATCCTAAAATTTGTATGGAACCACAAATGACCCCAAATAGCCAAAGTAATGTTGAAGAAGAAAACCAAAGTGGGAGGCATCACCATCCCAAACTTTAGCCTCTACGACAAAGCAGTAATCATCAAGACCGTATGGTATTGGCACAAAAACAGACACAGACCAACGGAATACTCAGAACTGGACCCACAAATGGATAGCCAGTTAATCTTTAACAAAGCAGGAAAGAGTATTCAATACAAAAAAAGACAGCCTCTTTAACAGATCGTAGTAGGAGAAGTGGACAACAACACGCAGAAGAATGAAACTAGATCATTTTCTCACACCATACACCAAAATAAACTCAAAATGGATAAAGGACCTGTATGTGAGACAGGAAACCACCAAATGCCTAGAAGAGAAAGCAGGAAAAACCTCCTTTACCTCAACCGCAGCAATTTCTTACTTGACACATCCCCAAAGGCAAATGACATATCAGATAAAGGGCTAGTATCCAAAGTCTATAAGGAATTCATCAAACTCCACACCTGTAAAACCAATAATCCAGTGAAGAAATGGGCAGAAGACATAAACAGATACTTCTCCAAAGAGGACATCCAGATGGCCAACAGACACATGAAATGATGCTCAGCGTCCCTCATCAGGGTAATACAAATAAAAACCACACTGAGATACCACTTCATGCCAGTCAGAGTGGCTAAAATGAAAAGATCAGGAGACTCTAGATGCTGGCGAGTATGTGGAGAAACAGGCACCCTCTTACACTGTTGGTGGGAATGTAAGCTGGTGCAGCCCCTCTGGAAAATAGTATGGAGGTTCCTCAAAAAATTAACAATAGAACTCCCCTAGGACCCAGCAATAGCACTGCTAGGAATTTACCCAAGGGACACAGGAGTGCTGATGCATATGAGCACATGGACCCCAATGTTCATAGCAGCACTCTCCACAATAGCCAAAACATGAAAGAACCTATGTGTCCATCAACTGATGAATGGATCAAGAAGATGTGGTGTATTTATATGATGGAATACTACATGGCAATGAGAAAGAATGAAATCTGGCCATTTGTAGCAACATAGAATTATGCTGATCAAAATAAGTCAGGCAGAGAAGGACAGACACCATATGTTTGCACATATAGGTGGATTAGGAGGAAGCTAACAGAGGACCATGAGGGTGAACAAGGGGGAAAATAGTTGGGGAGAGAGAGGGAGACAAACTATGAGAGACTCTTGAATGCTGAGAACAAACTGAGCACTGATGGGAGTAGGGGAGAGGGGAAGGGAAGTGACGGGCATGGGGGAGTGCACTTGTTGGGATGAGCACTGGGTGTTATATGGAAACCAACTTGACAACAAACTATTTAAAAAAATTAAAAGGGAAAATTTTAGTACTCTATTATAGTCTAAAAGTAGATCTATATAAAAGGAAAACTCTCGGATATTGGTCCTGATTTACTATGTTCTTTTATCAATTCTTAATGAATATATAAATTAAGCCATGTTATATTTTAGAATCCTACATTATTGTATAGACTTTAGAAATTATTTCAAAATCAAAGAAAAACTGAATTTTCAAAAGAAAGCAAGGAGAAAAGATACAAAACCATTAAATATTGTGACATTCTAAACCCACTGCTTGAAAACCGTTAACAGTCTTGGTTTAGATAGAGAAAAGTTCCTGTAACAAAACAGAAAGCTTAAGGAATATATAAATGGGAACTTACCAAAACTGATGTAATAAGAAATGTAAATTAGATAAATTTGGGACCCCATCATCACCTAGCTCATTGTTTAGAGTTTTAGAAAATACAGGGTAGAGAACTGAACATTAGGCTGTGCTCTGGTCTGAATGCTTGTGTCCCCCCAAAATTCATATGCCGAAGTCCTAAATGCCTGCCCACTGTAATGGTTTTAGGAAATGGGGTCTCTAGGAGGGGACTAGCTCATGAGAGCTCCACTGTCAAGAATGAGATTGATGCCTTTAAAAGGCTCAAGAGAGCTCTGTTGTCCCTTCCACAATATGAGGCTACAGAGAAAGTCTACCACCTGAAGAGGACCTTCACCTGATTAGGATGGAGACTTTTTCTGGAGCTTCAAGTTTGTTTATAAACTACTCCATTTGTAGTACTTATTGCAGTGGCCTCAATGAACGAAGAGAGGGTGCCTCTATTTTTTACCTTGAAAAAGTTCCTGAATTAAGGAATTGAGAAGTCTGGCTCAATTTTAGTAATCAGAGGAAAAAAATATTCAGATGTTAGAAAAGACATAGGCCCAAGATGGAGACATCTGCTCTATGGCAGCAAACCAAGACTTACTTGCAGGTTCCACCTCTCCTAGAAATGAGATCTTTGAACAGTCAATCTGAAATTTCCTGATCTATACCGGAATCAGGTAATCTGAATAAAATGAGGTAATCTGCATAATACAAGCTTTGCCATTCCCTTCCCTTAAAAAGATGACCTGGCCAAAAAAATTTTTTAAAAAATCATTTCTTTTACAAATAACTTCCTTGCCTCAGACTGCCCTCTTCCCTATAATGAACCTTCCATTTCATACAAATTCTGAGAGTGCCTATTTACCAGAAGGGATTTCTGCTTGATCTGTGAATTGCTGAATAAAGCCACTTAGATCTCCAAATTTACTCTGTTGAATTTCTGTTCCCAACAAATATTTTCCTTGCCTCAATCATATTATATTGATCAAAACTTTTTATTCACCGAGCAGCTTACTCAAGTTTTCCTACTAAAGCAATTCTAGGGTCATATTGTGCCAAAATATATTTAGAAGATTGTTGCTGTAGGACCATCTCCTGCAGTTACACCTCACTGCTGGTCACCCTGTCCTATCGATAGGTCTTCCTTACATTTTATTAAGAAGAACTGTCTACTCCCTTCATCCAGGTAAAAGTCCAAGGCAAAATAAAAACTTTGAGTGTTGCTGGGAGCCACACCGGCCTCGCTGGATGACAGTCACAGTGAGGAAATCACAACATTTGCACAGCTCCCGCCATGAGAAACGAAAACTGGGATCTCCTTCTGCTACTACTGGCTCGTGTTGGAAATGAGCCTGCGGGTATTGACCAGGCCTCACAATATTCCAGATCAGACCGATATTCCCCACACAGTTTGCTCTTAAGGAAAAGCATATTCCTGCCTTTTCCAAAGAGACTTCCGATGAAAGCACTGTGGATGATTGTCAAAAGGATCTTCCTATGGGCCTTGCAGATCCAAGACTTAGATAATAAAGGGGGCTAAGAACACAAGAGTTACAATTGAGCCTGGCCCTGAGACAAAGAGCCTAATTTAGGGTTAAGGACAGATATCTACCCCCACCTATTGTTTCTGCTTGGAGCATGCCCTTCCCCCCCCCCCCAAGGCATTTGTGAGTGACTTATTCTGGCCTTGAATATGTTGATTGCATCCTGTTAAGGGACCTACTGAGGAACTTCTTCTGTGATTATGGGAACAAACATTGTGTTTCCTGAAAGACCTGTTTTTCTAATACTCCTTAAACAAGTTATTGACCCCTGCTCACAAAGAACTAACTTCACCCTTTTTATGCTAAAAACATTGTCTTGTATGCTAAAGATACCTTCCTTCCCCATAGAAGAAGCATCTAAATCCCCTACCTCAATCACTATTGATAAAGGCTATGCAGGAGTCTTCTACAAATTCTATGTTCTGGGAAATTCTTACATATCAATGAAGTCTGTCATCAGAAATCATTGTCTAAGGCAAATGCCACCTCTGTGCCGCGCCCCCCAAACACTTAATTATAAAGTAAAGTTGAGCCCCAGTCAGAGCGGAGATGCCTGCCTGGGAACCAGAAAGACTCTCATGGCCTCTCTCACTCCCTCCCTCTCCGGCACCGTCCATCCTTCAGGGAGCCCGGGACCCCTGGACTCCGGCTGGAGCCAGCCTCTGACATGGTGTAGATATGAAAATCATGGAGTAACAGCTGAATGCATACTTTCATTTTAAATGTCTGATGATCATACCCATATAACTACTCAACATTGACATTCACTTTCCTATCCTAACAAGGACTATCTAAAATCTTTGTACTCTTTAAAGCTCCCCACAAATGCACCTTTAACAGAATTTAGGCTCATTTATCATTGAAAAAAATAGAATTCAGAACAAAACATTTATCTTCTCCCCAGTAATCCGCCAATAAACCTACTATTGGACATATTTCACTATTATCTCTGACAATGAATACTTTACCTTAAATAAAAATTCCTATACTTCTTTTACAAAGATTTAAATACATTACACTCATGCTGTTTTCCACAATTCCATACACATACAACCAGGAGTTGGTTTTAAGAGTCTCTTCTATTTTTTTCAGAAATTCACATCATACTTAATCCTTTTTCCCCAAGGAACTAAAATTTTTCCATTTCTTGAACCTCAGTTACTTTTAACCTATGTAAATTTGTGTTAAGTGACCAGTCTAGTGTTTTAACAAAGGTCACCAAAACTCCATATTTTGAATACACTTCTCTATCCACACGTTTCTCAATCTCTCAACATGAGATAACAATTGAAGAAATTCTCTTTCCTGAAATTTTCTCCTAGCACGCTGGTTGTATCGTTTTAGTCTTTGTTGCCAACTCCTCAATGTCAGATGTTTGATTTCATCAGAGCTTAGTAATGAGCCACGTTTTCTCTTCTTTACCCCTTCCTTTAAATTTCATGGCACAAAGTACAACTGATTCACAGCTTCTAAACTTATCTTTCCAACTATCTCTCAACTTGTGTTAAACATGAGAAATGTGGTTTCATTTTGGTTTTCTTTTGTAGTTTTGGCACTTTTTTCCTACAAACCTTTAGGATTTTCTTTCCTTTCTGTGAAAGGTCATAACACTGACTAGTTCTAGTTTTGTTTTCCATTCTCAAATTCCTTTGGGAATCATCATGTGAAGATGTTAAGATTTTCTTCAGCTATAGCTTTCCCCCTTTATGATTTATCTCCTTTACTTCATTACTTCTTTGAATTTCTTTAAAAGGACTGAACTTCCAAAAAATATCCTCTATATTCACATTTTTCAGATTCAATACATATTTTTGTCTGCCTCTTTTGCTGTGAGATATGGAAGAATCCTGTAGTTCATTAATTTGCTCTTCAGCTGAAAACATTAAGTTAGTAAATTTTTTAATGTAAATTTTATATTTCAAATATCTCTATCCTACTTTTATGATCTTTCTGTGGCTTCCTATCTCTATGAATATTTTAGTAATATTTGATATGACAATTTTATGCACACCACCTTAATTCCAATTCCTAGAATTATAATTCTTTGTTGAATTTTGTTCCCCTTCTCACTTGGAAAAACATTCAGTAATTCTTGGTTGTCTGCTTGTTTTCATATTTTTTATGCCCTCTTCATCTGTCAGTGAATGCTAGCTCTCTTACAGTAGCTTTTCTGGGGAGTTAGTTAAACGTGTGGCTGTAATAGAATGAGAACTATTGGTTTTATTTTTTGCATTTCTGTCTTCCCAGATGTCCACATGATTTACCTTTCCTTCTACAATACCAACAAAAAACACTAACATGGAGTCAAATACTGCTTTTCACTGTATTTCAGTAAACACTGAAAGTAAATCTGCTAACCACCAAATGGCAGGAAATGCAGATTCCCCATTATACATTATCAATCATTTATTACCACCCCAGCCTTATAATATTGCTTTTTAATATTCTGAACTTGGAGACCTTGAAATCTAGCTGCTTTGACAAAATTCCTCACCTGCACAAATTTTGCTTCTAATCTCATTTCTTCCTTAAGTTACAACCACCTCATTCTTGATTTTAAGATACTTTACATACCTATTATTTATACTTTCATGTATTATAGTGCTCTAGTAGATAGCCATAGGCTTGGGGAGGTTTTCGGAAGAGGCAGGGACTGGTTCAACAAGTACGTGCCAGTGTGTATCTTATATTCAGATTTGCCAAGAGTGGGAGCGAGGGGAGGATGTGTGTTCAGTCTATCATCTTGACACACATTATGACAACTTCCTTGGTACTGATCAGAAATACAACATGATTAAGGATAGATCCATACAAGTTATGAGGCAGTCTAAGTCTCAAAAACTATGTGCCAGAATGGCTTTTCTTAGCATATAGTTAAAATGATTTTTTCCTTCCTCCCTCAGCACATGTCCAAGCTTCTAGTTAGCAAGACAAAGAATGTTTCTCTCAGCTAGACTTCATGCCAATAGGCAACTGACTTCCTTCCTCACAGTGGCTATTAAAGTATCCAAATGGCCTAATCACAGAGGTCCCTCCCCACCATTTGTTACAGCATGTACTTCAGAAAATTTTTAATTTCTCTGCCTGCTTTGGATGTACTTTTTTTAATCACTTCACTTTTTATAACCCAGGACTGTCTTTTTCATGGACCTAGGAGCCATCTCTTTGAAGTATAATAATATAGCACTCCTGTGCACCCCAATCTCTATAGGAAGGTAGGAGCTTAATGGTACATGGGCACCTTCTACATGTTTTAAAACTGGATCCCGTCAGGAAGATAAAAACTGACTTTTACTTTGGGGAAGGCCAGTTAGCAAGCACAAATGGCCTAAGATTCCTGCAACCCTACCCCAACTCTTACTTCTCCATGCATTTCAATGAAGTTCATAGTGCTTCTTTCTAACCTCTTTAATTTTGCCCAGTACAGTTTTTGCTTTTTCAACTTAAATCAGTTATTCATCAACATATGGACAGAAAACTGTTTAAAGTACAAGGGATATTCATTATAAGAACTCTTAAAGTAGGTACAGAGAAGATGTACCTCCACATAATAAAATTCCTATAAAAAGCCCATAGCTAGTATCATAATGGTGAAAAGTGAAAGCTTTCCTCTAAGATCAGGTACAAGACAAGGATGCCCACTCTCACCTTTATTCAACATAGTAATAGAAATTTTAGAACAATTAAGCAAGGAAAAAAACAAAAGAATCCAAATTAGAACTTGTATAACATACTATAACAGAAACAGATTAGAACAGATAACATACTATATACAGAAAACCTTAAAGAATCCACCAAAAAATCTGGTAGAATGACCAATTCCTTAAGATTGCTAGATACACAATATACAAAAATCTGCTGTTTCTAGACACTGATAAGTTGTAACAAGTTAATCCTATTTACATAAAAAAATACTTAGTAATTAATTTAACCAAGGAGGTAAAATACCTGCACACTGAAAATAAGACAGGAATGAAAGAAACTGAGGAAATAAGCAGCTATTCCATGCTCATGAATTGGAAGAAATTGTTGCCATGTCCATACTTCCTGAGCAATCTACAGATTTAATAAAATCCCCATCAGAATTCTAATGGCATTTTTTTTCAGAAATAGAACCCCCCATCCTAGAATGGGTATGGAACAAAAGATCCTGAATATCCAAAGCAATCTTAAAGCTGGAGGCATCACACTCCCTGATTTCAAACTATATAAAGCTATAGTAGAGTAGTATAGTTTTGGCATCAAAGCAGATCAATGAAACAATACAGAGCCTAGAAATAAACCTGTGCAATATGGCCATTTGATGACAAAACACCCAAGAATATACAATGGGAAAAGTCTCTTCAACACATAGCATGAGGAGAACAGAAAAGGTATACGCACAAAAATGAAATGACCACATGACCTATGCATCCATCAATGGATGAACGGATAAGGAAATGTGGCATACACATAATAGTATTCAACTATAAAAAATGAAATCTTGGCATTTGCAACATGGATGGAACTCATAGGGATTACACTAAGTGAAAGAAGACCAAGAAGGACAAATACCACCTGACCTATGTGGAATTAAAAAGAAAAAAAAAAGGAAAAAAGCTCATGAGAAACAGATCGGTGGTTGTCAGAGAAGAGAGGCAGAAGGTAGAGGAAATGGATAAAGGGGTACAAATTTCCAGTCATATAGAAGAGTAAACCTTAAAAGTTCTGATGACATTTAATTATGTAGAGTGATGTTTACTGGACTTATCAACTTGAGCTTTGTAAAAACTGCAGAACGATCACAGTAAGTTGCACACCTAAAACCGTTATTTCAAAAAGTAATGTAACTAGGGGTGCCTGGTGGCTCAATCAGTTAAGCACCCCACTCTTGATTTTGGCTCAGGTCACGATCCCAGGGTTGTGGGATTGAGGCCCATCTCAGGCTCCACTCTTAGCAATTCTCTCCCTCTCTCACTACTCCTCTCCCTTTCTTGCACTCTTTAGAAAAATAACTTAAAATATAAAATAGTATAATACGGTAGCAGGATTCTCAGTCAGGACACCGAGGTTTTTCTGGCCAGGAAGCAACTTTATTTGTGTCAGCATGGACTCAGAGGGTCTGTACCCAAAAATACTCAGCCCCAAATGCCACACTGTATAGCGTTTTATGCATTTTCTACTTCAGTCTCCCATAAGAGTAAGATATGGATATACAGCCTGGTTGGGTGGTCTCCTGTTACAGGGTCATAAGGAATGTCACATAAACACATAGCCAGGTTGCCTTCCCTTACCATGAGGTCTTTTCTAACCACATCCCCCCTATTTTAGGTCAAAGAGCATCATCTTGGTTTAGAGGTTTATATTTCCATATCATCACATGCATGGTCATTTTTCATTTGACCATTGCCTCAAAGAGGCTGGAGACAGAATGTATAACCAGGGGAGCTCAGCAAGGTAGGCTTAAGTAAGTTTCAAAGATCGAGAAGATAATTCCTATAAGGTTTTTTAATCCCCCAAGAGCTGAAAACCATCATCTGAATAACTAGCCAGGGTCTCCGGCAACTAGGAGCAGGAAGAAAGATGGACGAATAGTTCCCAGCACACATGATCCTGACAAGCTGAGGGGAAGTACTGTTGATGCTGTCCTTCAACATTTCCAGTACAGTCCACCGAGGGCCCACTACTCAATGGCTGCATTGCCCCAGGCCTTTGGGGGATGAGAGAAATTAGACAAAGGGTGGAGATCCGGCTCAAGGTGATCTGGGGATCCCCAGCGTTGGGTTTCCCAGGAGGCTGAGTTATAAAATCTTTGGCCTAGGCATGTTAAGCTTCCTAGAGACGGTAAACTTTCTCCCCTACCAGGCAAGAGAGTTTTTCCCAATAATTGAGGTTTTTGAGAAGCCAAACCCCAGTAGTAGGACTGGGGTATTTTGTTACAACCATAAGGTTTCACAGTGATCTAATTCTCTAGCCTCCCATGTCCATTGATCCCACGTGTTGGTACCAATGAAGCAGCCTATCCACTCCCCATACACACAGATGGCTGGGGCAGCCTCTGTCAATCCTAGGGTGAAAAGTAGAGCAAGAACCCCAACATCAATGACACAAGGGGTGACAGGGTATCACAGTAAGGAAACAAATACAGAAAATAAGGACAGCCAATTTGGTCCACTGGACCATCACTTCCTCAAGATTCTCCTAGGCATGGATCAGTCAGCTTCCAGAGTGACTAAAGCAGAGCTGCAGTCTCCCAGAAACTCTGGAGTGGATGGCTTCTTCCATATGGTCAGCTTGCATGGCATCGATGGACCAGGAAGGCACTCTCAGTGTCGAGATGCCAGCTTCACTCTGCTGTAGTGAATCCAAGGACCCACCTCAGCCATCTTTACTGCAGTAGGGGTGGACAAAATGACAGTGAGCAGGCCACTCCAGAAAGGCTTTAGGGGTTGGACAGTCCACTCCTGTATCCATATAGCATCTCCTAGGTGTAAAGGGGTGACTGTCTGTGGTCCCCAACTCAGTGGGGTAAGCTGGTTAGGGTAGAGGTAAAGGCCCACATATGTTGCCTTAGGGTTGTATTTTTTATCTCATTTGGAACCCCCCACTTATGTCCTTGACAAAGGGGGAGGGTGCCCATAAAGGATTTCCTAAGGGGAGAATGTGGTCTGCTGCTTTAGCTTCCCACGGTCAGCTGCAATCTGCCTCCCTGAAGCTTCCTCCTCTCTCTCTGCCTAAT
Source organism: Hyaena hyaena (assembly GCF_003009895.1). Classification (NCBI taxonomy): domain Eukaryota; kingdom Metazoa; phylum Chordata; class Mammalia; order Carnivora; family Hyaenidae; genus Hyaena; species Hyaena hyaena. The sequence goes on along the minus strand of NW_024082084.1, from coordinate 262,963 downwards.
GTTAACCCTTTTCCTAGTCATTCCTCTCCCTGGAATAGCGCCCTTGCCATTAGGGAACAGGGATGACGACCTTTCTGGCTTCCAGCTGATAAGGGGTGGTGTGGGGGTGCAACAGTTAGAGTCTACCAAAGGGTCAGTCAAGTGGCCCATTGTATGGTTCGACAGGAAGTATGGCAGGCATGAGGCAGCATAAAGACAAGCCATTTGGCAGCCACAAAAAGAACATCACCAATATACTGACCAACAGGATGGCATCTTAAGATAATGTCCTCAGTTCCCAAACCAGTCTAACAATCCAGACCTTTGACTCTGTCTTTGAATGTCATCTATCAGTTCCAAGGCTCTAAGAATTATTGGTTATATTGAAATAATATGTGTCAGGGAATCTCTCATAACCCAGGTTATGGAGGAGCAGTAAGCAATTAATGGCGGCTCTATTTTCCAAGAGTCTGCCCTGATTTTTTTTTTTTTTAATCTAAAACATCTAATGCTTGTGAAATATTAAGAGTTTTGCTGAGTATAAGCAAACCGTTTGCTTTATTTTGAGTTGTAAAACTTTTCCAAGAGCCAGGAGTCCTACCAGAGAAAGTCAAGGCAACCATTTACCATTATCAACTTGCAAATTTTTACTTAAGTCAAACTGGGTAATTTATAAAGCAAAACTTATTTCTTATACCTTTTGTCTTGCAGGTAAAGGCCTCTACCCAATTAGTAAGAGTAATAACCCATATCAACAAATGTTGAAATGCCTTTGACCTTGACATGAGTGAAAACTAACTGCCAGTTTTCTCTGGATAAGCTCTAGTTCCTTGATTGCCTGGGAGGGCAAGTTTGTGGTTGAGAGAATGGTTTCTAAGACAGACTTCATAGGCTGATACTACTTGAATGGTCTTTGAAAAATTTTGTCCCAGTTAGTATCTTTTAAACCATTTGGTAAGCTGTATCTTTCCCTAAACAAAAGGCCTGATGCAGTGCTTTAATCATCTTTTAGCTCTGTGAGCTAGGTAATAATTGCCCCTGCTGTTTGTAACCATCCTGAGGGCTGGAATCATTGTCCATGAGTCAGACCTCAGTTTATTTCTTTGAGAGAGTAGGTGGGATTGAGTCTTTAATAACTGATATAGCAGCCAAGCTATTTTCCTGAGCCCCAGTATCCAGTAATTCACAAAAACTCAATTATTTATCTGTCCTGGAGTTAGTAGCACTATAGTCTATAATTCAGTTGTAGTGTCCCTTTCTAGCAAGAGAGTAAGGCTCTCTAGTATTCTCAAGAAAGAATGAGAAAAAAATTAGTTTTCCCCATCTGCATCCCAGGGTCGGAGAAAAAAATTTAGTTATGCTGCATTTGGACAGTTGGCCAGGAGTGGAAAGGAAGACAGAAAAGGTGATCTGGTATCAAGAAGGAAATGGAATGGCTTTTTAGTTATGTGGATTTTCCAGAGTTACAAGAGTCCCAGGCCCATCAGTCCCTTTCAGGGACACTGGTTATCGAAGCCCTTGCAGATGGAGGTCCCAGAGGGCATTCAGACTCCCACTGATGGTCTCCACATAAGAGGCACGGCTTGAGGGGCTGCGACTTTTGTCCCTTCTGAGAATAGTTTCTCAGTGTGCTGACTGGCCACCTAAGTGGCATTTAGTGTCAGAATCTTAGGAAGTCTGATCTGACATAGTACATAAGGCCACAACAAAGGCCTCAGGTTTTTCTTTAAAAAAAAAAAAAAAAAAAGGTTTTTTTGTTTGTTGTTTTTTTAAATCTTGGTTGTAATATACCTGATTGTCAGCTCATAAGACTCCTCCTCCAGGGTCCCTTCCTACCAAGAGCCAATTATTGGCATATCCACTGAATATCTAGGGCTGACTGAGTGACAAATCTGTCCTTTAAAATCACCCCAGCCTTAGAGGGGTCAGGGAAGATAGACATATACATAATAAGAGCCTCTCTCAACCTCTCCAGGAAGACCATCAGGTTCTCATTTTGTGTTTGTAAAATAGTGGCTAATTTAGCCTAATTTAAGGGCTTAACCTTTGACCTCTGTAATCTGTCTAAAGCACACGTTTGGAAGTGGTGTCAATATCCTTTTCTCAATGGGATGGAACTACCAAGCCCCAGTAGGAAACCAGAAGTTCCCTATAGGGCTTCCAGCCCCGTAATAATTAATGAGTTACTTTTTCTTCAGAATTTATAGATCACAATCATCCCTATTTTTCAGGATGCATCCCAAAGGTGTATTGGCCTTGGCTGGGAAATGGCCCATCTACAGGGAAAATCCCTTATCTCCATTTTCTATAGTGGACCAGAAGTGTCATCTCCTGACCCTGTGTTTTGGCTGGTTACTGGATTGGCAGCCAAAGGCTTCGCCAGTCTCAGGTACTGGGAAGTGTGCTTGCTCCTACCCAGGCTTGACCCTACCTCGGACAACTGACCTGGTGTTCGCCGATTTCTCCTATTTGTTTTCTGCCTGCAGGACTTTGGAGGGATCAACTGTGACCAAGCAAGACTTCTCTGGTGGTAGCTGGTGGTAGTGCTAATTTTATTTTGGCCCAACAGTAATCCTCTTTACAAATAGGTTTTAAAAGGCTGATGAAAAAACATTTTCTGTAAAGATAAAACTGACGGTCAAGGGGGCTAAAAAGGCCAAAGTCGAAGTCTATTCCCTTGCCCCTTTCAGCAGTGCTCACGTAAACATCTTCTAACCATGTAGATATTCATCTTAGAGCATCTAGGTTTTTATAAATTGGTAGACACTGGGCTAAGTGTAGCAAAATGGCTATGTATTCCAGTAAAAGCCCTTTATCTTATCTTATCTGGCACTATCCTTATCTGGCACAGGCATCTATCCCTTTGCTAAACAGAAACAAATGCAGAACGTTTCGAGGTTACCAGGGAGGATATCTCCACCATCTCCTCAGTTTTTGAATCAAAGGAGGGAGAGTTTCAACCAAGGCTTGAGCAAAAAAATAACTCAGAAGGGCATGCTGTCCTGTGGTCCTGCCCTTTAGGTTAAAACTATTTTTCTTTCCATCTTTCTGAGCAGACAAAATGTTAAAAAGAAAACATTTTTACATCAAAAGCATACCCACAATCCAAGAAAACTTTGCCGTTTTAACAGAGTAACGCAGAATTTTAATATTATACCAGTGTACTTTTAAAATCCATTTGTTTTAACCTTACTCCATACTGACCACATATAAAGTTTCTTTCTAAAGATTTCCCTCTAAAACCTTCTACAATTTTTCTTTGCTTTCAGATTTTGACCTAAGCCCTTTTTCTCTAAACCACCATTCTCGTTTAGGACAAAATTACTTTTACCTTCAACAAAAATGTATTCCCATTCTGTATATCTTATTATTATTTTACACACATATGGAGTTACTTCCTTATTCTTACCAGTCTTAATTACATTTAACAGAATTTTAACTCTTAGTTTTCACTGAAGGAATTTCTGCTGGCACCAAGCAAGGTCACTTCTCCCGGTGCCCTGAGGTTCGCACCCAGGTGACATTAGTGGAAACACACCTCCAAATCTTGGATGAGTCCTCAAGAAATGTAGCAGGATTCTCAGAGAGAGATGGGACACCAAGGTGTTTCTGTCCAGGAGGCAATTTTATGCATGCCTGCACAGGCTCAGAAGGTTTAGACCCAAAAAACTGAGCCCCATGTGCCCGGTGTAGCCTTTTATGCATTTTCTATTTCTCAGTCTCCCATATATGGGTACATGTAGACCTAGTCTGAATGGGATTTCTCATGTTACAGGGTCCTGAGGTGGGTCACATAAGCACACAGGTTGCCTTCCCTTACACCTGGAGGTCTTTCCTCACCATATTTCTTAGGGAGGGGCTCTACACAAATACCATGAATCAATTGGAATGATTTCAAAATTGATTATAGTCTGCAAAACAGCTAAATGTATTACTGGTAATATTGTAAGCATGGTCCAATGCTTTTAAGCTCCCCCTACTCCAAAACTAAGTATCTGTGGTATTTATAACTTATGGACACTTCTAAAAATACTTGATAATGATCTTGTAATAAGTATAAATTAGAGGGTACAGTTTCATTGAAAAATATCTCGTGTGCATATATAACCTGGTAATGTTAGCAAGCCTAACTTAACAGATATTAGTTTATTATATAGATGTTAAACCCCTTTGGATAGCTATAGTTAAAAAAAAAAATCCTAATTATCAAGTTTGACAAGCTCCTTGCATGCAAATATATTTCACTCCTTTTCAAAGCAATTGGATTATAGTCCAATTTTCTCAGTTTTGTAGATAAAGAAATTGGAGTTAGTGATATTAAGTTACTTATCCAAGATCATTCAGCTAATAAGTAGAATGAGCCATGATTCTCCAGAGATTACAGTCAGAACCACGGTTGTTATACTAGAAGTGAAGTTCAAGAGGTTAAGAGGCTTATAGATGGATAAGACCAAGTGGAAATTTAGGGTAGGTGATTTTCGATAATTATTCTGGACAGTGACAGAAGCTTTAATCAAAGAATGATGGTACAGCTGAAGAAAGTGACATTTTTATCAATTTTGTCTTTAAAGCATATAATAGGATTAGTCCTGAAAATGCAGAGAATTGGAAGTTTAGAAGACAATTAGTACAATTCCCACATAATTAACACTTAAATACTACGTGATATAGCAAGGTCCTATTTGTAGAGGAACTACTCACAACTCTTGACTTACCTCATTGTTATGTAGAAACTCCTCTAAGGATACAAATATGTTTCTCCATCTTAAACTTGAGTCACCCCCTCCCATTCTAAAGCAACAATTAAAATGGTAGTAAAATCTAATGATTCTTCCACATAAGACAATTTCAAATATGCTAAGGATTTTACACATCCTTGAAACCTTCCATTTTCTAGAATAAGGACTTCAGTTCTTCTACCCAACTATTTAGAACTCATCATTATTGTTTCCCACCTCAGAATAAACTTTAGTTCATCTTCACATTTCCTATAACATTATACAAAATTTACACTTCTATGTAGTGGATAGTCACCTGTATTTAAAGATTTGACTTAATGCTGGTTCCCTTGCTTCAGAAAAATTGTAGTTATGCATTCTACCACTGGATTTTAGCTTCCAATTGCCCCTCTGGAAACAAATTGCAAATTGGGCAATTCATATATGAAAATAACAAAGTATATAGTTTGGAATAATTATGCCTTTGACTATTGGAATTGATTTGACAATTTAATGACTGAGATATTAAAATTATTTGACTTCATTTAACAGGTCTATCTCAATGATTTTAAATCCTAAATACTTATATTTAACAATTTTAACTAAAGACCTACAAGTATGCCACTTGGGGTAGGAACCACCTAAGGTTTAACTCTACCTTTGTGTTAATATTTTAAGTTTCCTATATGATAAGAACCAGAGAAAGTTATACCACTCAAAGACATTACCCGGCAGAAGTGCCCCGAAAAGTTTCCCATTAGCAAGGACAACAATATGTGAAAGCACAAAAACTTGTAGAAACGTGGCTCACTAGAAATCATATACCCAGTAAAAAAAAAAAAAAAAAAAAAATCACAAGGAAAAAAATGATCACAATGCTGGCAAAATAAAGGCCAAAAAAAAAAGGGCGGGAAAGTGAGTCTAATACAAAATCGAGGAGCACTGTTTCCATCAATTCCCCTGTGAGGATAGGAATTAATGGTTGCAATGCCTGTCTGAGGCCACTCAAAATGGCTCTTAGCAGAGTGTGAAGGAAGAGAACATCTATGATACAATCTCACTTTAAATTCAACACATTTAAGTAATAAAATACTGTACAAGTGAAACCCAATTTTCCAATGTTTCAATGCAGTGGACTAAGATCTTTGGTCTTACAAAACAAAGCATATATTTCAGTTTATTTCTTTATCTCTGCTCTCACCAGATGGTACACTTAAATGGGTTATGGTCTTCACTTCCAAGATTCTGCACAAATTATTCCTTCTTGGAGTTCTAGTTCCTCAGACCTTTGAAGGATGCATAGTAGGGGTCTCTTCTGTGTCCCCACACCATCTTATTACCTTCACTATTCTAGCACTTAAACTGAAAGGTATTTGACACACTTAATGTAAGACTAAGCTTTCAGAACAATGGACAGTCTAACCCAGTTTGTATCCCCCAGGGCATGGAGCAATCCTTCCCTCGCTCACGATCGACCTATTGACAAATAACAATGGGAAAGTGTTGTGGTCTTGTTTTCTGTTAAATTATGCATTATGTACTAAAGGCTCTTTCTGAAGAAACACATCATGCTATTATAGATTATAAAATAAAACTTACATTTTCTCCACATATTTCTATTATCAATGCTCACCGTAATTGCAAGTTTTCCCTCAACCAAAGTTTAGAAACTCCTATGCCTCTTACAACTTACCTTCTACATTTGCAAAATCACGCTAGGTTTCTTTCTCCCTACTTCCATTTGTTAACCTGAAATTTACTAATTTTTCTCTGTTATTAGACACCGTGCTTGGTACTGGAAACAGAGGCACTCATTATTTCAGGCCTTTCTCAGTGGCTTTCAGCTTTGTGTAGAGAAAGAAAAGTAAAAGCAAACCAAAATATAGACTACTTTGTAAAGATGTGTTATGTCACATTTTTACTAAGGATGCTACAGAAACAGAAGAATTCTAGAAGTACATTCATCTTGGTTCTTATAAAAGTACTTTGAACAGGTGGGTTGGGGGACCAATGTACCTTGCAGATCAAAATGTGCATAACTTTTGATTCCCAAAAAACAACCAATAGCTTATTGTTGGCCTTACCAATAAATCAGTAAACTGTATGTATATTATGTAATGTACTCTTAAAGCTAAAGAAAAGGTTTAAAAATCATAAGATATTTACTGTATTTACTAAAAAACACAATTGGAGCCACAGGTTGCACACCCATGTTGTTCAAGTTTCACTTGTATGGAGAAAATGACAGTCTGCTGGATGAGGGGATAATAAAACACGTAGAATGATGGAACAGATCATGGATTACAAGGAATTTTGCATGGGTAGGTCCAAGAGGGTTGTTTGAGAATAATCGGTTATAAAAAAAAAATCTAAAATAAAGGGGTCAAACAATATTCTGAAGATTGTGAGCTGGTGAACTTCAAATACAGCTGCTTCAACGCATTTATCTGTGAGATTAACTATCCCACAAAAGCTTTAAACTCCCTTGCACATATACATAATCATTCCAGTCACCAATAAAAATACCGAGCCCTGAAAAGCCAAGGAGGACACTTCACTAGAATTCTTTATCAACATTTTTTTTTAATTATGAGTCTCTGACAGCTATGAATAAATTTAATCATTTCTGGCCAATATTCCTTCATATTTCTGAAAATTTAGGAGATTTTGGCAAATGATTTGACAACTCATACACCATTGCTGTTTGGGTAGATGTCATTTCCTTTTTTATGATATAGCATCAACATATGGAAGGTATAACAATCTTATGGCTGTATTATACGGAGGACACAAACTGGAGATCTACACAAAGGGTTCAAGACAAGTATGCAAGTTACATATTCAGAAAAAATAGAACTTGTTCATATCGTAAAGGTCTTGAAAGTGAGCCATCTACCATAACTACCAAATTTTTGGTGAAATTGGTCAAATCACATTATAAACTGAGATGGGGACACTTCACGAAGGAACACGGAAGGTGAGGAGAAAATGGATCAAAGTTCCATTAGGTAAGCAGTTGTCTTGAGTTGCTAATAATTGATGCAGGAATAAAGTTGACACTTATGAGCACAAAACCTGCGACTGCCCAACTTGAAATTTCTGCTTTGAAAAAGATTAGCTGAACTATAGAAGCGTTCAATACAATATACATATATTTGGGAAGATGGTAAGCAATAATAGGAAAACTACACCCTGATCAACTAAAATATTCTAAAATGTATTCAAGAAATTAATGACAAGAGGTTAAGATTAAATGGAACTTGTAGGCAGTAAAATGTAAGCTGTTGATATATAAAATACTGAACAAAAGTCAAATTACCACAGTTGTAGAGGGGACAGCAAAGGGGAACATGTAAAACAGAAAACCTGATAGGATTATGATAAAGAAAGGACTTTTAACTTTTTAACCAAAATAAAAATATCTCCATAGTTAGTCTATTATTCATATTACAAGCATTACATAAACATTTACACATTCACTACAGTAGGACATCTGCTAGTTTTAGCATATCCTAGATGTTCTTTTTGTAAGCTTATTGATACATTTAAGAGATCTTCAAAAATACTTTGATATCTATATTTACTGGAAGAAACATCTTAAAATCAAGTTGCTTATTTTTACAACACAGATTCTTTATATGGGTATAGAACTTTATCATTGTTTTAAGTGTTTTACACCAAATAGGCTGAAAACTTTGCATTTCTATTCATTTATATTTTCTGAGAAAAATCAGTTTTCCCAGATGTATATTGTCACTTAAAATTTTATAAATTCTGGGAGCTTATTTGCTTAGTATCTCCTGGACACATCAGCCTCTGAAAGGGCTGTGGGAAATGTGGTACAGCCCCTCCCTAAGGAATGTGGCCAAAGTCCCAGGACAAGGGAAGGCAGTCTGGCTGTGTGTGTGCCCACATTCCTCATAACTGTAACAGACTGCCCATTCAGACTCTATGTTACTATATCTGGGAGACAAAAGGGCAAAAAAGCAAAAATTGTACAAAAGCTAACCCCCGCACTGCACTCCAAGGCTCAGGGTTTTGGTTCTTAGCCCACTGAGCCCATGCTGGCATGAATAAAGCTGCTTCCTGGGAAGAAAAGCCTCACTGTCCCTATTCTGTGTGTGCCACCACTACAGACAGTCTCCAAGATTGGGAGATGATGTAGTGAACCCAAAAGATCATTTCAGATTATCTAAAGCAAAACTGATAGATTGCATATTACATATCTTATATATATTTGATTATTGAAAAAGGATAGAATGTGCTTTAGAAATTTCAGTTAATAGTTAATTCTCATTTAAAAGAAATAAGTATTCTACTACTTAAAGGATGGTAGACTACTTAAATCATTTTATGAGGCTACAACAACCTCAATACAATTACTCGACTAGGACAGTGTTTTATTTTGTTAGAAAGTTAGAATGAATCACTTCACATAAAACACATAATTTGGAGTCTGTGATTGCATGAACCTAAGACACAGGTTCACAGGTATTTGCTGTATGATCTTACAGCAAGATCAAACTCCTTACACTCTAGAAACTTTAGGTTTTCTTAGGAATACATTGTGTAGGGTTCCTGGGTGGCTCAGTGGGTCAGATGTCCAATTCCTGATTTGGGCTTAGGTCATGATCTCATGGTTTGGGAGATTGAGCCCTACATCAAGCTGACAGCAGGCAACCTGCTTGGGATCCTCCGTCCTTCCCCTGCTTGTGTTCTAGGTCTCAAAACATATAAACATTACAAACAAAATATAAACAAAGGAATACATTATGTAAAAGTGATTATATCAAAATTCCCATCAAGTCTCTAAGAAACTACCACCTTCTTAGGTTTATCAGCCCTGAAAGGATCATCTTTATATTCTATGGCTTTATGTAAGAAACCTAAGCCAGCCGGAAGAATAAACATGAACATCCCCAACTGGAAATGGCCATTATGGTTTTGAGCAATCATGATACAAAGCTTGACAGGAGTCTTAAGTCTTCTGGACCTGAGTGAGCATCTCCATCCAGAGCTAGGGGTCAAGGGACAATAAGAGCTGTCCTAGCAAGAAAGGGTAAGGCAGAAATCCTTGTACTCCAGAAAGCTGAGAGAATATAGCCTTTTTCCCCAATCTGTTATTTCTTTATTTACTCCTCCAGGTGTTCATGCTATATATATATATATGTATATATATGTATATATACATATATATATTTTTTTTTATATGAAATACATCCAAGTCCTTTCAATAAAATCTTTTTGGGCTTTAAGCCTCTTTTAAAGTTTCATTTTCCTTTGTAATTAAGTTATAATGTAATTGCTGGGAGCCACACCAGCCTCACTGGATGACAGTCACAGTGAGGAAATCACAACATTTGCACAGCTCCCACCATGAGAAACGAAAACTGGGATCTCCTTCTGCTACTACTGGCTCATGTTGGAAATAAGGCTGCGGGTATTGACCAGGCCTCACAATATTCCAGAACAGACCAATATTCCCCACACAGACTGCTCATAAGGAAAAGCGTATTCCTGCCTTTTCAAAAGAGACTTCAGATGAAAGCACTGTGGATGATTGTCAAAAGGCTCTTCCTATGGGCCTTACAGATCCAAGACTTACATAATAAAGGGGGCTAAGAACACAAGAGTTACAATTGAGCCTGGCCCTGAGACAGAGCCTAATTTAGAGTTAAGGACAGATATCCACTCCACCCAATTGTTTCTGCTTGGAGCATCAGCCCCCCGCAATGCATTTGTGATCAGTATCTGGAGTAACTTATTCTGGCCTTGAATATGCTGATTGCACCCTGTGAAGGGACCTACTGAGGAACTTCTTTTGTGATTATGGGAGCAAACATTGTGTTTCCTGAAAGACCTGTATTTAATACTTCTCCTTAACAAACAAGCTATTGACCCCTGCCCACAAAGAACTAACTTCACCCTTTTTATGCTAAAAAACATTGTCTTGTATGCTAAAGGTACCTTCCTTCCCCATAGGATAAGCATCTAAACCACCTATCTCAATCACTATTGATAAAGGTTATACAGGAGTCTTCTACAAATCTATGTTCTGGGAAATTCTTACATGTCAAAGAAGTTTGTCATCAGAAATCATTGCTTAAGGCAAATACCACTTCTGTGCCGTACCCCAATTACAAGATAAAGTTGAGCCCCAGTCAGAGCAGAGATGCCTGCCTGGTGACCAGAAAGAATTTCTTGTGGCCTCTCTCATCCCTCCCTCGCTGACACCATCCATCCTTCAGGGACCCCTGGACCTGGCCTCTGACATGTAAGAACACTCAACGTATAGGATTATTGCCATAATGGTATGCACTTTATATTAAACTTTTAAAAATTATTGCTCAAGTATCTATAACTTAGGTTTATGTGCTTATTTAAAATGCATTGTAGTACAGAAATAATGATTGGTCAGTATCAGGTGGTAGAAGAGGCACAGAGAACTAGACTCTGAATACATTTGGAAAAGCAGCACCGTAATTCCTGACACTGACTACTGGCTGTCAAAAAGGTAACGAGCCAAGAAAAATCAGGTGGAAGGATGTGGATGTTATCCCATTAGATAGCAGGGAGTGCAGGTGAAGCGAGTTTTGTATGGGAGAAACACTCAGTTTCACAGATTACCATTTAGATATTTAGTGGAAATTTAAGTAAAAATGTTCAAGTATTTAGATATGTGAATTTAGTGTTCAGATAAGAGGTCCAGCTGGAGATAATTAGGTCATTGTTGGCTTATAGATGTTACATGGAACTGGAGATCAAAGAAGTAAGGATTGGAGGACAAAATACTAAGCCCCAGAACATTCTACAATGACATCTTTGAGGGAACAAAAGCAAACAGCAGGGAAATAGGAGAAGCAGCAGCCGGCAAGAGAAGAGCTGGTTGTATTCTGAAAGCAAAAAGAATATGGTGTTTCAAGAAGTAACAGGGTCACATGCTGATAAGTCAAATGATTTGGAAATGGGGATACTGGTGGGAACCCCCTCAAGAGGTCACTCGCTGTAAGTGCATGTCACATGTATGTGTTCTGAGTGTTTTAGGGGGAGTTGTGTGTTTCTAGCAGGAGGTAGACAAGATTGAGGGGCAGAAACATTTAATATACACTTTATTTGACAGAATTCCATTTCAATAAAAGGTTAAGAATCAAATTTTAATAAAGTTCTAAAATGTAGAAGTCAGCTGTTTAAAATACATAAAGTGGAAGATTTCCTGAGCTTTTAAAGTTCACCCAACAGCTCCAAAAAGCTTACTGACTCAGGAATTGTAATCCCATCCTAAACACCTGGAAAATTGGACAAAATATATGAAAAGGCAACCGCCTTACAGAACTGTGATACCAAAGAGAAGGAGGGAAATATGAAGTAAATCTTATAATTGTCCTGGATTACCACAGGAGTCTGTTTCCAAATCCCAGAAAAGGCTGTGTGAATTAAGTCTAGGAATCTTACTGAACTGAAGAGACAGACATTGGAGTTCAGGAAGGCTAAAGTAGCTGTAATACGTATAGAATATTGGAGTTCAGGCAGCCGCACAGAGCAAGAACCATAAAACTACACAAGATACTGTCCCTTCAAGTCTTGGGTAGAGTAGTTCTCTGTAGAGGCATGGGGCAAAACTCCAAGACAGCAAATCACTGCCAAGCAGTCTGCCAAACAATTCCTGGAGCTCACCTAGAGCTGAGAACTGTTTACATTCCCACCAATCAGGATCTAGAGACTCTAATACACAGGAAGAACATCAGAAGAATATATACAATAATTGTGTTTTAGTAGGGGGCCCATATTAGCATTAGGATATGCTCTGGATCGGTCTTTACAAAAGCTTGGAAGCAAATTGAGCTCACGTAACAAATATGTATAGAAATACAGTTAATATGAAATATTAAAATCTTGAATATTAAACTGGAGGAGATTAAGGGTAGACTACATATTGAAGTATTAACATGATATTTTGCTATCCAAAATGAAGTACAAAAATTATCCAAAGTTCAGCACAGCCTCATTAACCCGAGGGACAGAAATCTAATAGTGTAATGGATATATCATTAGAATCCTGGAAAAAGTACATGGATAAGCAGACTGTTTAAAGAATAGGAGAGAACAGTCTAAACTTTATCAGAAGTATGAATCCACAGATTCAAGTTTAATAACCTGTAAGCATAAGAAAACCATATCAAGTTACATCATAAAACTACTAAATAAAGGGAAAATTGTAATACCAGTCAGAAAAGTCAATATATGTAAAGAAACGGATCATGAAATACTAAGAAAAATACTGAATCCTATGTATTCTGAAAATATATTTTTAAAATAAAGGCAAAATAAATCCTTTTTCAGAATGGGAAAACTGCCAACAACACTTCAGAGTAAAGTGAAAGAACATCATAAGACACTTAGAATCTAAAATATTTTAATCTCTTTATAAAGATGAATCTGGGGCATCTGCATGGTTCAGGGAGTTAAGTTCACATCTTGATTTCAGCTCAGGTCATGATTTTAGTTCATGGGATGGAGCCTTTTGTAAGGGTCTGTGCTGACAGCATGAAGCCTGCTTGGGATTCTCTCTCCTTTCTCTGTCCCTCCCACCACTTGCACACTCTGTCAAAATAAACTCAAAAAAAAAAAAAAAAAAAGTGAAACAAAATTAATGCCAATGTTTTAGAGGAGGCTTAAAATATATGCAGAAAAAATGCATAGTACACATTATGGGCAAGAAGAGAAATACACTGATTTAAGAGTTTTAGAGTACAACAGAATTATTTTAACAGTTGATAAAATGTCATCTTATACTAGTGCCAAGATTAAGGAACCCTATGGCCTTTTGGATTAGAGAAGTCTTTTCCATAAAATATCAGAACACACCCAAAAATAACTGAGTCACACATAAGCATTAAATATGCTTTGCCATTTTATTATCACTCACAATTGTGTTTCAATTTGAGTATTCTACATAAAAATGTGGTTTCTTGAACTCAGTGTGTATTATGCATCTATTTCTGAGTAGGAAAGTTGGACTAGAATGGTCTAAAAGCAAGTCTCTAAGTTAGGCATTAATACATGGCATTTATCCAAGTCATCATTTATGTAATAGGCTAAGTGTATGTATTCTTTCTAGGCCATAGAAGCACTTGCAAAATGATTTTAAAACCTACTCAATGAAAGTATTTCTCTATGAAGTATAAATAGGAGATAAAAATAAAACACAAGGTATTACCCTTAACACTGTAATACAAAGAAAAAGTAAATGTGTAATGTGGTTTGAAGGAGAAGTTATTCAAAAGCCAGTTTAAGAAATAAAAATGTATTGAAGTGTAACATCATCATTTCCCTACTTATTTTGGTAATACAGAGTTTATGACCAGATATATACTGGACCAAAATTCGAGCCGAAGAATGGTCCATAAACTAGATAATATTGCCTTAAAGACAGGCAATTGCCATTAGTCTTATCTCTCAGGTTAAGAAACTTCAGTTTTCATTGCCTTTGGTTTCAGCACATTAGTCTATTCTTCCTGAATGATATACTGCCCAAGAATATAAAAACTTAAAAAATAATTTTAAAATCTTTTAAGAAACTACAGCTAGGTTTTTAAAAAAATAAAAAATAGTCAACGTGGAAAAATCAGCCCACAGAAGGAGAATCAGGAATGTTAGAAGCCAGAAGAAAGAAAAAAAAAAAAAAAAAAAACCCACTGAGCTAGTTTTGTAGCCTGGTTAATCACATGAAAAATTTTCAGGGGCGACAGTGGTTATCATTTTTTAACAATGATGTCTCAGTATTTCAAAATTCATCTTACTTTTATGGGGGAGTGGGGAGTTTGGACTTATTGTAATGCTGATATACCCAATACCATATCAGATAGGTGATTCAGGCAAAAGTGGTTTCCATAAAGAATATTAAAAAAAAAAAAGAGGATTTTTCCCCCTGAGATCTTACTATGATTTTACTAATAGGAATTACTACTCAATAAAGACAACTACAAATACAAGCAATAATGAAGCGATCCCAGGGACACTTCCTGCAGGTTAAGGTTTACAACATTAGAAGAAATGAACTGCATGGCCTGCTTCAAAGGAACAAGTCTTTGAGGCCAGGTGAGCATCTTCCAACTGGAAGACAGCTTTGCCACTCATGGCAAATTTAAGGGGGGTGTGTGTGTGTGTGTGTGTGTGCGCGTGTGTGTTGAACATTTTGAAACTTTTCATTTGGATTTCTTTAGTTTCCTTTTTTCTGTTGCAAAGTCGCATCCAGGACATGGTATTGTCTTAATCAGACCCTACACACTTCTAGGCTAGGACATATCCTCAAGGTCTTCTGGTTTTTATGGTTTTCATAGTTTTGAGGGACATGTGTCAGGTATTCTAAAGAACATACCTCAATTCAAGTTTGTAGGAGAAATTACCTTCATGGTAAGAAGGCCACTGTGGGCTTTTGGCAGAATGACCACAGAAGGGAAGAGCCATAATAGAGCTCACCACAAAATAAAAGAATAACTACTAACACAACTTACCATGGATGATGCTAGCTTCGATTACCTGGCTAAGTGTTTGACAGGTTTCTGCACCAGAAGATAAACACCATCCTTTTCTTACTGCAATCCTTGAAAGCCAATTACTAAGCATAAGTCACACTTAAGGGATAAAGACCTCAAGGAGGGGAAATTAAGTCATGAAATTCTTTTATACAGAAACTGTCACCAATTATACATTCAATTATTTACCAGTGTGGACTTCTGGGTCTTTATAGTTTGGGTCATAATCTAATGCTACATTATTACTCAAGTTTTTCTAGCTATGGCCATTGGGAGCTCTTCCAGTTGTTCCTCTTTCTCTTGGACATACCACTATCATTACATCTTTTCTTATTTGCTTTCTGGCACTATGAGATGCTTAAGGCTCATCTTGCAGATTTCATAGATTGCTCGGTACCAGTCATTTCTCCAAGGAGAATAGTTTTAGAAACCAAAATATCGGTGTTGGGTATGTTCATTGCCACTGGGACATTGTTGCTTTTAGGTTCTTTCCATGAACCAAACTAGGAAATACATAGTGTTAAAGTAAAATACAAAATGGAGACCAAACTGGAAAATTTCTGGGGCAGACAAAACCATTTAAGCCATGTAGGTAAAATTTTATTTTTTTTCTGCAAAACAAGCAAAACTTAGTTTGGACTGCTTCTTGCAGAGAACTTGAAAAGCAAAAATGAAGCTTAAACTGTACCCCACAGTTGGCATGGCATAACTACTTTTAACATCTCATCACTAGGAAAACCAATGCTATAGCCCAACTTTGTATATAGTCTCTAAATTCCTACCGTAGAAGTCATATTATAGTATATCTTTGAGCCTCATTCTGTTGCCGATTTGACAACTCCCCATTCAACTGTTCTTATATACACAATGAGCTCTTGCTAAATACTACTATATTGGGGGATATTAATTTTCCTATTTCTGGATATGACTGTATACTAGCCTATGGATACAAACATTTGTGATTGTTCATACTCATGTGTCTACCTCTAATCCAGTAACATGGTTTATTCTAGCCTTCTCCCTTTATCTGTAGCTTCCTCCTCTAATAGAGAGAAACTGGTTCCCACCACCTGCCATCCATTTAATTATTTAATACCAGTATAAATGCACAGTACCTTCAAAATTAGTCTGTAGGAGTGAACTTTTAAATTCCTAGTTGGTACCATGTTTTTAGGAAGTGAATATTCTCATTGTTAACTTTCTATTTTTGTTTCTATGTTCTGCTCAAGGATGCCACTGTATCTTGATTTATATTTAATTACATTTAGATTTGTTAGACGATCTTCATATACAGCAAGCTTCATATACAGCAACTATTTTAGAGTACCTTCTATTATGAAGGGTTAATAAGCACAACACTATACTTCAAGTCATAATGGAATTATCAGCTATAGTTAGAAAACATGAAAAATTCAACTTCAGTAACGAACACATCATAGCACATTATGCTAATATCACCTAAACTCTTAAATTGTCTTACATAAAAAATTTGAAATCCTTAATCAAACCATCATTTTAAAAAAGCTATTGCTATAATTAAATTCAAGTTTACATTTAACAAGAGAAACAATCTGGGAAGTAGTCTTGATTATAAAAATAGGCCTCATGACCTACAAATAATCAGTAATTTTATGAATGGCCAGCACAGTCTTTCCAAGTACTCTAATTGCTAACCTCAGGCTGGAATTTGTATTAACCGTAGCTTTTTCTAGGCCTCAGGGCTAAATCCCTACCATATGATTTACAACTTTAAGTAATTTAACTTTAAGAGTAAATAAATTTGAAATCCTCCATAAAGTTATTCAAATAACTCCTGATATATACTTTTAAAAACTTGTTTTTGATATAAGCTACTCCAGTTTTAAATCCCCAGCAATATAAATATTGAGAGTAGTACTAAGCCCGTGCATTTGCCTTTTAGAATAAAAGGCAGGAACTAAATGTGACCACTGTCTTGATCTTGGGATATTTAGTAATTCTAATTTGTAAGACCAAGGAAATAACTCCATTAGTTTTATTTAAGTAGAAATATTCTCAAAGAGAGTCCAGGGACTAATTAACAATAGTTTAGGTGATAATTAGGATTTTTTAATCCCTTTCATTATTTAAGTCATAAACTATGCATCTAAAATGCTTTGAAATAGTAATAAGGAGATGTTGAAAGGTTATTTCAACTGCTTTTTAAAGAAGTTATTGGGGGAAGAAGTCAGATGTTTAGCAACTAGTTAAACCAGATTACTAGCAGTCAAACTTCCTCATAATCTTTAGTATCAGGGTAGGGTGAAAGAACTAGTTTTGGCCCATGGATTCTGGACCGGAAGGGTATGTATCAACCTCTGGAATGGAGCATTTACCCGTCAGTGAAATCCCAAATCTCTTTCTCTGTCACATTTATCAAAGACATGCTTCACTTTTGTATGCTAGAAGACAGTACCAAAAACACTGTGTTAGTGCTTATTCTACCACAGAATCCTATGCTTGCTTTTATAGAAATTGTTATCAAAGGAAGATCTTTGCTATAAATCTTTAGGTGTCACATAAAATCTTTTTTGGGGCACCTGGGTGGCTCATCCAACTCTTGATTTCAGCTCAGGTCATGATCTCACAGTCCTGAGATCAAGTCCCTGCTGTGCTGACAGCAGGAAGAATTCTTCTTCCCCTTCTCTACCCCTTGTTCCCCCCAGCTTGAGCATGCGCTCACGCACACACATACCCTCTCCCTGTTTCTCAAAAGAAACTTTAAAAAATAAATGAATCCCAGGGTACCTGGGTGGCTCCACTGGTTAAGCATCTGACATTCGGCCTAGGTCATCATCTTGCAGTTCCTGAGTTCAAGCCCCGCATTGGGCTCTGTGCTGACACAGCATGGATTGGAGCCTGTGTCCAATTCCATGTCTCTCTCTCTCCTTCTCTCTTTTCACCTCCCCCACGCATGCTCACTCAAAAATAAAGCATTTAAAAAATGTTTTACATTTAAAATAAAGGAATCTTTAGGTGTTGAAAAGGTTATTGGAAGCTGAAATATTATGCATTATGAAGTTTGTAAGTATTTGGTCAAAACCATGTCTGGCCCTCAAGGCACAGTATACCCAATCAAATGTAATGTTTGCTCAGAAGAACATTAGTAGTATAGGGGGAGTGCTGTTGCACTTTCTAAGTTATGAGAAGTAGATGACCTCCAGAAAATAAAATAGGCTGCCTTGTAAACAAAACAGTTCAGAAATTCGGGGTCATCAGGAGAGGCAGAGGATTCTTATGTTTTACCATCGGAAGGTTTGTTAAAATGGTTTCCTGAGACAAAGGCCAAACAGGAGGGTCTTCTGCACAGTTAAAATCTCAGAAAGGATTAAACTACTACTAGCCAAACATCAAATTAAGGGGATGGTGCCACTCTTTAATTGGATCTTCTAGCCCAGGGAAAGACTTTAATCTTGTGACTCTCCCACCTAAGACAAATATGTTTTAAGTTTCTAGTTCTGTCTGGGGACCCCTGAGGATACCAAGAACCAAGAATTCTGTGCTTTCAGAACTATGTTCTCAGGATACAAAGATGTTCTTTGCCTTTTCTACTATATATTTTCATTAATGGTGCAAAGCACCAATGACAGCATGGTCACAAAGCTGCATGGACACTATTTGACAGCAAAGCACTTTCAGAAAGCATTACATTTAACAACATTCTTGATCAACATTAGGTCTTCAATCTTGTGCTCATATTTTTAATATCCTGAATGGCAAAACAGGAATTATACATAAAACTTGTCTGCATATGCTGGGGAAATAAAGTTGGAAATAAAATCTCCAAGCCCAGAAAACGTCACAAAGATAGTAAACACAAATGGTTTTAATATTTAATAATCACTGAGCCTGAAGGATAGGTCTATCACAGACAATCCATTGAGACCCCAAAGAAAGCCAGAGGCCTTATACCTACACACATACAACCTAGGACATACATGTTGGAAAGATACTAACTAGTCCTCAAGAGGACCTGCCAGCACCATTTATTACATTCTTCATCCTCAATTCACCTGATGACTGGCGTGACCACCTGTTAGTTTTCTACAATGACAAAGTAAGCTTCTATTTTCATGACAGAAGATAGCTATACAACTATGAGGCACCCAGGAGGTGAAGCTCAGACCTGTTCCCTGAAGCTGGCAAATGGGGGTGCACTTGCCCTTGGTTATTTACATTCCAGGGAGATTCTCAAGTCCTTGAGAAAAACCTTAGAATACTGAACTGGCAAGAGGTTTAGCTTTCAAAGATTTAAATATAATTCACAGTGAGAGAAGAATTTAAAATTACAACGTTTCTAAAGTAAACACACTAAGGAAAGGGAAAAGGAGGAGGGAAGGCTCCCTGGTCTCAACAGGGAGAATTAAGCCTCATTTTTAATTTGTATTTGCCCTTACTCTACTGAAAAACTATTGTTTCAAGAAAAAGCCCTGGTACAACTGAGACCCAAGTCTTTTTTTTTTTCCCCCCATGGAATCATTTGCATTCCGAGGATCAACTAACAAACTCTGGTTAAGCTGACTTGTACATTTGGCAAACATTCTCTTAAATAATTAAGCCAATTACCTGAAGGGGAACAATGGAGAGTACTTACTGCCAATGATACAATTCAAGCTTAGCCAGAACTTGAATCTGCTCTCATATGCTTGACATGACATTTAAAGGACCAGTGTTTGTACATTTAATTTTGAGATTGTGTAATCAACTGTAAACATTGAAAAGAACTGCCTACCTCAGTGAACCTGTACTTTCCATACGAATACTAGGATTTACAGAATTGTACGTGGGTAAAAAAGATCGTTACAGTGTGACATATTCCAATGGATTTTATAGTTACAATTCAGTTTCAATATAGCTGTAAATTCCACATTACAACTAAACTTTAAACTGTATAAATACTGAGCAAATGCTAAATATCCAGTTATCTGAAAATATAGCCAAATACTCTTTCCCCTTTCCAACTATGTATCATGCCAGACAATTTTCCTCGCATTTCAACCAAGACACCATGACTCAAAAGACTGAGGCAGAAGCAAATAGGAAAATTCAGCTATGTTCGCTTATGCTTGGCATTAAAATGACAAAATATTAAGAAACTGGTTTTTTTGTGGTTTTAGAAAAGATGTTATTTGAAAGTAAGATATTTCTATTAACATGTTTACACATTTTTTAAATACACAAAAATACACAATATTTTTACATGAATTAAAAACATTTAAGATGTTTTATAGGATACAGAGGTAACCCAAATAAACTGAAGCTCTGAGATTTTTCAAAGATTTTTTGAAAAGGGAAAGAATTCTTTCAGTCGAAAGATGTGAGAACCAAAGACTGAAGAACAAGAATAGCAAAATGGTAGCTATTCTGGGAATGTCTTTAGTATATATGGGACTTGGGGTGCCTGGGTGATTCAGTCGGTTAAGTATCCAACACTTGATTCTGTCTCCAGTCATGATCTCAGCCATGATCCCAAGACCATGTAAATTCAAGCCCTGCATCGGTCTCTGTGCAGACAACACAGAGGCTGCTTGGGATTCTCTCTGCTTCCCTCCCCTGCTCGTGCTCTCTCTTGCTCTCAAAATAAACTTATTGGTACATAGGCTATGAAACAGGAATAACAGATTTCAGATTTGCTGCCAAAAACAAACTTGCCTTAAAGTTACAATGCTGGTTAATGCCTTAAAAGGACTCCTGGGCCTTCAATCAACTTGGGAAAGCAGAGCCAAAAAGAACCATCCTAGGGAAGTCCCAAGTCCTTTACCCATCTCTAACATGGTCTGGAACACAGTGGAGCGGGGACAGTTTCCAGGAGAGGAGATTCTGAGCATAACAAAGTGAATCTTTTAGTCGTAAGAATTCCTTCAAAATATTTCACCCTATTTGTATAAAGAACCTAAGATACAGGAAGTTGAAAGTAATCTCCCTCACATCATAGAGAAAGAAGTTCTGCAGATAGCATTTAAACCAGTGTTAAATTAGGTCTCGTTAAAATTTGCTTCCTCATTCATCACTCAGCACATTGTGAATAGCTACTGTATAATTGGCACTATATATGAAACCAATTATAAAAAAAGCCATAATCTTAGATTTTGCTGTTAAGGAGTTTATAGGCTCACAAAGATAAAACACAGAACTACAATTTTGTATTTTGGGGAAAATATGAATTAATGGATTTGTACAAAGAAAACTGTACTAAACTGTAACCTTCAATGAAGGATGAAAAGGACTGATAAAAGGCCATCCTGGTAAAAGGTCTCCATGTCAGTTTTTCTTCACAGTCCAGTTAGTGTCTTGATGTGTTAACCACGTAAAAAATTTTGCTACCAGATTTATTCAGATGTAGAAACGGTAGGACATGCCAAAGGGAAACAATGGTTTCAAGTTAAAGTTATTCAAAAAATGTGAAGATCAGTGTATAAAAGGAACTAGTTAGCTTGTTCACATTCTGACCTGAAAAGTGAGAATTAAAAATTTAGCGCAAACTCAGGAAGGGGGCACCTGGTTGGCTCAGTTGGTGGAGTGTGACACTCTTGATCTGGAGGTTGGAGTTCAATCCCCACACGGTTTGTGAAGATTCCTTACAAACAAAAGGATAAAAATCTTTAAAAAAAAAAAATAAAGCAAACCTAGGATAATACGAATACCTGGCCTGTGATGCACAAGAGGCCATGATGAGGATTAAACTTTTCAATTTGGAAACATGGTGCCTAGGTTCAGAGATTTACATTCTAAGGGAAACACAAATATGCAATAGTGAGGGGAAAACCAGAGTCAGGGAATTCAGCGTTGGAGGAGCTTCTCTCAAGTGACATTTTAGCAGAGACCACAATAAGAAGTCCTATGTAACAATACGAAGGAAAAGCTTTCCAGGCAGAGGTAGCCACAAGCCCAAGTCCCTGAGAAAAGCGATTTTGCAGACAGTGATCATTTCTGAAATGGGGCAGTTCACTCAGGACCTCGTTCACCTTAAAGCTGTCCTGCTGCTTTATTTCTTTACCAGAGGACTCCCTGCTTCTAGAAGAGGCCCCTAAAAAGTTCTCTTTGAATACCTATTACACACCTGGGGTTTTCATTCTTGCTATTGTTAATACATTATGGTATTATAATCACCATTTCATCAATGAGAATATTAGTTCAAAATAACTAGATGATTTGCCTAAGGTAATAATCTGAGATTTGAATTTATGGATTTACCTCAAAACCTAGACCCCTCTCTCTCTCAAATGAGTTCTCAGATCAAGTTGTAATTTTTTTCAAAGATTTAAGCTTCACAAAGGATTCTGGAAATAGATGTAGGCCAGTTTTATAGGATTTGGGGACAGAATATTGAACAATGTGGTGTGAATAGAAATTTCATAGCATGCAACCCTGTCAATTTCCCTGAATCATGACCACTTTGGAGAAGACTGATAAGTACTATCCTATCCATGGTTTTCACTCAAATACTCCCAAAGTAGAAGCATCAAAATTCCAGGCCTTGAAGCATGCACATTTTGAAGCATGTGAAGGTCATTTTCGTTGCAGGCTATAACTTAGGGTTGGTGGGAGAAGGTATTCCAGACTCCATGATTTTTCTTCTCTGTAAGTAACAGTTAATCTTTCCATACTCTACGTGAAAGGTCTTCCCAACTATTCCAAATGTGAAAACAATCTATCTGTGCAGAAGGATTTCACCAAGTTCCATCTGATGGAGGCAGTCTACTGCATTCAAATATCTTGCACCCATAACACTGAGAACACAGGCCCATATGTTATGGAAAAAAAGCATGTTTTCAGTATGATCACTCAAGAGAAAATGAAGATATAGCCACCCAGAAAGTCTATTTTTGAGGCTACATAAAATTAATTGTAGTATTAATATATACTTAGGTAGGTAATGTGCTCATATGCCACTTGCCTAGGGCATTGTGCAGATTTAAAATGACTACACTGAAATGAAAATCCCTGCTCAGATGCTCAAAATTTTCAACAAGTTAAATATGGTTCTTACTCTTCCAAATTTAATCTTTGTGTAAATTTGTGGAGATTGTTGCTTTCTTATTGAAGATCTTTATGTTACGGTTTCTACTTTGATTTCATATCAAGGCTTTGTTGAGTTGGCATGATACAATTGCAAGGCATTTCACCAGAAATAATTCAATGTTTCAACTTTGAATGACATAATAGCTCATACTTCAATATTATAAGCCCAGTTCTTACTGAAAAGAATAGGCTTTAGTGTGGATTGGGGAAGGGCAACTATCATTTGGTTTAATTACTTGGATGAGTATGAGGTCCTATCAGTCATGCCTGACTGCTTCTAATTTTTGTGTTTGTTAATATTCAGTGATAGCAACTCAGTGGAGAGTTAAAATTTAGAATGTTTAAAAAAATCCAATCTGAATGGTAATTCCTAGACACTTAAGCATTTACATGTAAAAAGTAAATTTTAAAGAAAATGGGAGATGCATGATTTTTTTTTTGTGCTAGTAGATCACAACCCTAAAACAGAAACCTACCAAGATTACTAGATTTAAATCCCAAAAAAAAGTTTATAAACTTAATATTTATAATGACAAAGGCTAATTTTATATAAACAGCTACTTTCAATGAAAACTGAAATAATCTCCAAATAAGTTCTCACTATTTGCAGATAAGATGGGGTTATATGTATAAAAAGCCCTAAAGACTTACCTCCCCTACCCCCAAAAAACAATAGTTTCTAGTACAAATTTTGTTAAGTTGCAGGATACAAAGTCAATATACAAAAACCATTAGTATATAGAAATGAAATGGTAGAAATTAACAATCCCATTTATACTTTAATCCAAAACACTAGGTAATAAGTTTAACCAGGACACGTTAAAGGCCTATACACTTCAGAAATTAAAGCTGAAGAAGTCACACTAAAATTATATGCACATAGATTGGAATGCTGTTAAAATGCCCATACCACCCAAAGAAATCTACAAATTCATTGTAACCCCTATCCAAACTTCAATGGCATTTTCCACCCAAATAGAAGAATCCTAAAATTTGAATGGAAACACAAAAGAGCACGAAATGCTACAGCAATCTTGGAGGTGAGGGGATTAGAGGCTACCACTTTCTTGAGTTCAAACTATTTTACAAAACTGTAGTAATCAAAGCAGTATGATAATGCCATCAAAACAGACACAGGTCAATGGAACAGAATAAAAAGCCCCCCAAAATCCAGGAATATATGGTCAATTTATGATACAGGAGAGGCAAGAAAATACAATGCAGAATGGACAGTCTCAGAGTGTTAGGAAAACCAACCAGCCAGATGCAAAAGTATAAAACTTAACCACTATCTCACACCATACAAAAAAGCTCAAAATAGATTAAAGGATTGAACCTAAGACCTGAAACAACAACAAAAAAATTAAGTGGTAAGCTCCCAGATAGGTTTCGGCACTAATTTTTGCATCTAATTCCAAAAGCAACAAAAGCAGAAAAACATGTGACACCATGTCAAACCAAATAGCTTTTCTTCACAGCAAAGGAAACCAACACACTGAGAAAGCAACCTACCCATGGGAGTAAATATTTGCAAACCATACAATGGGTTAAAATTCAGGATATAGGTTAAAACCTCAGACAGCAAAAACGGTTAAAAGACTGTCTGAATAGGCATTTCTCCACACCATATCAACAGACACAAGGAAAGATATTCGATATCACTAGTCAGGAACACGCAAATCAACATAAAATAAGTTATCACCTCATCTCTTAGACAGTTGTTTCAGGTGTTTATGTTTACAATTTTTCTATTTTTTATAAAAGATATCAAAAAAGCATTTTATCTGAAAAATGAAGTAGTCAGGAATGAGTGCATTGACTAGTAAAGTTGATACACACTCTTGCCCTTGAATAGGAAGTAACTTACCCCAATAACCGAAGCATTTTGAATGGTAACCTATGCTTAGGATCCTAAATCCTTCTCGTTGTAGTCATTTAAAGACTAGGTCATCTGACTGAAGGCTAGCAGAGTCCTACTGCCAGGATATTCCTAGATCTGTCTGAATTGAAGCTTCCATGCAAGGTGCTTTCAAAGTATCTAGAAGGGCAGAAAGTTGGCACTTCTCAGAACTTACCTAAGACTGAATGACTTTTTGCTACCCTTTTTAAAATTTTTTATTAAGTATAGTTGATATATAGTTCTACTAGTCTCAGGTGCACAACGGTGATTCCCCGATTCTATACAATACACAATGCTCACCATGCAAAGTACAGTTACCATCTGTCACCATTCCTTAAACATTAAGGACTTTATATCTATGCTGTGCTTTTCATCTCTGTGACTCTTATAATCGGAAGTGTGTACTTCTTAACGCCCTTCACCTACTCAATTTTTCTTAAAAAGTTACCTTTGACAGAAATTAAATATGTATATATTTAAATATTTGAGAGCAAGTACATGCACAAGTGTATGGGTGAAAAGTGGGGCAGAGAAAGAAGAGAATACCCCAAGCAGGTTCTACACGGTCTCAGACTGTTTGACCCAAGGCTCAAACTCAAACTGTGAGATCATGACTTGAGCTGAAACCCAGAGTAGGACACCTAACTGAGTCACCCAGGTGCCCCTGGACAGAAATATTTTTAAATTCATACAAGATCTGGCTCTTCATGTTAAGCTTTCACAAGTCATAGGAAAACTGGCCTTAAAGTGATTAGGGTTGAGATAATCACTTTTTCTTCATAGTAAACTTTATATTCAGAGTATGTAACACCAAATTCCTCTCTTAGATTCTTAGGATTTATATTTAATTTCAGCAATTTTGTGTTTTTACCTTCTGCTTGCAGATTTCTAGTCTGATCTTCCCCCAGAGAAAGATATTTTATGCATAAGAATGTTTACTGTTAATTACTTTAACCAAATCACCAGAAACTGTAGGAGTCTTGTGAATACAGTATGCCTATATATAAACAATGCTATTTGAGAAGTTTGGGGGAAATAGCATCTCATTTTGTCAGAAATGGACTAATGTCTCTACTGAGGCATAGAATTTTGAAAGACTTGCAGTTATATCACTGAAGTTTAACTGGACATAGACAATTAAAGAATTTCTGCAGATGTACGGTTTTCTTTAGGTTTTTCCTCATAGCTTTTCAAGTCAGAGAATGGTCTGCCTGATTCTAGCAGTTAAGTGCTGCATGTTACCCAGTAAGAAAATTGCTCAAAGTTTTAGTTCTCCCCATGCACCCTCCCCCAACACACACACCAAAGCTCAGAATCAAAGTGCACTGTAAGATGCTGACAGTTCAAGGGTATAAAAACCTGTGCTACAAACAGAAAAGGGCAGTCTATTAGGGAATATGTTATAAGGCCCTGAAATGAAGTTTGATAGCAGCAAAGCCTCCTGAGTAAAAATTAAGGATAACCTGACATTGCGTTTTAGTGCATCTTGCTTTAAATGCACGGAGAATGAATTTTGCAGAGAAACATTTTCTCAGAACTCAGTAAATTTAAAGGAACTACTCCAGAAAAAAAAAAAAAAAGTGAAGCATTGCCATAGAATTTACTGAGTCATTAATGTGAAACTAATTCTTAAAATACTAAAAATTGGAAGCACTTACACCTTTGTATTCCTTTAATTGGGAGATTAAAGTTGAATACAAGAATTCAGTATTACTTGAAAGTTCTTCACTCAAAAGTTTAAGTGTGATTGACTACAAAGTACACCTCCTATGTATTAATGTCTTATCCCACAAGGTGATTTTGCTGCTCCTCCCAACAAGAGATAGAACTACTCTTTCCCCATGTCTTGCATTTGGCTGATTTTAAGACTTCATTTGGCCAAGAGAACATGGCAGTGTGGAAATATACGAAGACCACCTAAATAACAAGCAAGAGCTATTCAGAGCTTGCTATAACAAGGGAGTCAGATGCTATCACTTATGTTTTGGCAAAGACTCAAAGGCAGGCAAGAATGGGAAGGTGTTACACAGAAGGGTGAGTGGAAGGGAAAGGTTCCAGGTACACACTGATCAGAAGCTGTTGGCACAAGGATCCTGTAGACAGGCTAACCAGAATTTGGTACACTTTATGTGATTGGTTAAGAGTATATATTTGGCTCCTTCCAGCTGGAAGTTGAGACAGAAAATAGTGAAGCAGTCACTTCTTAATCAAGTCTTAGCCACTTAAGGATGATTATTACAGGGATTATTGTTTAGCTTCCTGAACTAGTTCCTGCAGATTGTGGGTTAGAATTCCATTTCTGCATATAGTCTGGCAGTGTTCCCTTTGCTATGTTCAGGATATAATTGGAAAAACAGTTGGGCAGTCTAAGCCTAGGCCTCCAGAATCCAAGGACTACCCTCAGAATACGCTATTGCTTTGTAAACAAACAGGAAGTAGTTCATTCATAGTTAAGCGTAGAAAGCACTGATGATGTGGTAACTTCATCTGAAGATTCTCCTGACATTACTTTGGTTCTTCTTGCCTTGGCTTCTCGTTGCCAACCTTGGTTTTGGAGCCCTCCCACCAAATCTGTGGAAAGCCAATGTATTGCCAAAATAACTTTCTACCTAGCCGGAGTTTGTTTCCAGCTCTGTGGAACAAAGAACCCTTGACAATGTGATGTGGCACTAGACCCCCCTTCACTCACGAACCGGGTTGTAGAAGTTGCGGGGGTGGGGTGGGAATCAAGCCTTAGCTAAGGAAATACTCTATTCAGGCGAATAATTACTTTTCTCCTAGCCCAGATTATATTAACCCTCTGATCATGATCATCTATCTTAGGCTATGCTATAATCAGGGACTTTAAGCCTTACTAGTATCAATGGCAAGTTCTTAGTCTTTTCTTACATGTACTAAGACCATTTCAATTGCTACATCCATACTACTTATAGATGAGGCCTCCCCACCTCATCAGCAGTCCATAGAATCTATATAGACACCTCTACCTTATACACCTAGAAATGCTCCACAGCAGTCATCTTTTTCTCATTTATTATTTTGGTTAGATAATATCCCTTCTGGATTCTGAGTTCATAGGACCTCACTTATTAGGTCAGTTTTAACATCTTGTTCTTATTAGCCAGCACCTGTATGTTATAATGGACACCTTTAAGGATACAGGGATAGGCAGCTTTCATTTTAACCAGAGGGAAAAAAAAAAAAAAAAAGAAAGAAAGAAACACAAACAGAAAGAAACACAGAAAGAAACAAAGAAACACAGAAACACAGAAAAAAAAGAAATAAGGAAACAAGAAAGAAGAAAAAGGGTACAAATGTGCCTGACCAGGTATGTTCTTATATATATTACAACTTTTATATTAATGTTATGGATTCTCAGAGGTAATGAAGTAACCCTAATATCTGGTTCAAGTCTTAGCAAGGATTTGGAAAAGTCATTTAATTTATCTCAGAGTCATTTATTCCATCTGTGATTTTAGAGATTGGAATGGAAGATATCTAAGAGCACCTGCAGCACTATATTTTTAAGTAAACTATAATTATAAGCTATTGAATACAGGATGAGAATTTTGGGTATTCTAGTTATTTAATGAGGCTAATGGACAGTGTTGTGCTTCATATTTAATGAATCACTTAATATATAACATGAAACTACTCATTGCTCAAAAGTAAAAAGGAAAATATTTTATAAAATGTTTTTAGGATTTTTAGGAGATTTTATGAATCTCAGTTTTAGAAAAGGCAATAAAGTTCTTTTAAGAACAGTCTTCCAAATACATTAATGATGGTTATATTTATGGATTAAGATAGTGGAAGTATTTTTAGATAGCACAAGAAATTGCAATTAAGAAAGCCATTTTCCAAGTCTGATTGATACATAGTCAAGGAACTTCTAGATATACTGAAAATGCTTATCAAGTGGTTAGTTAGCACAGAGAAAAATCTGCAAAGTACCTCTGAAATATTCTGATTTACAAAAGAATGCTTATGATTCTCACTGACTCAACAGTCAGGTGAGTGATGTTAATCTGTATGTTGAAGAATTAGATATCCTTAAAACAATAAAATGATCTGAAGCCCATAATCCTGTACATGAAAATAATTATTTTTCCTTAAAGATTAAGAAACTTTGGAAAAATAAGTTTCCAATACCTCATATTTACTGTATATATTCAAATATATTTGACTATATGGTTTTTAATTTTTTTAAATATTTTATTTATCTCTAGGAGAGAGAGAGAGAGAGAGACAGCGTGAGCAGGGGAGGGTCAGAGAGAGAGGGAGTCACAGACTGAAACAGGCTCCAGGCTCTGAGCTGGCAGTCAGCACAGAGCCCGACATGGGGCTCGAACCCATGAACCGTGAGATCATGACCTAAGCGAAAGTCGGACGCTTAACCGACTAAGCCACCCAGGCGCCCCGACTATATGCTGTTTTATAAGCTTCCCTAAAAATGCTTAATCTCTTGATTATTCCCTTTGAGGTGCATCATCTAATGTAACTGGTAAGATCCTTGGTCGTATGTATTTGAGTATTTTGAAATCTTCAGTTAATCTCTTTAACTTGATAGGGGAACAGAACATTTGATGTCAGCCAAAGAACATGTAGTGCCTTCATTTGATAATCTTAAGTGTTAATGAATATAGTAATGAACAGAAGGGATCATAAAATATTTCAGGTTAATTTGTCTGTAGTTCTATTTACTTATATCTTAAAAATTCATGACAGAATTTAACAAAATCCTTTTAAATTAAACCGATTTTAAGTCACCAAATCTTGTAAAGATACTCAAAGGTTAAAAAAAAAAATGAAAAAATTCTAATACAAATCCTATCACACCCAGGTATATATACAATTTTCAAATTGCTGCCTTTACAATCAGGTAATTCCAGTGGAAAAGGGTACTCTTAGTTTAATATTTAAATTTTTGAATGCCTAGGTATTTGTATTTCCAAGACAGTTATATTTATGCATGTTGCAAATACTTAATTTGGTTTCCAATACCCTAATTGATAAGATTCTATATTAAGATCTTTTTCAGGAAACATAGCAAGTTAGAATACTAAGAAGATTTTAGTTTTCGCATATCTCTTTTCAATCACTTATCCTCATAGCCATGTAAGTTTGACTAGTTTTCTGAAAATGTTAAGAATCCTACTTCTGCCAGTTTAGCTTTTTTCCCCTACATTTCATTTTCTCAAAAAGTACAAAGAAAGAATAAATGCTTTCATGGGATTAGCATTTGAAAGTGCTAATAGGATGGAGGAAAAATGTAATGCCTCATATTGAAGACATTTAAAAAGAAGCAATACAACCAATAGAATTAAGTCTTAAAATGGAATTCACCTATGCCCTAAAGTACTGGAGCAATGTATTAAGACAGCTAAGAATTGAACTACCAGAATTTAGAAATACTACTGAAACAAATTAATTGATTTAAGAGACTTCTCTAGAAACCAGTTATTAATGATTGTAAAGAAGTGATGACAGTTACAGAATACAAGTATTGCTATATAATATGTCCAGGGTTTTGGAATCAGAGATGGTAGTAGAGTAGGAAGTAGGAAGTAGAGTAGAGTAGGAAGACCCTAGGTTCTTCTGGTCCCACAGACTAGATAAATATCAAGTTATCCTAAACACTCCAGAAAAAAAAAAAAAAAATCAACCTGAAGACTGATAGAATGAATTCAACTAAGGAGAGAGAAGAGGCCAGGTAAGAAGTGTGGAGACATGGTTTAAAGGAGAAATGAATCATGGGTGCTACTCAGAGGCAGGAGCTATGGTCACAAAAGGGAGGAGAGAGGAGCACACAGGGTAACAAACAAGGACATTTCCCCAAAGCCATTGGCTTAGAAAACAAGAGGAGCTGAATCTCATGAGTTCATACAACTGGCAGGGCATAATGCGTGGAGTTTAAAGGTCTGAGGCTTGGCTTGGATAGATCCCTGAAGGCAGTGCGCTGCTCCTGGGGAAGAAGGCAGGCAAACAACGTGGGGGCAGACAGCATGGAAACAGCAATATGATAAACACCTTGGGCACACAAGTCAGTCAGTAGATTATTCACTTTTTTTTTTTTTTTTTTTGAGACAGAGAGACAGCATGAGCAGGGGAGGGTCAGAGAGAGAGGGGGATAGAGAATCTGAACACAGGCTCCAGGCTCTGAGCTGTCAGCAGCTCAAACCCATGAACTGTGAGATCATGACCTGAGCCACAGCTGGACGTTTAACTGACTGAGCCACCCAGGCGCCCTAGATGATTCACTCTTCTTGAAGTGTATCCCTGAGAGGCAACATTCACAGAGACACCTCTCCTGGAACAAGGAAACTGGCTGATGCCATTCCTTTCTTTTACCCCTGAGCATAAACACAGAGCCACCAGTGGGAACCAGCATAGCACAGACACTGGCTGACTAACTTGCTTACATCAAGCCATACCCATCTGCTCTCTGGCAGGGCTGCCCTTCTCAGTCAAGCTTGCCTCAGTCCCAATGAGGCCAGTCACTCTACCAGAAGACTAGTGCAGGCCGCCCCTGCTCATGCCATCTCCAGAGTCTGGAGTTTTAAAGGTCAGATTTCACTGCAACACAAGCCCCTGCACAGGCCACATCTGCTGACCAGAGTTCTGCAAAGCCTCAGCTGTGGTGGAAGTTGGGTCAGGTCTCATTTTACAAGCAGACCAGAGCACACCTAGTTAAAACTTACCATTTTCAGGCCAGGGACTAAACACAGTCACAGCAAAGAAACCCTCTGAAGACAACTGGCCTTAAGGATAGAGCAGCCACAACACAACAGCAGAGCCCACACATCACAAAAAGGAGACACTCCCAGAAGCACGAGGCCCTGGGTACTCTATAACATTTTCAGAAGGCCATTACTTTCAGATAGAATTGGTATTTCTAACAAGAAGGCAGAGACAGACAGAATGCCAACATGGGGGGGGGGGGCGCGTGGATTTATCCCATGTGGCTAAGTAAGGCCACAGCCAGAGACCTAAGCAAAACAGAATAGAGTAACATGCCTGATGGAGAATTTAAAGCAACAGTCATAAGGATACTCACTGGGCTATAGAAGATACTAGACATCAGGGGGACCCTTACCTCAGAGATAAAAGAATTAGATGGAGAGTGAAATACACAAGACTGGATAAAGGCTTGAGGCAATCAAGAGCAGACTGGAAGAAGCAGAGGAATGAATTAGTGATATAGAAGACAAAATAATGGAAAATGATGAAGCAGACCAAAAAAGAAAATTATGGAACATGAGAACAGACTCAGGGAACTCTGTGAATCTATCGAAAGTAATAACATTCATGTTACAGGAGTCCCAGAAGAAGAGAGAAAGGGGGCAGA
Source organism: Hyaena hyaena (assembly GCF_003009895.1). Taxonomy (NCBI): domain Eukaryota; kingdom Metazoa; phylum Chordata; class Mammalia; order Carnivora; family Hyaenidae; genus Hyaena; species Hyaena hyaena. The sequence continues at coordinate 230,443 of NW_024082084.1, read as the reverse complement.
AAATTTATTACAAGTAAGAGTAATAAACTTCCCCATTTTAGGGAAAGAAACAGACAACCAGATCTAAGAGGTACAGAAAACTGCCTTGAAAATCGACAAAAGCAGGCCAACACCAAAACATGCTGTAACTAAATTTGCAAAATATAGTGGTAAAGAAAAATAATCTTAAAAGCAGAAGAATACAGTAACTTACAAGAGCAAACCCATAAGGTTAGCTAGAGATTTCTCAACAAGCCTGAAGTGAGTGGCAGGACACAAAGTTTTGAGTGGGAAAAGTCTGCAGCCAAGACTACTCTATCCAGCGATGCGATCATTCACAACAGGAGAGATAAAGAGTTGCCCAGACTGAAACTAAAGGAGTTCATGGACCACTAAATCAGCCCTGCAAAAAATATTAACGGGAACTGAGTGAAGAGAACAAAAGTGACAGGATCAGAGAAAATCTCTAGAAACCAGTAATAAAATGGCAATAAGCACATATCAATAGTTACTTAGACTTAAATAGACTAAAGACTCCAAAAGACATAGGGCCATAAGATGCACCTATATGCTTCCTATGAGAGACTCAGACCTCAGATTTTAAGTGAGGGAGTGGAAGAACATCACGCGGATGGACATCAAAAGAAAGCTAGAGTAGCAATACTTACATTGGACAAACTAGACCTTTTCATTCTTGTATTTTTTTATTCTGCTTTCCTATCACAGTAGTATGTGCCTCATGGAAGGATTTCTTAATATTTTTAATCTTTATTTTTGAGAGAGAGAGCACGAGCACGTGAGCGGGGTAGAGTCAGAGAGAGAAGGAGACACAGAATCCAAAGCATGCTACAGGCTCTGAGCTGTCAGCACAGAGCCTGATGCGGGGCTTGAACCCACAAACCAGGAGACCATGACTGGAGCCAAAGTTGGACACTCAACCGACTGAGCCACCCAGGTGCCCCTCATGGAAGGATTTTATATGTGCTCCCTTTATTCCATTATTTGTAAGAAAAAAAACAAGATTTATCAAAGTTTGGTAGAATTCACCAATGAAACTATGGCGTACTGGGCTTTTCTATGCTGGGATTTATTGGATTCCTCATATTTTTCATTAGTGGTCAAAAGATTCCCTATTTCTTGGATTCAAGACTCAGGATTCAATCATGGTAACTTGTGCCCTTGAAGAATTCTGGATTTCCCCCCCTTCTAAGTTACCTATATAGTAGTCTGCTACCACACTATATCTCTATGGTTATCTGTTGAACTGTTCTGTTTTTTTCTCCTCTATAGGAGTCTTCCCTTTCTTAGTTAATGTAACTAAGACATTGCAATTTTATTTTTGTGGGGGGGGGGATTCTTACTTTCAATGTTATGTTCTTGTTTACTCTGGTCTCTATCTCTGATATTTGTTATTTCCTTCCTCTACTAAATTTCAGCTAAGTTTCTTCTTTTTCTAGTTTTTTTGTGATGTTATTTGAAAGGTTTTTCTTAATACAAGCATTTATAGCATAAATTTCACTCTAACATCTGCTTTTGCTGCATCCCATAGGTTTTGGAATATTGAGTTTTGAGACACTGATTTGCCATTTAAGTACTTATTTAGCACATTGCTTGTGTAGTAGTATGTTTAATATTTATTATTTAATATTTACATTGCAGATTTTCCACCTTTGTTTTACTGTTGATCTTTAGTATCATCGTAGTTGGAAAATATAACTGGTAGGATTTCAGTCTTCAAAAATTTTTTTAATATTTGTTAGGTCTCTTTTTATGTGATTTAACCAGGGCCCTCTTCTGTGTGTGCTTGAGGAAAATGTATTCTAATTTTCTTGGAATGTTTTTGGTCTTATTTATTATGAGAGGGAGAGCACAGGAGAAGGTCAGAGACAAAGGGAGACACAGAATCTGAAGCAGGCTCCAGGCTCAGAGCTGTCATCACAGAGCCCAACGCAGGGCCTCGAACCTACGGACTGGGAGATCATGACCTGAGCTGAAGTCGGATGCTTAACTGACTGAGTCACCGAGGCACCCCTGTTTTAGATATTTTAAACCATGTATTCTAAAGTATGCTTTAATAAAATGTTCTTGTTGAAAAAAATGACAAACTTAGCATATCAGGGGTGCCTGGGTGGCTCAGTCGGTTAACCGTCCAACTTTGGCTCAGGTCATGATCTCGTGGTCCGTGGGTTCAAGCCCTGCATTGGGCTCTGTTCTTATAGCCCAGAGCCTGGAGCCTGTTTCAGATTCTGTGTCTCCCTCTGTCTCTGCCCCTCCCCTGCTCACGCTCTGTGTGTCTCTCAGGAATGAACAGTAAAAAAAAATTTAAAATAAAGCATATCTGGGGAGGTTGGTGCGGGGGAGGAGTAAAATAGGTGAGTGGGACTAAGTACGCTTATGAGCATGGAGTAACATATGGAATTACTGAATCGCTATATTGTACACCTGAAACTAATATCACACTATGTTAACTGTTGGAATTAAAAATAGACAAAAATGAATTGTAAAAGCAAACACACACACATATATACATATATATGTAGATGTAAGCTGCTTTATGTAAAAAGTCAGTTTCACCTGTAGACGGAGATAAATGGCAACTCTCTGCACACAGCATTGCAGTCAACTGGATAAAGAAATGACCACAGTCTCTGATAAGTTGCAAACAGCCCAAAGTTACCCTAAAACTTGGACAGGAATGCAGCAGTATAAGGAATATGATACAACTGAAGGCCAAGATCTCAGTATTTTGAATATTTAAAGAGGTTTTGGTAGACAAGTTTGAGAATCTCAAGAGAAATAGTTCAATTAAGCAGTGACTTATTGTGGTCCCGTGAACACAAACATTCTGTCTCAAACTCAGCTGTAGTTTACAACCACACACAAGGGAGGGGATTTATGATAAGTAAATATGTATCTAAAGTTAATAGAAAATTATTAGTTATAGCAGATTGGAATTCTATTTCTATCACTCTACTACAAAACTAACGATTTTTTAAAATTATTTTAGGTTAAAAATGTATACTTTATACCTAATTTAGGTTTTTCATAGATGCAAATAATGTTATGCACACTTTTACAGTTACTGATTCATCTTTTAGTTAAAGTTACTTTTAGGATCATCCTTGTCACCATAGGACTTAAACCATGTACATCTTATAGCACTGGTTTTTGTTACACACATCAAGTTCAAAAATGATCCTCAACACTGAAAAGCTCAACAGGCTACAATATTGTACATAAGATACTTAGCATTATGTCAAACTTTGAAGAGATTTAGATAGATGTAACTGCAATTCAAACCAACAGACTCCACATTTAAGACTATTATAGTGGATCCATGAACATGCAGGTCCATTTAACACTGAATTTGATAAGCAGGACATAGTATTATATATATATTTAGCTTACTTTATTGGAAGAATACAGTATATAATACACATAATATAGCTTAAAAATATCAGTAAGAAGGGGAGCCTGGGTAGCTCAGTCACTTAAGCAGCTGACTATTTCAGCCCAGGACATGAACTCCCTGTTTGTGAGTTCAAGTCCTACATTGACTGTGCAGACAACCCTTCTTGGGCAGGTTCTCTGCTCCTCCCCCACTCGTGCTGTGTTCCTGAAAAATCAACATTTAAAAAAATTTATCAGTAAGGTTTCCAGTGAATGGGCTATTAGTTAAGTTAAGGTAGGGAGGAAAGATCAAAAGATATATATGGATTTCTGATTTCATGTGGAGTTTAACACCCATAACCCCATTTTCAAAGGGTCAACTCCTTAGTTTTATCTTCATGTGTCAAACTAGCCTAAGAGCTAAACTTTGCTGGGCTTGGTACTTTTACTTACCACTTAGCAGTGCCAGATGTACTTTGAGACGTTTACTCCAATTATATGCAGGTGCTTAATGCCATGGACTAAAGTAATTAGGGGAACATTCACAAAGAGCCTCCAGAGTGTAGATTTAAAACCTCAAAAAGCAGGGGTGCCTAGGTGGCTCAGTCGGTTGGGTGTTGGATTTCGGCTCAGATCATGATCCCTCAGTCTGTGGGTTTGAACCCCGCATCGGGCTCTGTGCTGACAGCTCAGAGCCAGTTTCAGATTCTGTGTCTCCCTCTCTCTCTGCCCCTCCCCCACTCACTGTCTCTCAAAATAAAGACATTTAAAAAAACTAAAAAATCAGTTTTGGTATATCCATAAGTCCTGACTGGAGCAAGGTGAAGCTTAGGACACCTAAGTGCATCTACAGGGAGGCCTTTAGGCCAGAAAGGAGGGTTCTGGTCGCTCGAGTTGCCGGTATATAAAGGGGCAACAGCACTTAATTATTCCCGGAAAGGCTAGTCAGGGGCCTGCTGCTCCCACAGGCCGTCTCCTCCCTGCTGAGATTTAGGAATATGAACCATTTAAAGAAAAAACCTTTTGCCAAGATGTAGTTTTTATAAAGGGACAAAATTCTAAGCCTATTTCCTTTACCACTTGAGCTTATCAGATGGTTCCCCTCCAGTTTCTTGGGTTTGCTAATAAGTTATTGGAACAAGAAACCCAATATTATGATGGGGGGGGGGGAAGACCCGAGTGATTTTATGAAAAATTACCTAAGTTTTATAACCATCACATGTCTCAGACCTGGTTGGCATGATTTCAAAAGAAATGGTTTCAAGTTTGACGTAAAATACTAGATTTATGCAGATAGTTAAAATGTGTGTATGTAGGTCCATGAATAATTACATTTTAAAAAGGTCAAACAGCAGTGGAACTTAGCTTCAGGGATCATAATGATTGTTTTTGTTATTCTTCTGTTTTTATACAGTTCCGCAAATAAAGCATTTATAAAGTATTAGGTAGAAAAAAGAACTTATCTGGAGATGGTATTTGTGTACATAAAACCTAAAGAAATCAGTGGAAATCAGAACCTATATCTTAATCATTTATCCAGATACAAATATCAATATTTTCCCTTTAATGTGAAAGTGATGGCCCTACATTGTATATAAATAGAAAGTAAAAAGTTTGATGAATAATATTCTGAATGTATAGGAGGAATTGACAAAAACCTTCTGAAGGAGAAATCTACAAGAATGACAGACTCTTAAGGATTTCTAGAATGCTCTAGTTAAATCTTAAACTAGGAGACCAAAGCAATGTGTAGTAATTACTACTACTGCTTCAAGATCAATATTGTAAGCATTTTTTTTTTTTTTGAGAGTAAATGAGAGAGTATGCACAAGCAGGGGAGAGGGAGAATCTTAAGCAGTCTCCACACTTGGCACTGAACCCAACACAGGGCTTGATCCCACGACCGTGGGATCATGACCTAAGCCAAATATCAAGAATTGGATGCTCAGCCAACTGAGCCACCCAGGAGCCCCTAGCATACTGCTTCTTAAATTTTTTCTTCAAGCAGGGCTTTCCCCCTGGGGTTTTAAAAAGATACAACCTTAATGTTTTACTATGTACCACTCATATCAAGTGTAGATTCAGTATACTACTTTCAGAAATAACCCAAGAAATCATGCATCAAGGATCTCAAGTATACACAGCCCAAGAGCCAGTTTTAGAGATTTATGGGAGATAGAGGCTATAAATTAAGTGTACCTCTGAACAGACTAGGATAAAGAAAATTGGAAATAATTTCAATGTTAATAATGTTTCAATGTTAATAAGATTGCAAATAAACATGATTTACTTAAATAGTAGGGAGTTTGAAGCTTTATTATTTAATGTTCACTATCAATTATTAAATGAAAGGTGGATACACATGGACATGTCATCTGCTCCCTTCTGCCTCCCACTCAACCACTTCCTATCAACACCAACATACAGAATAACTAAATGTAAAGGAAACACTAATTCAGGATATCAGAATTGAAATAAGTATTGTTTACTTATAAATGTTTTTGATGTATGAATTAAGTTCATGATTGTAATGATCAAGTTTTACTTCTAGTCTATGAAATTTATCTAGAAGATGGTATGGCAGTAGTGCTTTCAAACACTTCTAAATAGTCCACACTTAGGCATTTTCATCTAAAATATTGAAGGTTGAGTGTAGTAAAGTACCCTCAACCAGTCACTAACTGGCATATTAAAGTATTCTTACTTGATAGAAGTATCAAATGAGGATTCACGTTAGAAGAATGAATCCTGGATATTGTTTTTATTGAAGTACAAAAAACAAATAATATTCTATTTTTAGGTACATATCCTAGTGATTCAATATTTTTTTTATACACAAGAAATAATCTCACAATAAGCTTGATTACCAACTGTCACAAGTAAAACATTCCATGGTCACTTACAACCAGACTAATGCACCATAACATCTTAGTTCTTTTCAGCCTTTACCTTTTAGAGCTTTGGGAGAGAAGGTGAGAGAAGGAGAACCAGATATACAATATCAGCACATAAAAAGCTCTGGGTTTAATACAAGCTAAGGATTTTTAAAAGCTAACCAAGTGATTCTGATATGCAACCATGATAGAACTGCTTCTGAGATTTAATTCCTACTTCCCACTCCCAACTGGAAGTTCCCTACCTTCCTTGAAGAATCAATAGTTCTCATTTGTGGAGAGAACACCACAACAATTTTGATTTGGAATGACTTATCTGTAACTTGTTATTACAGTTAATTGTCTCAAATATTAAAGCATACTAATACATGTAGCAGTTGGGTTTATGGCCACAAGGAGTAGAAAGTCAAATTACTTCAAGATTCAAGGCGGGGAAAATATCTCTTACCCCACTACACAGGACCTGATGAAAAGTTAGCAGCTGCTCTAGAGATCAGCTACTATGTTACCTCCTCTGGCCACACAGGCTCTGCAATCACATTTCTGTTTATTGCTCAAGTCTATTCTGCTCCTGTTTACAGGCTAGTTTCTCTATTTTCTCAATTACTATACCCTCATTTAACGTACCCAGATATATAGTTTGAATTCTCAAGCTTATTCTTGTATTACATCTGTCTCATTTGATCAGGTGCGTAGGTCTGGTCTACTCAGCTTTGGTGGTGGCAAGGCCCACGGTCACCTAGCTATCCTATGCATGAGTAGGAAAGATTCCCCAAAAGTCATCAGCTGAAGGAGGACACACCAAGTGATGGACAATTTTAGTAAACACAAGATAGTTGTCCAAGGCTTTCAAGGTAGCACTGGATATCTGTTTTTAAAATCTGGCAATATTTGCAGATAGAAATTATGTCTAGGAGACTGTTGCTTCTTTTGGGAGCATGCATCTAACAGAGCAGTTCAGTCTTCTGAAAGGTGCAAGTTTCACCCAATCATGTTATTCAACGATATGCAAAATAAAGGTTGCAAATTGATAGCTGGTAGAGCAACCGTGTGCACCCTCTTTCCCAAATTTCAGCTTATTTCCAAAAAAAAAAAAAAAAACCCTCATTCTTAAATCATGAACAACCTTTCAGATCTACATGATCTTATCTATAGTATGCAACTGCATACAAGTTCTTATAACTATAGCAAGGGATTTCCTGCTTCATTACATTGTACATGTGAATCCTCCACTTTCCCATTTAAAGGCCAGACAGCAGCAGTTACAAGATCCTAAAGATTTGGATGAAATACTAGCATACTGATGTATCCTTTAAGTTTTCCCACTTCTCATTAAAGTATAATTTTAAAATAGATCGAATAGGGGTAACTGGGCCCTTCAGTCAGTTCAATATCCTACTTCAGCTCAGGTCACGATCACATCGCTAGTGAGTGAGTTCAAGCCCAGTGTCAGGCTCTGTGCTGACAGCTCAGAGCCTGGAGCTGTTTAGGATTCTGTGTCTCCCTCTCTTTCTGCCCCTCTCCTGCTCATGCTCTAGTGCTCTCTTTCAAAAATAAAAACATTTAAAAGTTAAAAAATAGATCAAATGCAGTCTCTTTCTAACCATTTCGTTTGAAATTGTTCATTCTTACAAGATTGTAATTATATAGTTTGCTAAACTGCATAATTGCCTATTTACCAAACAGGTATCTAGAGTACAGTAGTTCCAAAATAATCATTAACTTGGTTAAAAAGTTGCTAAAGCACTTTAGCTTTAATAACCAACTTACAAGAAATGAAAGACACCAAGGAACATGATAAAGGAGCTTAAATCCTCAAAATCCTGACTGTGGGGAAACTGAGGACAACTAAAGGGTTTATAAAAAAAAAAAAAAAGAAGAAGAGAAAAGATTTAGACATAAGGAACAAGTTTACCAATTTTAACTTATGGACTGTATTTGTAGCCTTATTTGAAAAAGGCTGTCAAAATCATTTAAGATGAGAAAATTCAAACACTGTATATTTGATGATTAATCCAGATCTATGCCTACCTTGAACATTTTTACCAACATTATGAAAATAAACATTTTCTTGGAAGACACACTCTGGTATTTAGGAAGATCTTACCTACGAGCTCTGAAATTCCATTATGAAATCAGGTAAGAGATCTAAACAGGTTTCCTACTACTGTAATATTTTCTAACTGCAACAAACAAGTTTCTTTCACTCAGTCTGTTCTGCTGGTTGGGAAAATTTCTGCTCCTGTCCAACACCATCTGGTATGGAAGGTGTTCCAAGCAGTAAACTGCTCCAGAGAGCTCCTCATCTTCCCTTTGCCGGGGTATTTTAAAAGACAAGGAAAAAGAGAAACATAGTACATAATTTACTAGCTGTTTCAGGTTTGCAGCCAGAATTTCTACACACCTCGATACATATGTAATTCTTTAGCATATAGTTATGGATCTCCAATAAAAATTTCAGCTGAATGTTCTAATTTTTTTTTTAACCAAAAGCTATATTGAGATCTAAGAAGATGATCAAAATTCAAACTCTTTAAAATTCAGAATGGAGACTCAAATTGTAATTTACTTGCCTAGGGTCACAGCCAGGACTAGATTTCCGATTCGGATCCTACACCATTATTTTTCCAGCATGATGTTGTTTATTTTAAAGCCCTAAATGTGATCTAACATGATTTTGGCTAGAAACAAATAGAGGAAAACAAAGTTCCAGAACAGTTGCATATTAAATACTATTTCTAGTAAAATGCCACCTGGATAACTTTACAAAGTGCTATATTTCAAGAGGGAAAAAAAAAAAAGCCTAACTTTATACTTAGCCCATTAACTAACTTTTATAGTTTGAAAGGAACCATGTAGTCCATTGTCATAGAATCAGGACAGCTAATTGCTACAACCCAGCAGTGTTCTCTCCATCAGGTCACTCAACCTCCCTGGGAATTAGCTTCATTAAATATGGAAGATGTCCCTTAACCATCTAGAGGATTCTAGCACAAATTTTGATTCTGTATTGGAAAATTTACAATACAAGGTTATTTTTCACTCTAAAACTATGAAAATTTTAAAAGAATAAGCTTCATATTATAGTCAAGAAGTTATGCTATAATTAAGCCAGGCCTCATGTTCTACAAACCGCAATACTGCAAAAGACCTAACTGGCTTTTCACAACAACCTGCTCATAAAACTGCCCAGATGACCTTTTTGAAATACAATTTCTAGGGCTTCCCTAGAACCTGTTGAATCAAGTCCAAACCCCTTAATGTCATATGAAAGAACATGGTATCCTGGCTTCCATCTGCTTGCCTTCAATATTTTAGAGTTCAGCAAAGCCTTCTGAAAAAGTGGGATCTCCTTTTAACCTGAGAATGAGGAAGCCAGTTATGCAGGTATCTGGGAAAAGATCAGAGAGCAAAGGCTCCTAGCGGGTGTGTACTCTGTTAGGAGAGCAAGAAGGGAGCTTGCCTGGCCTGAGTGGTGTAGGCAAGCGAGAGAAGAGCAGATGAGAGATCAGAGCAAATGTGGACATAGGGTATGGTGTCAAAGTGGAGCATTATCTATGAAGTCAGTTACAAGCAAGGCACCCCATAAATTGACTTACATAATTTATCTTCATCTATGAGGTAGGGATCATCTACTAGAGGGAATAAAACAGGTTAAACTTGGGGCACCTGGGTGGCTCAGTCGGTTAAGCGTCCGACTTCGGCTCAGGTCGTGATCTCACAGTTCGTGGGTTCAAGCCCCGCGTCGGGCTCTGTGCTGAATGCCAGCTCAGAGCCTGGAGCCTGTTTCAGAATCTGTGTCTCCCTCTTTCTCTGACCCTCCCCTGCTCATGCTGTCTCTCTCAGAAATAAACATTAAAAAAAAAAAAAAAAAGGTTAAACTTCAGTTCCAAACCTTATGAGTTGGTACTGCAGTCTGGCCTCATGATCTACCATACTCCAAGTTATTAGCTATATAGGGCTTAAATAATTTCAGAAATAATCTATTTAAGCTTCCTATAATGCAGAAGGATGTATTTTTTTTTTTTTTTTACAAATAGTTTATTGTCAAATTAGTTTCCACATAACACTCAGTGCTCATCCCCACAACTGTCCTCCTCCATGCCCATCCCCCCTCCCCCCACATCCATCAGTCCTCAGTTTTTGTCAGCATTCAAGAGTCTCTCATGGTTTGCCTCTCTCCCTTTCCCCCACCATTTCCGCCCCAGAAGGATGTACTTTTATTTTTAAAAACTTTATTTTTGAGAGAGAGACAGAGCAAGAGCAGGGAAGGGGTAGAGAGAGGAGACACAGAATCTGGAGAAGACTCCAGAGTCTGAGCTGTCAGCACAGAGCCTGATGCAGGGCTCCCCTACTCAAATCCATGAACCACGAGATTATGACCCGAGCCAAAGTCAGATGCTTAACCGATTGTTTCTACTGAAGACGAATAAATAAAAATTTGAAAAATAGTTTAAGTTACGGCTTTGGTTTCTGAAAAAGAGACCTACTACAAAAACAGGACAGGCCCAGAAATAAAGATTTTAGCCAGATAAGAAAACAGCTTTCAAAGTTTCCCTATCACGTGATTCTCCTCTTTAAAATTGATATCTGACAAAACTAAAATAGGAGAAATAAAGTTGACCTTAGTTTTTAGGTCAATGAAATGTAGTCTAGTTAATGATGAATTTACTCGCTGTTTTTGTTTTTTTTTTTTTTTAAAAAACACACACACTGCCCTTTTGCATGTTAAACACCTTTTAGTGAGCCTCTAAAAATGCAATGGTCCTGTATTTTTAGGCTCCCATTTCAGTATACTTCTTCATTTTAGGATATTTTGGCAGAGTAAGAAGTCACTATTGCCCTTAAGATGGTGTTAAAAAGGCACACATGCACCAACCAGCACAATCTTAAAAAATTATAATTAAACTGCTACGTATAACCTTCCTACCTTTCTAGAAAAAATAGAATATCAAATAAATGCCTAAGTTCCTGAAGGATATTAAAACTCCATTTAATGCACTAGTCATAAATTTTAGGTGGATCACTTGGAATTCAGCCTTGGTGTTGTAATAAACATAAGTAGTTCAGTGAACCTCTACACTATTCACTTACAGTGTAATTGTTATATAACTAGCAATTTTAACTTCACTGTGAAAGTACTAACATACACACAAAGCCATTTATTCTATATATATATTCCCAATATCAAAAGTAATTTGTATTTTTGGATGACTTACCACTTTACCAATATTTAGTGTAAAATAATCCAGATGGCTTATAATTTTCAAAATATTTAACTGAAGATATTTCATAGGGAAGTACTAAACAAAGTAATTCTTGTCAGCCTTCCAAATAGCCTGTAAGGAGTCTCAAGAAGTGAGAAATTAACTGGATAAATCAAGGTCAAATGGGCTTTATCATTCGTACAGCATTTAGCCTTGGCAGAAAAGTGCTAGAAGCAGGCATTTGATAGAACCTCAAAAGCCCAGCCGTAACGATACCACCTTCAGCCACAAGGGGTACAGAAATTGTTTTCAGCTAATACTAACATCCTAAAATACTAGAGATGGGAACTGGCATTTAAAAGAACATCTGTTCAGCATTTCCTCAAATATTTATTTTATTAACAGTGAATACTGGAGTACCAACCATGTCATTATGGCTCTGCCCCTTCACTTAATCCTAAGGAGCTTCTACGAAATAGTTCATCTTATTCTGAGGAAATGGAGGTTCAGGGAGTTCAGCCTGCCCTTGTATTAGCCCAGGCCGCTGTAACAAACACTGAGTAAGACTGGATGGCTTAAGTTTTCTCCACTCTGGAGGCTCAAAGTAGCAGATGAAGGTCCTGGCCAATTTGGTTTCTGGTGAAAATGCTCTTCTTACCTTGAAATGGGCCTGTGCATGGCTTACGTGTTGGGACAGCTATCTAGTGTCTCTTCCTCTAAGAAGAGTAGTTCTACTCAATCAGGCACCATCTTATAACCTCATTAAACCTTAATGTTTAGGTTTAAGTCCTCCCCCATTGGTGCTGCCTCTCTAAAAAAAAAAAAAAAAAAAAAAAGTAAAGCATAGGAACAGAGATGATCCTGTGATCCTGTCAGATACAAGCTTTTGGAAGGCCTAACATAAGGCTCAGGAATTATTTTAAGCTGTTTAGCACCCTAAGCATGCAGTTAGGCACTATATAAAAATCTAGGTTTGTCAACATTTAATGCAGGCTAATTAACATTTAATACAATATCATGCTTTTATTTGCCTGAAGATAGCGTTTCTCAGAAGCAAAGACCCATCCTTCCCACACATTTGGATTCAACCAAAAAAGTTTAATAAGGAGCTTAATATATTAAACACCAATGTAGCCTTTGTAATACTAAGATTCATCTTTGCTAAGAATGCACAATTATTCTTTGAAAATCAAGTCAAAGCAGACATGTCAATTACATTTAGTCAGAGGTCACAAGGGGATAATCAGCATCAACCATAATCCACAGTCAGCAATTATCCCCCTGCCATGAATACCACTTAAAGGCAAAAAAAAAAAAAAGAAAGAAAAGAAAAAGAAAAAGAAGTTTCTATAATCACTTCAGAGAGATTAACATTCCTAAAAGCAGATCAATATACATTATAAAATTAGACCCCAATGTAAAGTAAAACAGCTGACAGAACTCTGCATGACTATTCAACAATTTTCATTCTTGGGCTTAGACTCGACTAAAAATAAGTTACATAGACCATGTTTTGCCACAGAATTTAACAGGGAGCTAATGCATTATTTTTTCCATAGGTCCTTATAGTTTTTAGAAGTTATTTAATTGCCTCACAGATTGCCTTCAACACAATCCACTCAATATTTGTTATATATTGCCATCTATTTAAACACACCTTAAAAATGTAACCCCTTTGTTCTCAGTGGTCAGTTTTATCCCCTCATGACATAAATGACCACGTGTGGAGACATTTGTGGTTGTCACAACTATTGGCTGGTTAAGCATGAGAAATGCTTCTAATGTCTCGCGGGGGTGGAAGTTAGGGAAGCCATTGAACATCCTACAAATAGCCCTCCCATAACAAGAAAGTGCCAATAAAGCTGAGGTTTAGAAATCTTGAATTAACACAGAATTGTGCAAGTGCAGCAGGCACAGAGCTGGTTACTATGAATACAAACATGGACTCTGGAGTCGCAGGGACCGGCTTCCATCCTTGGCTCCATCATCTCTTGATACTGCAATCTTAGAGGTTTTACAACAGGTCAGGCAATCTGCCTAATCCCACTTCAGTTACCGTGAGGAGAAGAGATGCTGCATGCAAAGTGGCTACAACCGTGATCAGAAATCAACAGATGTAGAACTAAAAGGTAAGGGTCACAGCTCCTAGCTCCTCTAGGAGCCTAAAAAGACAACTTAACATGCAATCTTCAATAGGATACTAGAACAGAAGGATTTTAGGGGAAAGCTGAGAAAATCAGAAGTTATGGACTTTCGTTAATAATAATGTATCAATAAATGAGGTCAAACTCCAAACAGTATTTAACTAAGGACGATCAGAAGGAGACAAGGCAGAACATACACCAGAAGACCAAACCCTATCAAAAGATAAATCCTAAGATTTTTAGGATATAAAAACTTTATGTAAGAATATTCCCCAGAAGCTTTAAAACATCACAGAATTGTCAGTATAAATGAAAATGGCCACATTATTTTAGACAGTAACCAAAACCTCATGAAAATGTAAAAGGTATGTCATTGCTGTTAAAACTGAAGGTCATGACTGAGTGGGGGGCAAAAAAACAAACAAACCCTTCCCATACTACTATCCCAAGACTGCAATACATTTATTGGTTATTGCTTTTGCCAGTCCAAAATTTCTTTATCACTTTAGAACGCTCATGTTGAATAGAAATGGCCTCTGAAAACCAGGTACAGCAGGTAAAATATATAAATTTCTTGAAACATTTAAAAATTGTGTAAGTATTGACTCTACTTTAAGTCAGATTGAGGAGAACACACATGAGGTACTATGAATGTGCCTAGTATCACTTTTCCAGGGAGCTCAAAGAATTAGGTGAAAATACAAAGGGATAATATACCTTTTTGATATTGTATTTATCTACATGAAAAGCCAGTGTCTGAAGTACTGGCAGAAGGTTGGCAAATAGGTATTTGTTTTAAACACATCAGGTTCCTTATCTTCATAGACCCTTTAAAGAAGAGTTACAAATAGAGGGCACAGGAGTGATGAGAGTTTTTAGTTGAATTGCATCAGTGCCAAAATAGGTGGAATTCTAAGCCAGGTGCTTGGTATTAATTTGAAATTAGGGTCTTTGCAGATGTGATCACTTTAAGGGGAGATTATGATGGGCCCTAATCCAAGAGGGCTGATATCCTTACAGAAGGCAGACCCACAGAGTAGAGAGTCACATGACAAGAGGCAGCTGTGAGAAGGACACATGTACAAGTGAAGGAATGCCAAGAATTGTCAATACCAACCAGAAGCTAGGAGGAAACGGCTAAGGCTTCCCTAGAGCGTTCAGAGGAAGTAGAGGCCTGCTGATTCTTTGATTATACATTGCTACCTGTCCTCACAGACAAGAAGTTTGTGTGGTTTTAAGTCACTTCATTTGTGGTACTTTGGCATCTCTAGAAACTTTGGCTTCCATTACTGCGTCAGTAGGACTGTGAAAGCCACCAAATATGGAAGAGGGATTAACAAATGTAAACAGGTAAGGAATCCAACCATAGTAAGCAAAACAAGAAGCACAGCGAGCCCCCAGTGTACCTGGTATGCAGAGGAGAGTGGTCTTCCCCTCGGGTTCACATCTACTTGCCAGCATTGTGACTCCTCCAAGAGTCATCAACTTGATTTTGAAATACACATTCCCTTGCAGCACCTAGGAACCTATTCACAGACACCTGCAGCATAGAATTGGTATTTTAGCTCCTAAGACAAGTGCTATGTTTCTTCATCAGGTAAAACCTAGGAATTTCCTTCACTCAGAAAGTGAACCTGAAGACTTCAAGACACTTTCCAATGATCTCTTGAAAAGGTTTTGAATTCTTAAGTATTGAAGGATTTCCCTTTGCTCCAAAATCTAAAGGCAAAATTCTGAATTTTGCCGTAGTGCGTTTATCTGAATTGTTAAAATGGAAAATGGTAAGGCCAATATTAAAATCTTTCTTAAATACAAATGAAAGGTGGCCTTCTTTCAAAATTTGTCAGCCTTTTTGAAGATTAGAGCATATGTTAGTAATCGATAAGACTGTGACCACCAACAAGCATCCACTTGACTTAAGTAGTTCACTGATTACTGTCACCTGGAGTTGTTTTTACTGGTTGGCATTTTGCATATGAAAGGCTGTTATTCAATTGAGAACCGAACACCTAGATCACCCAAAATGCAGTCTCCTAAAGGAGGAAAGGTTGCAATTTATTATTTTTTAAAAATATTTATTTTTGAGAGAGTGAAAGCGGGGAAGGGGCAGAGAGGGGGGCAGAGGATCCTAAGCAGGCTCTGTGCTGACAGCAGTGAGCCCAACATGGGGCTCAAATTCACGAACCCGTGAGATTATGACATGAGCTGAAGTGGGAGGCTCAACTGACTCAGCCACCCAGAGCTCGAAGACTGCAATTCATTTTAAAGAGAAAGAGCCAGCTGTTATCCGGATATCTTAAGTCCTGTGAATCACTTGTTTACATAGTTGCTAGAATCAAAATTTTAGAACTAATCCTCTGATACCACTCACTGGTTTGCACGTTTGAAGAACTCAAACTCCTAGGCAAAATGCCCTAAAATATAACATTCAGTTGGCAGTCACAAATGTATAAACTTCTCTCCTAAAGCCCTGTTAGTATTCAAAAAAAAAAAACAAAACAAAAACAAAACAAAAAACACTCAAGGGCTTCTACCTGTTTTACAAATTATTGTTAATCCAAAGTGCAACTAATACATCTCTTTCTGCCAAGTTCCTGTCCCAGGAATTTACAGAACAAACTTCTCATCTTCCCCAGGAACAAGAGTCTGGGCCAAGAGCTTGACTCCCGAATCCTATCCAATCTCGAGACCAAGGTGAGCAAGGGCAGTACTCGGCCACTGGCCTTATTGAGGAGCCAAGGTTAAGAGCTGAGACGGGGCAAAGAGCTCTACAAATTTCAGATATCACCACGCTTCTCACAAATAACGCCGCAGATGCATGCGGAAGCCTGGCGCACAGTGTGCGCGCAAAGACGCAGACTGGGAATAACTTCAGCCCGAACTGGGCCTGGAGAGCAATTCACTAGCCGGAAAGGAACCTAAAGGCACGTACACCGCAGAAGCGGCTTCCAGAGGTCGCAAAAGCCCACTCTTTGCGGCGGGCGCGCAGGCCCAGACTGCTGCAGCCCCCCTCGGGCTCCCACGCTCCCCGCGCCGGAGCCCGGCCCGCGTTCCCCGCCCCGCGGGGGCCTGGAAGGGGTCGTGAGCACCTACCCGCGGGCCGCAGCGCGGGGTCATGGAGACACGACAGGTTCAGCGGGACTGCCTTCCCGAACCGTGGACAGGGCTGTGGCTGCCCAGCTGCCACCCCCTCAGACTGACGCCGCTCTAAATTAGCGTTGCCGGCCCTCCCTCAAGCTGCCAATTAATAGACCCCGGGGAGGGGCTCCCTCATGCCTGGGGCCCCGCCCAAGGGCTGCACGTGGAGGTCGGGCACGTGAGGCACATGAGGTCATTGCCTCCTGGCAGTCTGATAATGGAGGCCAGCTGGGGCTAAGGGCAGGTGCGAGGGTGCCCGGACAGAACTCCATTAGACCGAGTACTCGGATGGAAATATTTCGTGGGGCCCGCCCCCATCCAGCGTGCATCCCGCGTGCGACTCCACCACCCGAGCTCAGGGGTAAGTGCTTTGCCAACTCAGACGTGGTTGGTTCAAACACCATCATGAACTCTGGGTTTGGCCAAACTAACCATCTTTAAGTAGGGGACTGGTTAAACTCCTTAACCATTCTGCACCTCAGTATCCTCCCCTGGTGATGTGGAGGTACTATTAGTTCCCACTTCATAGGGTCTTTTGTGA
This sequence comes from Hyaena hyaena, assembly GCF_003009895.1. NCBI lineage: Eukaryota > Metazoa > Chordata > Mammalia > Carnivora > Hyaenidae > Hyaena > Hyaena hyaena. The sequence continues at coordinate 213,150 of NW_024082084.1, read as the reverse complement.
GAATTACACAAACTAACCAGCATTTAGTCACTGGGTCTGGATCATGAATGCTTAAATGATGTCATGGTAATAAAGGTTCCTAGTTTTTCACATATTCCTCCCTGCAAGGAACAAATAAACCTGATCTGGCCCATAAGAGCAATGTCATATTTTTTTAATTAATAAACTTTATTTTTAAAGCAATTTTAGTTTTATAGAATAGCTAATCAGAAAGGACAGAGTGGCCATAGCCAATTCCCAACCCTTCCCTGGTCTCAGATTCCCTTATTAATAATGTTTCTGTGATACACTTATTATAATGATGAACTATTATTAATACATTCTTATTAACTAAAACTCATGGTTTATATTAAGAATTCACACTTAGTCTTGCATAGATCTATGAGTCTCGACAAATGGATAATATCATGTACCCAACATTACAGTATTATGCAGAAAATTCTGCCTGTCCTAAAGTGTTCCATGCATTCATCCCTCCCTTCCTCCACCCAAATCCTGGTAACCACTGATTTTTTTATTTCTCTGTAGTTTTGACTTTCCAAGAAGGTCATACAGTTAGAATCATTTGGTATATAACCTTTAAGATTGGCTTCTTTCACTTAATAGCCATTTAAAGTTTCTCCATGTCTTTTAATAGCTTAATAGCTCATTTTGCTTTAACATTGAATAATATTCCATTGCATAGATGTACCACAGTTTATTTATCCATTCACCTTCTAAAGAACATCTTGATTACTTCCAAATTTTGGTAATTAATGGGCATGTGTATAGGTTTTATATCACTATAAGTTTTCAACTCCTGTGGGTAAAAACACAATTGCTGGGTCACAAAGTAAGGTTATGTTTTGCTTTCTAAGAAACTATGAGACTATCTTCCAAATGACTGTTCAATCTCTACCAGCAGTGAATGAGAATTCCTGTGACTCCACACTGTCACCAGCAGATTGTGTTGTCAGTATTCTGTATTTTAACTATTGTTATAGCTGTGTGATGGTATTGAATTGTTTAATTTGACATTCTTTAATGACATAAAATGTTGAGTATCTTTTTGTTTTTTCCTGTCCATCTATACTCTTTGGCAAGATGTTTGCTTTGATGTTTTGACCTTTTGGGGGGAGGGGGTGGCTATTTGTGTTCTTACTGGGTTTTAAATGTCGTTTATACATTACGGATACAAGTCCATCAGATGTGTGCTTTCAAATATCTTCTCTCAGTTTATGGCTTGTCTTTTTATTCTCCTTCACAGAGCAGAAGCTTTTCATTTTAACAATGTCCAACTTTTTGTTTTTTTTAATGGAGAGTGCATTTTATATTGTATGTAAACCCAAAAGCATCTAGGTTTTCTCCTATGCTATCTACTGGAAGTTTTTAAATTTTGCATTTAAAATATGTCTATAATCCAGTTTGAGGGGTTTTTCATGAAAGGGGTACTATGTATGTCTACATTCATTGTTCTGCATGCAAATGTATAGTCATTACATCGGCGTTGAAAGACTATCTTTTTCCATTGAATTGCCTTTGCTTCTTAGTCAAAGATCGGTTGGTAATGTTTGTGTGGGTCTAATTATGTGCTCCCTATTTTGTTTCATTGGTCTATTTGTATGTTATTTTTCTAATACCACACTATCTTGATGATTAATAGAGCTTTATGATAAGTCTTGAATTCCTGTGAAGTGGCCAGGGACCAGATAAATCAGCACTCTGTATATCATAATGAAGAGCTCGAAATTGTACTTTAAACATGAAGGAAAGCCATTTAAGAGGTTTAAGTGGAGAATAGCATGATCTAATTTAATTACTTATATGCTTACTTATCATTTTTTAAGATTGCCTGAATGTTTGGAGAACAGGTAGATGGAGCCAAGAATTTAGAATCAGGGAAACTGGTTAGAAGGCTTTGAAGCAAGTTAAAACTCCTAGAAGAGTCAGATGTCAGATTAGCTGGACATAAATATCTCCTTTCAGATTTCTTCCTGATTCAATAGCATGGAGTCTGAACTGAAAATAGAAGCTGTGCAGAAAAGATCTGTTCATAAATTCAAGAATCCAAAGGTAAAATCTGGCAGACTTTGATATTGTAATATTAAGAAGAAGATGTCAGGCTTAGATCATCTCTAATAGCCTGTAGTTTCACTGACTATGTGCTCCCTTCTTTGGTGCATTTTACAAGGTGCTTAAGCTTAAAGAAATGATCTGAGGTTAGTTGAGGAAGATGAGGATAATTAAATGGTCATTTTGTTCAGGTATATCTTGAAAGATATTTACTGCTCTTTGAATCAAATGTCTAATTAGTTTCTTACTTGAGTGTTTCATAGGCCCAGTAACAATATCTGCCTATATAGAAAGTTGAGTTTGCAACATGATTTCCTAAATTGAAAGCTAAATTACCCACCTCGTGTTAGGACAGGTTTTTTTTTATCTACCCTTCACATACTGCCTGCACCCTACTTTTCCTCTACAGTATTTTTACCAAGGGTTAAAATCATACAACAAGTTCAATAAAACTTGAGGCTGAAAAGAAATCTGAAAGAGTAGTTTTTGCAAAAAGAAGAATAAGCAATAGACTGGTGCTTAGGGATGCAGACTTGGAAACCAGTGTTTGTATTTGAATATTAGCTCCAATTGGCTGTTGACCTAGACACTTTTATCTTCATTTATCTTCTGATACATCAGTTTCTTCATGTGTAAAATGGAAATAAAACTAGCAACTTCATCCTAATGTTTTGAGAATTGAGGCCTGCCTACAAATCTCAGTCTTCTTTATGCCCAGGAAGAGCAGGAAACTGATTATGGGTAAACTCTAGATGTCTTTTCTATAGCAAATGATGCAGAGGTATCTTTAGATAGACATGATATATTTAACAGTCATACTAAAGACAATAGGGATTAAGGTCTTCCAAGATTCTTCCTTTAAAGAGGATGGATGCAACATTTGGTAGGCACAATGCAATCTACATCCTACTAAGTAATGACTTACATGCAGATGTTCTGGAGTAGTTGGAATCATCAAGGCTCTGTTGATTTTTAAGTCTAACCCATCTGGCTGCTATTTACCCCATCACCATACTACTGCTACCCAGAATCTTCAGATCCCTTTAGCTGAATTTAACAGAAGATAGGCAGAGGGACAAGTTCAAATAAAAGGAGACCCATGCCATATGGATTTCAAATGGCTTTCATCCTTCAGGCTTAATGTGAGTAGAAGCTGACACATCATTCACTAAACAACTGGATGGCATTAAGCCAGGAAATTACATTTTGGTTTCTCCTGAGATCTCTCTCTCTGGCTTGCAGACCAACCGACTTCTCGCTGGGTCCTCAAATGGACTTTACTCTGTGTGTGCTCACCCCCTATATTTTTTTCCTTTTCTAATAAGTACATCAATCATAATGGATCAGGGCCTCACCATTATAACCTCATTTAACCTTAATTACCTCTTTAAAGCCCCGTTTCCAAATAGAGTTACATTCTCTGGTACTAGGGAGTAGGTCTTCAACATATGAATTTTGGTGAGACACAGCTCAGCCCATTACAATACCTAAAGAACATGTCAGTTTGATATGATGCCCCTGTCCTTGCACTGGCAAAAGAACTTAATACCATCAACCATCCATGTAACAGTGAGTAACAGTGAGACTTAAGCCTAGAAAATAGCTTTTTGCAATGGAAGAACCAAAGACTAAATCTGCAGTGACTTCAACCTTTAAGAATAATGGCAGCCTAGGGGCACCTGCGTGGCTCAGTCGGTTAAGCGTCCGACTTCAGCTCAGGTCATGATCTCATGGTTCGTGGGTTCGAGCCCCGCATCGGGCTCTGTGCTGACAGCTCAGAGCCTGGAGCCTGTTTCACATTCTGTGTCTCCCTCTCTCTCTGACCCTCTCATGCTCATGCTGTCTCTCTCTCTCAGAAATAAATTACTTAAAAAAAAAAAGAATAATGGCAGCCTAGAGTTTAGAGTATTTGAAACATTAAGGTAGGTGTTCCTGAGAAGCCTCACCTAGAATGATAATTTAGAGAAGTATAGGTACAGTTAAGGAAATTTTAACTGTACTTCTTAATCTTCTCTTGGCTCTCCTCTTTCTGAGACTTGTCAGTATCTCTGGTTTTATTCCAGAAATCTTAAAACATGTTTCTGTCCAACTTGAATAAAGATCTAAAGGAACCCTGTGCTATCTATATTTGAAACGAAATAGCAACACTAAATGACAGTAAGAATAGTTCTCAGATTTTGCTGCTTGCCCTGAGTCTAAGAAAGACACATATTTACCAAGTCACAACAATAATAGTGTTTGTTTAAAAAAAATAGTGTTTTTTTGTTAAGCAACTACTTCATGTAAGGTATTTTTCCCCCCAGGATCTTTACAAGTGCTATTTTGTCTTTACAACAGCTCTGTGCTTTAGATTGTGTTATTATCTTCATGTTATGATGAGAAAATTTTGTAGGAGAGAGATTTAAAACTTGCCCCAATGTAAAGAGCTTAGCAAGAGGTAGAGTTGTAATTATGGTTCAATCAGATTGGTTAAGAGTCATCATGCGCTTTGTGCCTCCTTCCTGCTTATAAAAGAAGACATATTTACATTATGAAAGTTATTCTCTTTTAGCTAAATGGTAATTACATGAAATACATTAACAAAAAGAAGCAGTTGAAAGAACTTGCCCTAAACGCCTTTGAATGTTTCGTGTTGGGTCTTCAAGAGATTGAAAATACATACAAATACATACTCATGAAAAAAGCTTAACATTTGCCACTCTGAATATCTGGGATGAAATCTGCTTTGAAAACTGGGGGGAAAAGTCAAAGATCTTAAGCCAAAGAAATACTGAGGAAATATCACTATCAAATATCAGGTTCACTGCTATGTTTGTATTTCCTGCTAGAACCCTCTTGTTCTATGGTTACTACTTTAATCAAACCACTTTCTTCCCCAGCACACTTGTAATGTCAATCGATATGGCTTTCCCTGCTTCCAAATTCTAGTAAAACTGATTTCACAACTCCATTTTTTGTTTAATCTTTCAAGTGATTGGCATAGCAATAGTAGCATGGACTGATTTATATTAAAATGAATGTTCAGAGGTCATTGTAAATAAGTCTTCCATCTCTGGGGGAAAAAAAAACAATAAAAACAAACCGAATGAGGAGATATACAAGACAGTATGGTGAAAGCATACACTCATGCACACATGACCTAATCTTCAAAGCGAATTCCCCCGAGTTACTTTCTTTTCTGTACCTGGCTTGAATCCATGACCATTAATGGCTAAATCATATTAAAAAGGAAATAGTGCAATGTAAGGCACCTGAATGCTATAAAAATCATCAAAAACTGAAATTTGTTCTTCCTGACATACATGCTATTCCTAGAGTAACAAAGATATTTTTTATATTTTAAAATTAAAAACGTTAAAAAGCTCATCCTATTAAGTGATATGTAATATTTATTTTTAATGTCTGTTTTCGGCAAACTCATATGGAAGAAAAACTGAACCACACATGCTAGAGTAGAAAAAATAAGTTAAACACTAGGCTAAGAACTCAAAGAGAAACCCTTAGGAGCCATGGGCACATGTAACAGCTAGCGTATTATCTGAGAACTCACATAGATAGACCTTGTGGTCCTTGATATGCATGTCCTTTAGTGCTATTTCCTGTTGTTTTGATTTTTATTGTGGACTCCTACCTGACTGATCCAGGTATAGAAAGAAAACCTGAGTACCTGGCTTGCCATGTACAAGTTCAACTGGCATGACAACCCTAGGCCTGGTTTCTTTTGAATGCTTCTAGAAACCCTAAGTAACATTATTTTGTTTTGCTAGTTAATGCATTGCTGAGCTGCTCACATTCCATAGTCTGTTGCATTATAATTCCTTTATGTGTATAGTAAGGTGACTGACACATGTGATTCCTAATGCCTTTCTCACTAACATCCTAACATCCATCCTCCAATCTTCTTAGAATTCAAGTGTGCCATTCTTTGTGAGACTGCTTTCTGTAAATAATATGTTTAGCAGCACCAGTGTAAACACAACCCACTGGGTACAAACAACATATCATTACTACTATAACTTAATATTTACATAGTATTTTCTTTGTATGTATGGGTTTTGATTGATCTTTTGTTTTTATTTTTCCATGACTGGCCTCTCTTCCCTTCCTTAGCCCCTCCACCTACCCACCCCCGTATTAAAAAGCTGATACCCTTTCCCTTGGCAAACTTTCTGTTACACTATATAACATGGTGTGGATGCACTATAATCTCTTCAGGCTTTTACATATTTATTGGCTTTCATCTTTACTTATTTTTCTCAACTATGAAGATGTGTTCATTAAATATCTTTGAAAAACAGTATATATTTGTACTTAATTTCAGGAGTTGAGGTGTTACCCTACCTCCAAGCTACCCCAAACTTGAAAAACTTTATTACTGGCCCTTGACAGAAAAATTTTGCTAACTCTTGCTCAGGACCTCATAGTTGGATTTTAACAGAGATCACTTTCTCTTTCCATTCTTAAAGTGAAATTTGAGATGAAATTATGTTCTTAAGCTCCAGAATGGCTTTTTGGAGGATGAAGAAGGGTTCCTACTAATTTTAGTTATTCCTGGTGTGTGTGTGTGTGTGTGTGTGTGTGTGTGTGTGTGTGTGTGTGGTTGAGAGAGAGAGAGAGAAAGAGAGTTTTTGAGTTCAGGTTTACATTTTAATACTGCTCACTGGTCTCCTTATGTACAGTTCCTAATTTTTGTCTTGTCTTGTTTTCACTCAGTTTTCATTAAACCATTTAGTTCCACTAAGTCTGTGTTCTGGTTATTCTGCCTGATTACTCTCTCTTTGGCTATCGGGCCTCCTTTGGTGTTATTTCTCTTCTGGGCTCCGAGAAACTCAGGTTTATTTGTTAGAGTGCTGTCTTGTAGAAACCCTGAAAGTACAAAGACAATGGAATTTGGCTCAGTAGGCTTGCATCACTGGGCAGTCTGTCAGCGCTCAGGCTGGATCCCCTGAAGGAAACCTTGCTGCTCTCCAAGATCCCCATATTCTTGCAGTGGCAAAGCAGGAAATGTCTGAGCCTACAGGCTCAACAACCATTTATATTTTCTTTTTAAAATGAGATTTAAGGTGAAGGAGTAGTCACACATATTCCTTCACTTCAGCTTGGGGAGCCAAAGGGTCAAACACTTTATCAGATGCTCTGTCCTCCAGCCCATTTCCAGCACCTTGAAGGTATTCTCTAACAGTTTTATACATGCCTCAGCTACACCCAACTGTCCAAAGATCACAGCATTTGTTGTATGATAAAAGGGAAGTACCATAGGATTGGGATCAAAGGAAAATGGAACCAAGTTCTAGAATCCCAATGCTCATGTCAAAAGCTTTTAAGTATATTGCTTCAATTTAATCTCTACAACATTATTTTAGAAAGAGATGCCAGAATTTCTATAACAAATACAGAGAAGTTGAGGCTAGAAAATCCAGCACTTTCCCTAGATATTAATGATGATAAAGATAACCCAAGCTCTCTAACAATGTATTTTCCACTACGTTACTTCGGACCAAGGGAGACCATTTAGTGTCATATAATCCCCTACTGTAAAAATGCCTGAATCTGTTTTCAGAGATTTATTTTAGTCATTTTTCATTCTATAGCAGAAGAGCTTGTTTAAACATCATACCAATTAATATATTAGTTTTGTCATGTATAAGAAAAAAGTGAGGAATTACATTTGACATAAAGAATGCAATATGTTGGAAATGGAATTAATGCATTTCATTGATCTAAATGCTTAATTAAGAAAATCATTTTAGCAAGCCCCACTGTTAAGAGCAGAATAGAATTCATTTCCAACTTACTCTATCTCCAAGCAACTTTTTTTTACCTAGGGAAGGTGAAATATGGATAGAGGGTCTTCTACCCTAAGGAGAGAATTCAGTGGAAGAAAATGCCACAATCCTTTCTAAGACAGCCACCTCCCCTCTGCTATCATGCACAATATACATTTCATTTTGTGGTAGCCAACTCTTAAGCCCTAATAACTTATGTATCAAAATGTAAGCCTGAAATATCATAAGACTACCTTTACATGAATTAGATCCATTTTAGAAGCAAATACCTAAGGATGGTGAGAGTGAGAAAAAGATCCCATGTAATACATTTGTCATTTTTACGCTGTAGTTCAAAGCTATATGATTTTCTCTATCACCATCAATTATCTTTCAAAAGCTGTCAAATATGTTCTCTTTTCCTTCCTGTGCAGCTAGAAAATAGAAATAAGAAATGTGATTTTTAAAGGTAGATAAGTTATCAAAGCAGAAATGCCTTTGAATTAGATCATTCTTCCATAGCATAATGAATTTGAAATCTCCGGTGGAGTTTTACAAGGAGCATTTAGCAGTACTCAGGGAACGTCAGACAATGGGTATCAGCAAAGCTTTTGCTATAGACCACGCTTTATATGGCAGCCTTAGCAGTAACTGAGATGGGGGAAGGCCAGTGTCTGATTACGCAGTGAGGAAGGATTTCTGTCTCGAGAGTAGTTGAGCACCTCTAGTGGCTGTTCTTTCACATTTATCAAAAGCAACATCATTTTGTCAGACAGTTTGAGGCAGGACTGGATAAGACTTTCCAAATCACAGATGTAATAGCTGTATACTTTAGATACTTTTCTGTGCATTTTGTATATGTCAGAGCATCAACTCCCTGGTAAGTGATTCTCATAGAAAGATTTTACAAAATGTACAAGGGATAGAGAGGACTCTTCAACCTTTAATAAATAGAAAACACATTTCCTAATGCAGAGAATCAAGCCATGGGAATGATTTTTATCTGTTATGCATGTCACATATTGTTCCCAAAACGATTTAAGATATCTTACAAGGATGCATAAAATGAAAAGATAAAGGTGCCATTTCACACACACACACACACACACACACACACACACACACGCACGCACACACGGTGATGTAGGAACAAAATAGAATAAAAAATGTCATCATAACCCACAAGTCTACTGTAGATAAACCACAATAATAGATCCGAATTATAAATTAAAAAGCTTGTAAGTTATAAAATTTACAATGGCCATGAGATTCAAACAAAACAATTGCTGAGGAGAAGTGCACTATACTTCATACTTAAATCAGATAATAGTTTCTCTTGGGGGTCCTCATGAAAAGGACACTGAGATGCAGATGAATGAAGTATACTCAGAGTGTCACATTCTGCTCTTAAGAGCTGAGAATTTCTTTGTTACAGAACCTTAATCCTTTTGAGGTAAAGCACTGTGTTATGTAATTCATCCCATTTTCTATGTAAAAAATTCATACAGGTTATCTTTATTGGAAAATATCTTTACCGTAGTTAAATATGTAGCTGCATAGTTAAAATAAAAGAGATATTGCTAAGCCCAAATTTAAAATTAATGTCATATTTAAAAAGCAGGAGGCACATACTGCAGTAAAATTGTATGCCATTAAATTCCATAGTCTGATTTTTTCTTAGGAATTTACCTTTAAATTCAGCCTCTTTTTGGCCAAGACACGCCTTCAGTATGAGTCTGTAAGTTATATTTTTTTAATATCTCCCAAATTCTTCTTCATTCCACATAGGCATCACTCCTGCCACTATTCAGTTCTCCATCATCCCTCATGTGGGCCATCCTTACATTCTATGTTTGCTCTGCCCTGTTTCTCTGTAAGTCAACCTCTTTTCCACTTCCTGGTTGATTTTTCTAAATTGCCAATATGTTTATGGCCCTCCTGTGTTCAATATTTCAATTGTTCCTTTAATGATTTACTTGACACTTTATAACTTGTTCTTTTCTTTCTTTCCCAGGAGTGTTTGGACATTAACTCCAAACACTCATTTTATTACTTTCCAACAGCTGTCCTGAGTCACGTGTACTTCCCAAAATTTGGCTTTTTTTCCCCCTGCACATTCTCTCTTTCTGTCTTTGCACATCCTGTTGTCACTGTTTTAAGTGTCTTTCTTCACCTTTATTTCAGTATGATTGTCACCTTTTTTGGAATCATTTCCCTGGTGCCAACAATGTGGGTTGGCTTTCATTCAAAGATGTTCTCATAGTCCTTTGTTTTTTATCCCTATTACAACCCTTACCACTATTCAAGCACCTTTACGTCTCAGTCTCCCATGAGACCATGAACTTTCTAAGGATGGCAAGCATGTCTTTTTAATACTCTGATTCAACTTTTGATAGATTTACTTGTAGTTGCTAATAAAATAAAAACAACTTTGATGCCTGTAGCTCATCCTGTGGGGTAGCCCATGTTAAAAAGCTTAGTACATACTTAATTCTTTCAATAACTGTAACAGGTAGATAGTAATATTATCTCTAGTTGATAGATAATAAAAGGAAAGATTGACAGTGTAATCAGCTTTTCAAAGACCACTTAACAAGTGTATCTAGTACAGAAGAACTAGAACAAAAAGAAGAGACTAACCAATTTCACTACTTAATTAAAACAAAATCTATATGAAAAATACCATACTGATGCTCAAAAACAAACCAAAATCTGAAAGTGGAATATATTTTAACTATTTAGCAGGGAAGGATCAAATATTTAAATACCGAAAACTTAACACAAATCAGTACAAGCAAGATGAAATCAAAGGACAGAAAAAAAATGAACCTCAAAAATGTCCAAGGCAGGTAAGAATGATATGAAAAGTAAAATTGTGTCAGTAACATGTTACTAACTTTCACCTACTACAGGCAGTTCTCACTTTGCGTGGTAGTACCACAAGATAAAAATGACCATGTAAGCTGAAATTGTGCTAAGAAATCATAATCAATGGGAAAGTTTACAATTGTTCAATGATCTTTATTTTGTCCAAACATTGAAAACTCTTATGGTAGATTATGGTTAGATCAAATTAGTGAAATTAAACACTTAACAAGTATATTGCAATTTAAAACATTGAAACCTTGAGAATCCCAATTTTATTTCTTTAAAAATGTCTCTGAGGACAGTTTAGACTTTGCTCTTGCCTTCTGCTTCCCCCTGTTTAATTAATGGTATAGAGTGAGCTTATTTTCTGTCTTGGCAAATTGTCATTCTCCTTTCAAATTGGGGATCAGCTTCCAACATTTCAACCTTTTTGCTTTCCATGTTGTGAGATGCCTCTGAGAGTTCCTCTAACATGAAATTTTTTGACAGTGTTACTTCCTCTGTAACATCTTCATCTTTGTTGTCACAACCATTTTGTTAATTGTGTATTAATAAATACTTCTTTTCACTTCACCTACCTTCTCATTCTAATTTCACCTGGTGTTATTTCTTTCCTTTTGTTTCTGCACCTTCATCTTTGCTGTCCAATTCTCTTTTTCCTTATCCACTTTTATAAAATGTTGCATGGCTTTCTTTCTGTGAGACAAGGAGGAGGCCTGACTAAATGCTTTGCTGCCTGCGTGTGAACCAGGTAACAGAGGCGCAGCAACCCGTTACTGACAGACTTTGATAATTTGCATGGTTCTGATACTGCAGATCAGATATGCAGAATCAGAACCATGCAAATTGAGAATTTGTCTACTTACTTCACTACATCTCATGCATTCCATACAGTAAATATCATCACAATAATCATAGCAGGCACTGTTACAGTCCCAACTTGACACATGAGGAAAGTGTAGCACAGAGCTCTAAAGTCGGGTATCCAAGGTCACACAATTATCTGTTGTCAGGATTCAAATCCAGGATCTTTCTTTTGGTGGCAGAGCTCTTGGTCATAACACCCTATAACTCCTGGCATTCTAAATGAATGAATGAAATAATACATATACTGAATACAGATACTTTCCTGTCCTTTGTGATTTTTTTCATTAGAATAGTAGTAACTATTCTAATTTCATTAGAATAGTAGTATAGAGATGAATTGGCCTTAGAACCTCATTACCTGATAATGCTAGACACAATTGAATAAATGCATACATGCTCTTTTTAATCAGAATAGATAAAATATATCAAACAAAACACTCTAGCAAGAATGTTATTAATGCAAGTGGGACTCTAATTTAGTTAACTTTATGTTAAATTCTTCTACGTGTATATAAACCATGTTGTTTTGGTTTCGTTTGTTTTTTGTCTTGCTTATTTCATGGGGTTGTTGGAAGCTGTGATGATAGCAAAGAGAAGAAGGATCCCTTTGAAGGGATGCAACCGTGAGCCCTCTCTGCAGAGAGCTACAGATACACTCAGTATTTTGTGTACAATTTAAATGCACACACTGACCCCCTGAAGTCTATCCACAGACTTCCTAGGAGATTAAGGGCCTACCTAGATCTTAGTTTCCTAACAGTCCAAAGGTTCATTGCTTTCTCCTACTGTATTCCTTAGTCAATCTAGGCTGTTAGAGTCTCTGGTATATTACGATGCCATCATCTCAACACAAGGCTTCACCGTTTACCCTTGGAGAAAATTACATGGGCTGCGTTGCCCGGCTCTAGAGCTTGCTTTGCTTTTCTATCTTTATACCAGCTCTTTTACTTGCACAGAGTTCAAAAACCAGGATTTTAAACATTCTTATTATTTTTTTTTTTTGCCTGCTCCTTTCATTCCACATTATGTCCTATGTTTGATTGTCTTCAATCAGGTGTCGATTTAGTGGTATATTTTCACTGCACCAATAAGTCTCTGTATCGACTACCATCCATGTATTCAACTCATACTTATTGGGTGCTAAATGTGACTAATGTATTCTCGGTGCTGATAAAATACCAATAAGCAATTCATACAAAGGCTCTTTTCATGTGCCTTGCAAACCCCTGAGAGCAGAGGGACAAAAAAATAAGTAAAAGTTAATTAAGTACTGAATTCAGTACTTAATGTTCACAAAAGTAAATTGAAAGGTGATATGGAGTAGCCTTTTAGAAGAAGAGCCTATTTAGCATCTTTCGGGGGGAACTCTGAAACCCTAGTATTTGAGTTGAGAACATGTCTTTAGGGATATAGGATGGAAAAATACTAGATAGGTAGAGAGAACAAATGGAAAAGGCCCTGAGGTGAAGCAAGCCTATTTGTGCACTAGGGAAATTTGGCATATGTTGGAAAGAATTAAAAATAGTGAAAGGAAATTTTAAACCTACAGCCACATCTGGAGGGATTCTAGAGCAGGAATTGAAAAAGAGGCTGAACATTAGCTTAGTAAGTAGTTAATGAGGTAAGTTGGAGCAATACACAGGACATTTGAAACAACTGAAAGGAAGTGATTGATCTAGGAATATGTATATCATAAATTCTATAAATGTCCTCTTTACTTCTTCTAGAGATGTTTAAAGGGACTTTGGGAAATCAGTAGTAATATCACTAGAAGGCTATTTTTGCAGTTCAGGAAGCCTATGTTAAGGTGAAAGCAATGATGATGGAGGGGTATGGATGGCTCAGAGACTGATTTTGGACAGGCCTATCTGATTTACATTAGGAGAAAGAAAAAGCTTAGTTCACATTATTGGCAAGGTGTATTGATTTAAAATGTTTGTAGACCACCATTATTGAAATAATATTCTTTACATTTTTACAGTTTATTGTTTCAGGTAAACTATATATGAAAATATAAAGAAATTCCAATATATATTAGGTTCCTGCAAATTTTGCTGTAATATATTTTTTCTCGGGTTTTAAAAAATATTTTATAGTACGCATTTTTTCACTTAATCTGTATTACTCTCAAGTCTTGACTATTAGTGTGTTTCTATTTGGAAATACTTTCTTCACTTGTGATTTTAGAGAACATTTCTTAAAAGCAAAGTACTTTTCTTAAATATCAAGTAACTCATACAGTATTATATTCTCTTATAGTTTCTTTAACTGATTTGTTTTATATAATATGTCATTTTTTTTACCCTTTGTTTTTTCTTACCTAAAAGTCTTACATGCTTTATTTGTGCATATTCAGATATGGTGAAGAGAGTTGTTTTTTTTTTTTTTTAATTTAAAGTCTATTTACTTATTTTGAGAGAGAGATAAAGAGAAAAAGAAAGAGCATGCACCTGTGATTTGAGGAGGGGCAGAAAGAGAGAGAAGAAGAAAGAGAAAATCTAAAGAGGGCTCCAGGCCATTAGCGTGGAAGCTGACACAGGGCTCAATCTCATAAACCATGAGATCATGACTTGAGCCGAGATCAAGAATCAGACATTAACCAACTGAGCCACCAGTCACCCCAGAAATTTTATATACCTCACAATTTTTTCCTATTTTTCGTTTTGGAAAATCATAAACATGCCATTAATAAATTTTCCCACAGGGAAGAGTTAAGATGGTAGATGAGTAAGAGGACCCTAAGCTTGTCTTGTCCCTTGAATAAATTTCCTCCCAAATATGTCAGTGCAAAGATGCAAACTTCTTTTCATCTTCTATAAACTAAAGCAGTGGTTCAGGCCAGAAATATTTGCCTAACAATTCAGTTCAATAAATCTGACTGGAGAATCTATCTGACAGGCAGTGTGCCGGGTGCTGTGGGAGGCTCCGTGTGCAGTCACTGCCAGTCTTTAAAATTCAATTTACATCATTAATGTAGGAATGACCCCTACTTTATTTTTTTAATAGCATGTTGATAGTCTATGGGTAGATCGACCTCATAGGATTTTTTTCCCAATATCATTTGTCATGCTCTCACCAGTGCCTGTGAGTTTCAGTGATTTTTCTTGACTCATACCAGTTGCTAAGTAACGTGGAAAAGTACAGCTGCAGCTTCACTTCCTTCAAACTGCTGCTCCTAAATATGAATAAAACCATAGACATTCTATTTTTGTGTTCAGAACTCACCACTTTCAAAGCTTCTGTGTCAGATTCTCTGAAGCATAATGGAGAAAGCAGTAAAATTACAGACCAAATAAGACTTCTGAGAAATATTTGCTTCTTCTTCTTTTTTTTTAATCTCCAGATGCAATTAAGTTATTTCTCGTCTACCTCTGGGCTTCCATTAAAGTCCTGTAATGGATGAATTGAACTAAGAACCAAGAGGACTCTGCTTGACCTTGAGCAAATTATACATTTCTCAAGTTTCTGTTTCTTAGTCAGTAATGTATGAAATGGTTAAATTCAGTATTCATATTTACCCTCTTCCAGCTGGATGATTGTGTGAAACAGTTTTGCATTATATCACTAAACCACTGAATGGCTCTTTTTTTTTTAATAAATTTTACAATTTATGTTATTATTTTTATGTTTTTATATGGCTCACACAGGATAAATACTGTAATTTAAAGAGAATTCTACTTCTAGACACTTGACAGTTCTTTGCATTCTCTATGGAGAAGGAAAAATATTCACAGAAAGATGATGTGACATAATGACCCTTTGACAGCATTTTAGGTCATTTCTCTCGTTGAAGTTCACATTGTAGGTGCCTAAGTTCAGCCCCCATCTTGGGGAATGGAACAGGAGTGTATGTTACCTTGCCTTCTGTCTCTTTCAATTCCAAGTTCCTAATTGCTTGAGTAAGATCTCTAGCGGTGGGAACAGATTCTTTAGAGTATATTGAGTTTTTCAAATATAATCTGTATCTTCATCCATTGTAACTATGAGTGGTTGTCTGTCTCCCTCCCCAGGCCTTGACCTTCTGCAGAGAGAGAATGTTTTGTGTATTTCATCTTTACAATTCCAAGACCTAGCACAGCTCCTGCTGTATTGCAGTTATTAAATATTTTCTTTTAAGCAACAGAAGTAAAAAGTGCTTTAGGAAACCTCATGTATCCTTTGACTAGTGGGGATATAGTTAGTAAATTAATTGTTTTCAGAACAGAATTTCATGGATTCTACATCTCCAGAGTCTGTATCCTCAGAAACAATCTAAGAAATAACATTTTCTATGTTTCTATAGAGCATATCTTCATTTTAACTATAAAGGAAAGTGTAAATTGAAAAAAATAATCACAGTCTTTTCAGATTCATTGTTTTCTCTTTCTGCCATTCTGTGTAGCAGGGGCATGGCACTGGGGGTAATTGGGAAAGGAGTTGCCCTTTCTATCAAAAGGATTTTTTTTGTATTAACACTGACATTTATAAAATATATTTTAAGATAAAAATTATATTTTATGAGAATACTTTTAGTTAATTTATAGTTAAATGGAATATCTAGCAGCACCCTCTTCCCAGGTAATAATAAATTCTATGTGTATATAATATATGTTATTACTTACATATGTATTATATGTGTATTATATTATTTTGTGTGTGTATGTAAAATAACCCAATGGATGGAGAAGGAAAATATGGTATATATGCTCAATGGAATATGAATCAGCCATAAAAATAATGAAATCTTGCCATTTGCAACAACATGGAATGCTCAGCATCCCTCCTCATCAGGGAAATACAAATCAAAACCACACTGAGATACCACCTCATGCCAGTCAGAGTGGCTAAAATGAGCAAATCAGAGAACTCTAGATGCTGGCGAGGATGTGGAGAAACGGGCACCCTCCTACACTGTTGGTGGGAATGTAAACTGGTACAGCCCCTCTGGAAAACAGTGTGGAGGTTCCTCAGGAAACTACCAATAGAACTCCCCAATGACCCAGCAATAGCACTGCTAGGAATTACCCAAGGGATACAGAAATGCTGAGGCATAGGAACACATGTACCCCAATGTTCATAGCAGCACTCTCCACAATAGCTAAAACATGGAAAGAGCCTAAGTGTCCATCCACGGACGAATGGATCAAGAAGATGTGGTTTATCTATACCATGGAATACTACATGGCAATGAGAAACAATGAAATCTGGCCATGTGTAGCAACATGGATGGACCTTGAGGGTGTTATGCTGAGGGAAATAAGTCAGGCAGAGAAGGACAAATATCATATGTTTGCACGTATAGGAGGATTAGGAGGAACTTGACGGAGGAACAAGGGGGAGAAGAAGGGACGAAATGGGGGAAAGGGAGAGAGGCAAACCATGAGAGACTCTTGAATGCTGACAAAAACTGAGGACTGATGGATGTGGGGGGGAGGGGGGATGGGCATGGGGGAGGACACTTGTGGGAATGAGCACTGAGTGTTATGTGGAAACTAATTTGACAATAAACTATTGGTAAAAAAAAAAAAAAACATGGAAAGAGCTAGAGAGTATAATGCTAAATGAAATAAATCAGTCAGAGAAAAACAACTTGATCTCACTTATATGTGGAATTTCTAAACAAAACAAACAGAGGAGAAAAAAAGAGAGAGAGATAAATCAGTAAGTTGACTCTTAACTATAGGAACTAACTGATGGTTACCAGAGGAGAGGTAGGTGGCATAATGGGTGAGATGATATTTTGGGGATTGAAGAGTACACATAGCATGATGAGCACTGAGTAATATATAGAGTTCTTGAATCTATCTATATTGTATACCTGAAAGTAATGTAACACTGTATATTAATTATATTGGAATTAAAACTTAAAACTTAGTAAAAGAGGCTCCTGGCTGGCTTAGTCGGTTAAGCATCTGATTTAGGTTCAGGTCATGATCTCACAGTTCATGGATTTGAGCCCTGCATCGAGCTTTGACAGTTCAGAGGCTAGGGCCTGCCTTAGATTTTGTGTCTCCCTCTCTCTCTGCTCCATCTCCCTTCCCTGCTATCTCTCTTTCTCTCAAAAAAAAAAAATTAAAAATACTTTATGAAAAATTCTCTGTAGGAGCAAAGAAAATAACTAGAAAATAATTTAAATAATTTGGGTTTTAAAAATGGGCACCTGGGTGTCTCAGTGGGTTAAGCATCCAACTTTTTATTTCAGCTCAGATCATGATTTCAGAGTCATGAGATAGAACCCCAAGTTGGGCTCTGTCCATACTGGGTACAGAGACTGCTTAAGATTCTGTCTTTTCCTTTCTCTTTCCTCTTCTGCCCCTCCCAGCTTATGATCATTCTCTCAAAAAAAAAAAAAAAGTGTTAGCAAAAAACCAGTTTTGTATCTGCTTTAAGATAATAAATATAATATTTGGTGGTGTAGGATAAAAGAAATATTTTTATAAGAAAAAATAGATGAAGACAGTCACCTCGTTTTCAGTGTACCAGTTAGGCTCAGGTTTCACAAATGTAAATCAAAATGGGAAGACCTAAATCACTTCTCTCTTATATTCTTGCTTGCTTGCTTATGCAAATATATTGTCATATTGAACAGTAAAATGGAAGTTTATACCTGATTTTATGGTAATTGTTCTCTATATTCAGTGACAATTTAATTAAGTGAAAATGACCCTAAAGTGTATCTATTTTGGGAGTTAATTATTGTCTCCTATATGTGATTGGTTATTTTAAAATGCATTAATAACTTATCTAAAGTATTTTCATCTGTAGAAGCATTCTCTTTTCCTTTTTACAATTTAAATATACTCATTAATTATTTTTCTAAATATAAGCATACTACCATGGAAGAATTTATGTGAAATATATTATAAAATAGAGTTGATTCCAACCGTGATTTTATGGTCTGAGTTTGAAGAAATGTTTTATACTGCTGATGCCAAAGTATATTAATTGTAAGGGAGAAAAAAAAAAGGAAAGAAGAGAAGGAGAGAAGGAAGGAAAGAATGAAAGAAAGAAACAGATAAAGAAAGAGGAAAAGAGAAACAGGGGATTTATTTTTTGTTAATTGTTTTTAGTACCTAAATGTGTATGAGGCAAACTAAATGTATTATCTTGGACACAGCATTTAACCTATATGACATCTCTTAAGCTATGTCTCTTGATTAGCTCAGAGAGAAGACATTTATGAATATGCTACCAGGATTATGTCTCAAATTTTATATCAATGTGTTTTCTAGCTACTTTGTCAGTAGGGCCACCAAGAGCAGTTTTGTACAGTAGCCATAGCCCAATTTGGACTTGTTCCTGTGTCTTAGTTAATTGCACATAGGCTGAGAGATAACAACTTAGATGGTAGATACAGTGTTCTGTATCAATTCCAGTGGGAGGTTCCCCCATGCCAAGTAACAAGTAACTCAGTTCTGACACCACCTAGAGATAGCAGCAAATTCCATAGGTTATACACTAAGTTCTACTAGACTTCCCTGCCTCCAGCCCCCATTTCAGACGCTATTGCAAGTCCAGGTTATTATCTGTGCTTTTGACCAACTGGTTATAGATGGGAGGTTCTAACAACCCCTGCCCTAGCTGCAATTAGTTTACTAGAGGGACTCATAGAAGTCAGAGAAACATTCTACTTACTGCATTGCTGGTTCATTATAAAAAGATATAACTCAGGAGAAGCCAGATCAAAGAGATACAGAGATCCAAGTATGGGGAACAGGCACAAGCTTCCATGCTTGCTCCAGGCATGCTAGTTTTCCCAAATCTCCACATCTTCACCAATTTGGAAGCTCTCCAAGCCCTTTCCTTTTGGGTTTTTAATGGAGGTTTCAGGTAATAGGAAATGTTGATTAAATCATTAAATTAAATTTAATAAAATTAAATTATTAAATCAGATAACTGATTCACCCTTCCTCGCCAGATGTCAGGGGTTGGACTGGAAGTTCCAACCATCTTTTCACATGGTCCACTCTTCTGGCAACCAACCCTCGAAAATTAGGTGAGGTCATCTCCTTAATGTAACAAAAGACACATTTATACTTCTCCTCGATTAGGAAATTCCAAGGGTTTTAGGAACTCTGTGCCAAAAAAGAAAGGAAGAACAAATACATATTTCTTATTATAAAATCACAAGATGGTCTTGACTGACACAACTCAGCTCCGCTTCACCTGGTCCTTCTTTATGAAAACTAATCTAGATGTATTCTCATGGGAAATGCAGAGGAGCAAGAAAACAGGCAGAAATAAGTGTTCTTATTATTATTATGCTCAGAGACTCTGTTCGTCTTTGCCAGTAATGTATTTAACACAGTTTTACTGTGGGAAAGTCACAACCCAATTGTATACAATATGACATCTCTTAATGAGGCAATAAAGAATTAACATACCTGAAACCAATGATAGATTGATCACACTATTGTGCTGGGAGCCGCTAAGGGTGATCAATACAAAAGGAATACAGTCAGAATTTAGTTGAGGTGTGTACCTTTACACTAGTTGGTATTCAGGAGACACGACTTAACCAAGAGCTGAGGTCAACTGCCAGTGCAAAAGTAAAAGTCCCCTGTTGTTAGAGCACAGTGCTATGGAACAAGCATGCTGGTATTGTCAGACAAGACCTCCTTCACGGGGCGGGTGCATGGTCTTCACCACTGGTGACAATGAGTTGCCTTGCCATGGCAGGAGCTAATGCCCAAGGTCTTTGGAGAGCTATTTAGACCACCAAGGTGTAGCCTTGTCCAGACTGAACACTCGGATAGTCCTCACAAGCTCTGAATATGTGTACTCTAAATGTCCCCTTGTCATAGTTTTTTCTTCATAGATGCTTAGCAGTAAGAATCAGCAGTGCCCTCAGTAACTGAGCTCGTGAGTACTTGTCAGCAACTAGAGGTATTGAATGACAACATCCTGAAACAACGGCTTTATTCTTAGAACAACTTTAATTATAGAAACAACTTTGGTCTTCAAAATGACTTAATTTTTGCCATAAACTTCTGCATTTGAAATGATCAGTTCACTACACAGCAATAAGCCATGTCTTTTCTACCCTTCTGATTGCATCAAGTTTGCTAATATTCTGTTTCTCAAACCAAGTCCCATAGTCCATACCAGAGTCATACTGGAAGTGGATTATAAGTTGATAAGAAAAAGTATATGGCTACAGAAAGACCATTAACTGTTCTCATCAGTGTACTCTGCCACACCTCAGAATGTGAAAGGAGGGGTGCATTCATCAAGAAAAGGAATCTTAGTAGGATTTGGGTATTCACCATACTCATAATTATTGAAAAACACCCAAATGTCTCCTTTTCAGATCTTTGGCTTCTTTCCTAAACAATGCTACATATTCGACATAAGAGCCCTGGAAAAAAATTAGGAATTTAATTTTCATTTTATACCAAGCCACCCATAAAATTAAAACTTTGTTTTCATACAACTTGTCTTGTACCTACAAGATAAAAGGAATTCCTTGAAGGTAGAACTAGAGTCTTATTTTCTTGTTCTTAAAGCTTAACTTAACCAGAGAATTTACACCTCAGAAAATAGGAATCAACTGAGAACTTCACATCTCTCAATACCAGTCACTCTATCCAAATATCTGCACTAAGAAACTTAACCAAACCCTAGCATGGTGTCTGGAAGCCTACAATCATATTCCTGGGATGACCTGGCCCCCATTAAGTTTCTACCTGAGAAAGCTCAAGTCTGCCCATATCTTTTACTATTTATTCCAGTTAAAATCTAATGACAGGCTTCTGATCTTGCTTTTCTGAGAGCACTTACTTTGGGAAGCTTGCAAATCCTTTCTTAGTCCCTTTGAGATGTGTATGTATCTTCTACAACTCAGGAATCTCTTTCTCAATGACTTGGAAGTCATTACTTTAAAATATAAACATCAAGAAGGATAGAACCCCTTTCTCCCAGTCTTTGTGCGAGAGTGGGAACCAAACTTCTTGAAGCACTGGTTAACAAACACAGACCGCTCAATCTAACTCACTTTGGGCTGTTATAACAAAAGACCGTAGACTGGGTGGCTTATAGACAACAGAAAATTATTTCTCACAGTTCTGAAGCCCGGAAAGCCCATGATCAAGGCACTGGCAGATTTACTGCCTTGTGTGAAACCTCTGCCGGTTTTCTAGGTAGCAGTTGTACTACACCCTCACACGGTGGAAAGAGAGCAAGATAACTTTGTGGTCCTTTTTATTATGGCATTAGTCCCATTCATGAGAATGCCACCTTCATTACCTAATTACCTCCCAGAGGCCCCGCCTCTAATATCATCACTTGGGGGTTAGGATCTCAACATGGGAATCTGGGGGGGACATAACCGTTCAGTCCATTACAACATTCCTGAATGCCTTTCAGTACTCTCCCTTTAGTATATGCCAGTGTTTCAAAGACCCTTATCTTTAGTTCTAGTGAGTTGAGTTTGGGGTACATGATGGTCTCTGCTACTCCAATAGTGAATAAAACCTGCCCTACCAACCTCAACTAGTACTGGGCTTTGTTTTACTTTGACAGAAACCAAGGCAAAGGTAAATTAAAGGTATGACCTTTCCACTGAAGTGTATAGTTAATGTTTGAAAATTTTAACTTAGTTCCTTTTCAAATTCACTGCTGATTCTAATAATGTTTTGATCCTTTCACATTTGCTTCGCTTCTTTATTTCTTTAAACTTATTATCATACATAGTAATTCATATTCTATATATTATATGTATCATATATTATAATATTTTCTACGTTATAATTCAGAAATCTGTGACCTTTGTAGGTATGCTTCTGTTGTTTACTTTCCCACTGATTCTCACTTATGAATACTTTTCTTGTACATTTTGCTTATTGTATCTCTTTATTTCCAAATCATGGTTTTTGGAAAGCTGTCTGTATAAAGATTAATTGTGGATGCTTCTCTCTAAGTGTCTTTTTGTCAGGCACTTGAGTTGATAGCATAACCAGGTCTATGTTAAGTTAAAATATTGGACTTTCAGTTTTTTTATTTTGAATAAAAGAAATTGGAAATACTATATACTCAAACCTGAAATCAGGTGTTAACTGTCCCTTTGGCATGAATTCTTATGGATTATGACTTTTAACTTCCTGCCATACTAAGGTTAAGACAGTGTTCTCAAGGGGCACCTGGCTGTTTCAGTCAGTTGAGCATCTGACTCTTGATTTCCACTCAAGTCCTAATCCTAGGGTCATGCAATTGAGCCCCACAGTGAGCTCTGTACTGCATGTGGAGCCTGCTTACAATTCTCTCTCTGTCTCCCTCTGCCCCTCTCCCCTGCTCATATGTGCTCTCTCTCTGAAAAATAAAAATAATTTTTTTTAAAAAGACAGTGTTCTTTGTTTAATATGACCACCAGATGTGATTTGTCCCCTAGTTTACCCTTTCCATCTTAACTTTTTCTAAGCCCTAACTCTATACAGTATGATCTCCAGTAAGATTTCCTATCCTGTGTAGGTTCAAGGGTTTTCTTCCATTATCCATCCATAAACCAATAATAATCTCTAAGTTAAGAAAATGCATAGATAACCAAAAAATACCCAGTGTCTTCATGACCCACTTATTTGCCAGTAGTTACAATCATACGTTTTGCTTACTTCAGAAATGTATTTCCTTATTTTCTTTCAATCCATTTTAATCATTTTAATATTTTGTTTTCTCCAGGATTATTATTGTTTTGTAGCAAGAATCTTTCAATATTTCTAGTTCACAGAAAAGCCACAAATGGAGGTTTGTTTGGTGTTTTGGGGGGAAAAGTGTTGCTTAATTTTTATTACAGTGTTTGTGCTGGTTACTCTGTCAGCCCTTTCTATTTGGAAATTGAGATCCTTAAATTCTTTAAAAACATCTTTTGTTATTTTCTTGATAACATCCTTTTTTCCTTTTCCTCTATTTTCTTTTCGAAACTTCTCTTATTGAGATGTTGGATCTCTGGTTGATTTTCTTTATTTTTAATTTTTTTTAATGTTTTTATTTATTTCTGAGAGAGAGAGAGAGACAGCGTGAGCAGGGTCAGAGAGACAGGGAGATACAGAATCTGAAGCAGGCTCCAGGCTCTGAGCTAGGTGTCAGCACAGAGCCCGATGCGGGGCTCAAACCCACAAACTGTGAGATCATGACCTGAGCTGAAGTCGGATGCTTAACCGACTGAGCTGCCCAACCAGGTGCCCCCTTTGGTTTGATTTTCTTACACCATCTCTTCAAATTTTCATTTCTGTTTATTTCATCATCTCTATATTCTAATAATTTATTGTTTTTAAAAATTTCTATAATAGTTTTTAAGAGCTCCACCTATTCACTGCATGTTCCATTATATAATATTCTGTCCAATAATTCATGGATCCTTCTATTTTACTTCTGAAGATACTAATTAAGTTTTAAATATTTAAAGATTTTAAAAACAATTTTTAAAGACTAGTTCAAATTTCTACCAAATTCCCATCAGTTTGTTTTTGATTCTATGTTTCTGTTAAGGATGTTTTGTAACGCTTTGTTATTTTTGTTTGCTTATTCCTGTTTAAGAGTAGGGCCCTAAGGAGCTAGCATATCTGAATCACACTTACTAAGATGTTTCCAGGTGTGTATATACATATTTGTGTGACTTTATATTTTTTGGAACTCCATGTATGTAAATTATTTGAGATCTCTGTTGATGGTTTTCCTATGTGAAAGGTTAGAAATTCTTTCTAGAAGTATCAGGCTCATCTGCTAAAGTTCTTAGTCTGACAGTACTGATGTGCTAGAATACTTACGACTGGCAGAATCCTTAAGTCTTTTTTCCTTGACTAATCAGATTTCCTAGTGTAAAGTGATACAGTCCTGGAAAGCAGAAGCCATGCTGCCAGAATTCTAGGAGTGAAAGTGAAAAGGCTTCTCAATCAGATAAATATAATTTATGCTACAGTAAAAGTGGTCTAAGTGATTTATACAAATTTTTATTTTGATCTCCTATTATTTATTCTTTAATGGTAAGCTACGTGTCCTTTCCAATATCATCTTTACTTAAGGGCCCAAGCTATGTATCAGCCTATGAATGGCCATGTTTTTAAAACTACCACTCAAAGGTTAAAGATCTCATGTTCCTTCACGTTTCAAAAGTCAACTGACATGAGTAAACCACAGAAGAATAACCCTTCCCCAGGGAAAGACAGTGCATTTATATAAATAGTAACACAATTTATCATGATCTTACTATCTATAGATATTTATTATCTCTACCTTTTCTCTAACCTACACTCTTCCCATCATCCATAAGTATGGAATCATTCTTATTTACCTTCTGAGAGAGGTAGCCATTCTTCTGCCTGGATTATGTTGGGACAGTTCCTGAGAAGCTCAGGGTATGGATTCTGACTCATGTCTGTGTGCTCTGTGAGATTCTTAGGCTCACCTTCGAGATGATATGAAGTGCTGAAGTGCCAAGAACTGTTATTTTCTGAGTTTAACTATAAAACAAATGACAATGAGGAATTAAAATATATACCAGTTAATTTGTGAGGTCACGTTTCTTATTAAATATTGTTTATATTTAAATTTCATTTAATGCTATATATATTAGAAACAAAAGCAATATAATAAAAGGTGTTGATTTATTCAATAAAAAATATATGTTTATATAGAATACAGAAGAAACAGGAAAGACTGTAGCAAAACTCATTACATAACCACACATCTTACTCTGCTTTTCTTCCCTCTTCCATTGGGAAGTTTTAAATAAAACATACAACCTTTCTTTTTGCTAAAATTTCTCAGACACAAAGGCAGAACTGGAAAAACCACAACATGGTAGTATTAGCATCTGTTTTAGTCAGTTCAAGATGCCATAACAAAATACAAAATAAACTGGGTGGCTTAAACAATGGGGCATTTATTACTCACAGTTCTTGAGGCTGAGGGCTGGAGATAAGGGTACCAACACAGTCAGTTTGTGGCAAAAGCCCTCTTCCCGGATAGCACATGGCTGCGCTTTCTCATTGCATTCTCACCTGGCACTGAGAGAAAGAGAGAGGGGGAGAGGGGAAGGGAGAGATTAAGAGAGTGAGAGCAAATAAGTAGCTCTCTGGTGACTCTTCTTATAAAGGGCATTAATCTCATGAGATCAGGGTCCTGCCATTAGGCTCTAATTACTTCCTAAAGCCTCCATAGCCAGATGCCATCACATTGGGTGTTGGAACTTCCATCATAAGAATTTGGTGGGGGGCAAAAACCTGCAGCCCATACAGCATCCAAATGTCTGGTAATGATGTCAGTTTTTATAACCCATCAAAGAAAGTTTCAAGATGGAGAGAGTTTACTTTCTTTGGGCTTATATAGAGTATTTATGTTTTTTTAAGTCCAGATTATTGACATAATAATAGCATTTTCATGACCACTGTTTCCCCAAGAGCATTGCAAATAAGAAATAGAAGCCTATAATTAAACCATTTTTACTTAAATAATTTAAAATTTTAATTTCATGTTTCATTATATCCTTAAAAATGTAGGTCTTTGTTGGGGGCACCTGGGTGGCACAGTTGGTTGAGCATCTGATTTCAGCACAGGTCATGACCTTGGGTCCATGGGTTCGAGCCCTTCATCCCGTTCTATGCTGACAGCTCAGAGCCTGGAGACTGCTTTGGAATCTGTGTCTCCCTCTTACTCTCTGCCCCCTCCTACATTCATGTTCTGTCTCTCTTTCAAAAATAAACATTAAAAGAAATTTTAGAGGGCATCTTGGTGGCTCAGTCAGTGAAGCGTTGGACTTCAGCTCAGGTCATGATCTCACAGTTTGTGGGTTCAAGCCCCGCTTTGGGCTGTGTGTTGAAAGCTCAGAGCCTGGAGCCTGCTTCAGATTCTGTTTCCCTTCTCTCTGCCTCTCCCCTGCTCATGCTCTGTCTCTCTCTGTTTCTCAATAATAAATAAATGTTAAAAAAAATTTTTAAAGAAATTTTAGAAAAAATGTAGGTTTTTGTCAATATAAAGTTTAGATTTTTTTCCAATAATACATGCATTACATCCCTGTAATTTGAAGGCTAACTTGAAAATGGAAATAAGGAAATTGACAGAAAAAGAATATTCCAAAATATCCAAAAGTTTCTGTTCCTTATTTACAACTTTTTTTTTTTTCCTCAAGGTAGAAGAAGAAGCTTTGTCCTATTCATAAGAACCCAAAATGGGGGGTGCCTTGGTGGTTTATTTGGTTAAGTATCCAACTTTTGATTTTGGCTCAGGTCATGATATCACAGTTCCTGAGATAGAGCCCTGTGTCCAGCTCTGTGCTGACATTATGGAGCCTGCTTGGGATTTTCTCTCTCTCCCTCTCTGCCCCTCCCCCACTCGTGCTCTCACATGCTCTTTCTCTCTCTCAAAAATAAAATTTAAAAAAATAGAAAAGAACCCAAAATGATTTTTAGATCTTTATATATGCACAAATCTGGTATTGTGTAAACCACTTTACATCATCAGTAGTTCATTAGAAAGCATTGTCTATGATTAATTAATCTGAGAAATAATATGAATTCTAAATTAGTTTAAAATGAAAAATTTCTTTCTTCTCAATTTATTTTAGTAAATATATATAAATTTGGCATCAACTTCAATATTTTCCACAATCCAGAGTTTTTATAACCATAATTTAACAATACCTTTTTTTATTAAGATGATATACTGAAAATTATTTTACTTTATTTCTTCAGATGTATTGACCTTTTATTATCTTAATTTTATTTATTTATTTAAAAAAATTTTTTAAGAGAGAGGGGGTGTGAGTGCACGGGAGGGGCAGAGGGAAATGGAGGTAATCCCAAGCAGGTTTTAGGCTCAGCACAGAGCCTGATGTGGGGCTCAATTTGACAACCATGAAACCATGACCTGAGCTGTTCAAGTCTGACACTTAACTGACTGAGCCACCCACGTGCCCTCTTTTTAAAAAATCTTATATCTAATTATCTTTTAATTAGGATTATATGTTCAGTATATACTTTTGGGGTTAAAAGTCCCTTTTTTCAGCTTAAATACTTATACTACATTGACTGACTCCTTAGATAGCAAGTTATATCCTTGATTAAACACTCTTTGAAAATGCTTATACTAATTTTCAAAGCTAATAATGAGTAAGTGCACATGGGCAGTTCTTTTCAATGCCATTTATGCTGTAGTTCTATGTTCCTGTTCCGAAATTAATGTTTTTCTTTTTTAAAGAGAAATTAAAATGGCACTTCACATTCCAAAATACTACTTAGAAATTTAATTAGATATTCCATATTTATTTTTTTTTTTGCAGGCTCTTTTATGTATAGGCAAATTAGGAGACAGGTTTCTCAAATGAAAAATATCATTTCAAACACATAATCTCTTATAAAATTTTAAAAACTAATTCCTTGTTCATTTCTTTACCCTTCTCCTCTTCCTTCTTCTCATGTACCATCACTTCTTCCTCTCTCTGTCTGTAACAAACACGCCCACACACACAAGCATCCCTAGATATTGTTCAGACACATTATATCATAAACTAACAAAAGAAAAATTGCCTTTGGTATCAGATATGTACTGGAGTCTGCATGGCTAGTTTATTTTACGACCTAGGAAAAATCAGTATCTCACACATAAAGTCTGTTTTATAAATTTAAAGTTATAAGCACCATTTTATGGCATTTGAATTATATGAGATGGTGTTTACTGAGCTACCTAGCAATCAGAACATTCTACCAATAAAACTTGAAATAATTGTTGAAGCCGGAAATTAATATAAAGGGGTTAATTATACTATGGTCTTGCCTTGAATGTTGTAGAACATGTTCTAAAAAAACTAAAAGTAAAAAACTTCTAATCCAACAATCGTATATGTCAGCAATTATGCCCTTCATTTCTTTCTCACTTCTTATATTTGATTTTTCTCAAAAAAAAAAAAGGAAGTAAGCATTACATATTGTGGACATGTGCTAGTCCTGGGAGATGGGGCTCATCCCTATGTAAAAGCATGACCCTGAAGAGTTACCTATCATTTAGAAGTCTTTGTACAGTTTTTGAGGATAAGGAAATGAGATAAAATAACCTCTCATAATTCTTCAGGTTACGAAAATTATATTTACATTGTACAAAATTATCCATGTTAAAATTATAATAATTCTAACTTAACTAGTATGTCTAACAGACATTTCCCCCCTCCAAAAAAAAAGCGTGAGAAGTGCAACTATAGATTCTTACCCCAAATCTGCTACTTGTGCTGAATTTATAATTAAATAAATGGCTCTAAAATGCATCTGTTTGTTCAGGCCAAAACCCACAAGGTCTTCATTAAATTCTGACTTTCTTTCATGCCCCTCATTTCATTTTTTGGCAAATACATTTGGTGTAAACCATGATAATTACCTAAACCCACCAATTCTCACCACAATTTCTATTCCTACCTTCAGTTTTTTGCTGGGATGTGATGATAGTTTTGATTAGTTTCTCCAGTCAATTTCAGTCTAAATTTCTTAAGATAAACAATGTAATACTTTGAAATATTAGGAATATCACGTAATGTCCAAGGCTCAAGATCCCTCAATGTCTTCTCACCATACCTAGAATAAAAAAACTTTTTAAATACAATTATATAAAAAGTGATGTAATCTGCTCTGCAATTAATTCTTCAGTTTTATTCCGTATTCTTCACTAACTGCACTGCAATAATGTGTCAGATATACCCTTGCTTTAAAATCTTTGCACTTCCTTTTCACTCCACCAAGCATATATTTATATGGCTTGTTCTCTAGCTCCATTTAAATTTCTTCTTTAGGACAGTTTCTCAGTGAGGATTTCCAACTTCTGGAATTAATTGAAAGGCCTCACAGGAGATAAAAAAGAAACATTCATGAGGTACAACTTTTTTCTGTCTCATTGTTAAGTTATTGGGATTTCTTAGGCTATACGTAGGCAGTATAGATTATGTGACATTTTGTTGTAAAAGCATTGTCTCTCAACTAGACTACCTGTGTGCCTCTATTTTTAATTGTAGACCCAGTAAGTTTTTTAATCTCTCCCATATTGAATTGGGGGTGTCTTTTTGTTGGCTTGATTTTTTATTTCCACACCAGGAATTAAAGAGGTTTACAGAATGTGAAACAATGCTACTCATCCCATTGGAGTGTATTGTTTTTCATTAAAAAAATCTATATTACTACAAAATGAATTATTGTTGCTATTTTAATATTTAAAATTATATAACAAGTTTAAAATGATTAATAAAAATAATTAATACTAAATAGCTCAAATAATTACATATTTCTTCCTAAATGTATACTATTAAATATTCATAGGTATGGGACACATAGTAAAAACTTATGGAAGTTCTTAATTTTTCATTGGTTATAGGTTTCATGAGACCAAAATTTTTCAGAATTAACTTTGAATTAACTCCTCTAATATTCTCTCTCAGTGTCAAAATGGCTCACTGTTTCAAAACTCACCTCACACAATAAAGTTCTGTGTCTAGAAGAGATACATGTCTCTTTTATCCCTGTTAAAGTTCCAGAACATATTTTTCTTATGTTCCTGTTAATATATGCTTAGCATTTAATATCTCTAAACCAGTCACTGTCAAAGTAGAATGTTTAAATTATTCAAGGATCATTCTTTATGGCCTGAAAATGGTTGATCTCATATCACTTATATCACTGAGCCACATAACCAGCAAACATCACGGAAAATAGGGATCTCTCAGGTATAGGTCAATGACAGACCTATAAATGATCCACATGTTGTAGTAAACTGATAAAAAAAAAACTTTAAATAACTGTGATTAAAATGTTGAAAAAAGTAAGAAAATGATGAAATGACTAAAGAGATACAGTTGTAGAGAATTTCATCAGATATGTGAGATGTATGAAAAAGAATGATATTGACTATTTGGAACTGATAAATATTATAAATTAGAGTGAAATATTCAAGCATAAAAATAGATTATTCATAGAGGAAAAAATAGTGAATTAGAAAATAGTCCAATTAAAATATAATTAAAATGAAGCACAAACAAAAATATTAAAACTTAGAGTGTAAATGCCAAATAAAGTACATAGAGAAATTTAACATATGTACAATTGGACTCTGAGATGAAAGAAGGGAAAGTCTGGGATATTTCTTCTATTTCTTCTAGAAAATGTATTCTAAAAGGTTTCAAAACTGATGAAAGATTTTAATCCTTAGATGCAGAATATGTTGCAAACCTAAATAAGAAATGTAATGAAAATCAAACTCAAACATCATAGACACACTCCTTTGAAAGAGTAATGGCAGATTACTCATTGGAAATAACAGAAGTTAGAAAAAAATATAATGATGTCTCAAAAGTGCAGAAAGTTAAGTATCTTTCATGGTAGATTTATTATTTTTGTGGTAAATTTATATATAAGTGTCAATACATTTTAGATTTAAAACAAAATCAAGGCACATTCAGAGCAAAAACAAAAACAAAATTGAGATGATTTTTTATTAGATGGTATAGTTTTAAAAATAATATTTTAGAGGCACCTGGGTGACTCAGTCTGTTCAAGCATCTGACTTTGGGACACCTGGGTGGCTCAGTCAGGTAAGCCTCCAACTTAAGTTCAGGTCAGGTGGAGCCACGCATCAGGCTCTGTGCTGACAGCTCAGAACCTGGAGCCTGCTTTGGATTCTGTGAGTCTCCTCTTCTCTTCTCTTCTCTTCTCTTCTCTTCTCTTCTCTTCTCTTCTCTTCTCTTCTCTTCTCTTCTCTCTCTCTCCACTCTTTCCCTGCTGTCGTTCTGTCGCTGTCTCTGTCCCTCTTTCTCTCTCTCAAAAATAAATAAGCATTAAAAAAAAGCATCTGACTTTTGATTTCAGCTCAGGTCACGATCTCATGGTTGGTTCTTGGGATTGAGCCCCTCCCTGGGCTACGAGCTGTCCTCCTCAAAACCCTACATTTTCAATAATTATATCATCATTTCATGCCATCAACTGTTAAAACTTATTATCTTTTGAAAACTTGATTCTACCTTTGCTTGGTATTCATGAAATATTTAAATTTTTAAAATTCTAAACATGAAATTTCATCATGCATTTTCCAGTCTTCAGGCTTTATTCTAATTATTTTCATCTTTGTTGAATTGAAAGTTTGTTTAATTTCTTTTAGAAATTCAAAGTATACTCTGATTTCTACATGCAGAAGGTTATTATATGTTTTATACTCTGAACAAAAATAGGTGAATAGAATAGATTATATTCATTGCTATATAGATTTTTATAATGTGCACATAATAAAAATTGTTCTTATTTTTATGTTTTTATAGTTTTCCAAAATAGGAATATAGTTCTTTTTCAGAAATTTAGTAATAGTGAATTCTGATTTCTATCAGTTTAGCTAAAATTGGCCTTTTAAAATTATTTTCTTAAAAGATGTAACTATCATATATTGGCATTGCATGAATGCATTATTGAAAGTTTATAGACATTGTAGAAAATGTGAAAAATTAAAGTTTCATTTTCCCAAACATTTTGGAAAAATGTAAAGGTTTTATTAATAATCTAAATTTCAAGCAATTGTTCATTCATAAATAATATAATATCATCTCAAAAACAATTGTAACTTAATGACCTTGATCTCACAGTTGTTCACTGCTTACCAAGGCAATATAAACTGACACTTTAAGTAATATTTAGCAATATACCTGGCCTGAAGGAACAGTTTGATCACATGCTGGCAAAAATGTATGCCCTTACCAATGAAAGAATACTACCCTTAATCTATCAAATTGATATGGTGTGAAACCTAATTAACTATTGTCAAATTCTTATTTGGGATACACATTTCATGAGGTAATATATAATGCATCATTTTAGAATTTTAAATTATAGAATAAACATTGCATAATGAAATAAATGCATTTCCAGGAAAATATTTTAAAAGCTGCTCTTTGTATTGAAATTAGAATATGAAGGAGAAAAAACTATTATCAGTATTTGAGTAATTTTAAAACAATTCTCAGATAATAGTATATTTTTCAGTATGCTCAGGTCATTAGGGTTGGGCTAAAATTATACAAGCAAGAAGCAAATCAAGATAGTCGATTTAGAAAAATTTAATGAACCATCACATTTTAAGTTTATAGACAGTATATTCACTTTGTCCTAATCTTAGAACAATACATAAAGCTATGCATTGAAAAGTTTTGATCTTATCCCCTTTCCTCTCTAAATTATTTTCTCTCCATTTTAGTCCTCCCTGTGAAACCAATTTTATTTCCCGTCATTCCAGTAATTCATTAGAAATATGATCATGTGTTCATATCCAGCCCTTGCATAAATAAAGCATACTATAAAATTTACATTGTAAGCCTGTATTTTTCACTTGAAAATATCACTACCCAGGCAATTTATTCATTAATTTTTTTGTTGTTTCTCATAGACATATGGTAGTGTTGTGAATCAGTCCTGTGTAAACAGGCATTTGTTCTCAGTTGTGCTGTTACTAACAATATTATGATAAACAACTTTGTGTATACGTAAATTTTCTTTATCTGCATAAATGCCTAAAGGAAAATTCCCCAAAGTGTTTGTGGAAGGACCAAGGATATATCTTTTATTCATGATGATAGATTCAGCCAGATTATCCTCCATAAGAGTTTTAGCCAATTTGCAGTGTCACCTGTAATGCTCTAGAAAGCAGATTTTCCTATAGCTGCATCAAATGAATATTGACAACTCTTGGATTTTTGTCAGTTGCAGGATTGAAAAACAATACCTTACTTTAAAACTGCATTTAAAACAGCAATTTTTCTTATAAACATGATTTGAAATAATAACTATTTCTGTGTAAGTTTAAGTCTTTGACACCATTTCTGTGTAGCTTATAGGTATTTTTCTTCTCAAATTATAGTGGTTCGGTACATAATAGAGTAATTCATTGCTTATGCTATACATTTCAAATACTTTTCCTAGTTCATCATTTGTATTTTGACTTTGTTTATGTATTATTTAAACATACAGATTTTTAAATATATTTATATCGTTACAATTTCCATATTGATTTGGACTTTTTCTTGATAAATAGAAAATCTTTCATTTCAATATTAAAATTCAAGAGTCAGTTCAAAATTAAAGATGGAAAGTCCTGGAGCACATGGTTGGCTCAGTTGGTTAAGCATCTGACTTTTGACATTGGCTCAGGTCATGATCTCACAGTTTGTGGGTTCAAGCCCCAGATCTGTGCTGGGCATGGATTTTTCTCATTTCTTTTACAATTTAGTTTTCTTACATTTAAAACTCTGAGTCACTCATAATTTGTTCTGATATACAGTATTAAGGATTCATGCACATCGTCTTTTTTTTCCCAAAATGATTAGTCATCAAACATCGTTGATTAAAAAATTAATTTTTCTGTCATTAACTTGAAATGCCACTTTACCGCTTTTCCTTTTCAGAGTTTTCTTGCCTAGTTTTGATTGTTTACTTTTCTATCTGAACTTCAGGATGAGCATCTTGGTATCAAAAAATAAAGCCTTTGGTATCAAAAAAAGTGCACATTAAATTATCAAATAATCTAGAGAAAATTGACAACTTTATGCCAATGGTTATCCTTATTCAGTACCATGAAATTAATTTCTTTTTTAAAAATTTACATTTTCCAACATGTATGTTTTACATTTTTCTCAATATAGGTTTTGCACTTTATTTTTTGTTAGCTTTATTTTTGTTTCTCTTATGTTGTATGTGTGTATTTGTGTGTATGTGTGCACAAACTGTAACAAATGGAACACCCTCTCTCAATATGAATGTTGAGTAGTTGTTGTTTTTCGTAAAAATAACAGTTTTGTATGCTGGCTGTAATTTTTTTTTTAATTTAAATTCAAGTTAGTTAACATACAATGTAGTCTTGGCTTCAGGAGTAGAACCCAGTGATTCATCTCTTTCATATCCCAACAAGTGTTCTCCTTAATGCTCATCCCAACAAGTGCTCTCCTTAATGCTGATCATCCATTTAACCCATGACCCCACCCACCTCCCCTACAACAAACTTCAGTTTGTTCTCTGCATTTAAGACTCTCTTGTGATTTGACTCCCATTCTGGAAATTTTTTAGAGTACTTTTCAATTAACTGACCTAGGTTTTTATGTACACGTTCATAGTCTCTATGAAAGGAGTAGTTTTATTTTTCCTTTCAACTATTCATCATATATATCTTTACTTTTGTCTTAATTGTACTGACTAATATCTACAAATAATACTAAATAATGGTGGAGATAATGGGCATCATTTTTTGTTTCTGATTTCATTAAGAATTCTTCTCCTTTTTCTTTATAAAAGATCTGACTTATTGACCATATGTCTTGTTAAGATAGTATCATTTGATTCCAATTTTCTGAAGTTTTTAAAAAACATTTTTAAAATGTAGTTATTGAATTTTTAAAAATTTTTATCAATATCTATGAAAATTATCTTGCTATTTTTCTGCTTGGTAACTGTGTAAAATATTATGTCATATTAATCAATTATTTAGTATAATAGAGTATCTCACTCTTGTATTCCTGGAATATGTAAATATACTAACATACTAATAGTGTAGTATTCTTTAATAATTTGATAGATTCTGTTTACTAACTTCGTTTTTAGATTTACATTGTCATAATAAGCTATCTCTGGCATCCTTCTCCCTACATTTTTAAAGTTTAATTGTCTCATACAATGCTACTACAATATCACTGATTATATTCCCTATGCTGTACCTTTCATTCTCATGACTCGTTCATTCCATAACTGGAAGCCTGTATCTCCCACTCCCCTTCACTTATTTTGCCCAGTCTCTCACTCCCTTCCCATCAGTTTGTTTCTGTATTTGTAGTCTGATTCTGCTTTTGGTTGTTTATTCATTTTTTAAAAATTTCATATATGAATGAAATCAATAGGTATTTGTCTTTATCAGTCTGACTTATTTCACTTCATATAATACCTTCTACATTCATCCATGTTGTCACAAATGGCAAGATCTCATTCTTTTTCATAGCAGTGCAATATTCCATCACATATATATTATATCTTCCATATCCATTTACGTGTTAATGGACACTTAGGTTGAGTTGTGCAAGTTCTTTATAGATTTTGGATATTAACCCCTTGTTAGGTATGTCATTTGCAAATAATTTCTCCTATTCAGTAGGTTGTCTTTTTGTTTTGTTGATATTTTCCTTTGTTGTGCAAAAAAGCTTTTTATTTTAATGTAGTCCCAATAGTTTATTTTTGCTTTTGTTTCTGTTGCCTCAGGAGCCATATATAGAAAAATGTTTTTATGTCTGATGTCAAAGAAATTACTTCCTATGTCCTCTTCTAGAATTTTTATGACTTCGGGTCTCACTCTTTGGTCTTTAATCCATTTTAAGTTTATTTTTGTATATGGTGTTAGACAGCAGTCCAGTTTCATTTTTTTGCATGTAGATGTTCAGTTTTCCCAGCATCATTTGTTGAAGAGACTGTCTTTTCCTCACTGTATATTCTTGTCTCTTATATCATAGACTAATTGACCATATAAGGGTGGGTTTATTTTGGGCTATCTGTTGTGTTTTACTGATCTATGTATCTATTTATTTGCCAGTACCATACTGTTTGGATTACTATAGCTTTGTAGTATACCTTGAAATTTCAAACTGTGAAACTTCCAGTTTTGTTCTTCTTTCTCAAGATTTCTTTGATAACTGGGGTCTTTTGTAGTTCTATGCAAATTTTAGTATTATTTGTTCTAGTTGTGTGAAAAATGTTGTTGGTATTTTGATAGAGATTGCATTGAATCATACATTGCTATGGCTAGTATGGACATTTTAATAATATTAATTCTTCCAATCCATGAGCATGGACTGTCTTTCTATTTGTCTCTGTCATTTTCAGTTTCTCTCATCAATCATCAGTATTTTATAGTTTTCAGAGTACAGGTCTTTTACCTCTTGGTTAAGTTTAATTTATTCCTAAGTTGTCTTTTTTGTTTGTTTCTTTGTTTGTTTGTTTTTATAGTATAACAATAAATTGATTTGGAATCTCCATATTATTTTCCACAGTGGCTGCACTGTGCATTCCCATAACAATGTATAAATGTTCCTTTATTCTCCACATCCTTGCCAGCGTTTGTTTCTTGTGTGTTTGATTTTAGCCATTCTTACAGGTGTGAAGTAATATCTCATTATAGTTTCAGTTTGCATTTCCTTGCTGATGAGTGATATTGAGCATCTTTTCATGTGTCCTTTAGACATCTGCATGTCTTCTTGGTAAAAATGTTAGTTTATATCTTCTGCCTTTTTTTAAATTGGATTTTATTTTGGTGTGGAGTTGTATCAGTTCTTTATATATTTTGGATACTAACCCTCTTATTGGATATGACATTTTCAAATCTCTTCTCCCATCCAATATGTTGTCTTTTAGTTTTGTCACTTACTTCCTTTGCTATGCAGAAGCTTTTTATTCTGATGTAGTCCCAATAGTTTATTTTTTCTTTTGCTTCTCTTGCCTTAGGAAACATGTCTAGAAATATATTGCTATGGCTGATACCAGAGAAATTACTGCCTGTGCTCTTTTCTAGGATTTTTATGGTTTCAGGGCTCACATTTAGGTCTTTATTCCATTTTGAGTTTATTTTTGTGTATCATGTTAGAAAGTGGTGCAGTTTCATTTTTTTTGCATGTAGCTTAAACGTACACTTTCAATGTTAACATTATATAGTTAATCCAGATGTAAGAATTGATGGGTACTTTGTAAGTTTCTGTAATCATAAGAGGTAAAAATATCATATCCAATAAGACCAAATGGGAGAGACCACTGAAACTTGTGAATGTTTTGAAATAAAACTCATTCCTCTAGTAAAGGCATTATAAATAAGCATCTAAATCCATAAGTATAATCACTATCTCTGCATTTTATAGGGCATAATGTGTGAATGGATAATTGGATTGAATACGATTGTCCCTCAAACACTTTCCATATCTAGATTCTTTTTGGGAGAAAGTAAATAAACCACTGACTTGTTACATTATTACTCTATTTTATTTTTTATGTTTATTTCTGAGAGAGAGAGAGAGAGAAAGAGAGAGAAAGAGAATTTAAGTGGGGGAAGGGCAAAGAGAAAGAAGGGCTTAGAAGATCTGAAGTGGACTATACAGTGACAGCAGTGAGCCTGGTGCAGGGCTTGAACTCATGAACTTCAAGATCACGAGATCTGATCATGACCTGAGCTGAAGTCAGACACTCAACCAACTAAGCCACCCAGGTTCCCCTACTCTAAATAAAATTAATTGGACTAAGAAATGGTGGTTCGTGAAAAGCAGCAAACTCTTAAGACGCCAGAATACGTTTGCTCCAAAGTGATAGTAGTGATTATTCAACAAGATATAAGCTCTCAGGATGTTTCAATGTGACACACTACAAATATAAACTATATATATGTATGTATGTATATATATATCCATATATATGTATGTAATTTTTAGCGTGTTCATTTTCCAATTCTCCTAAAAATCTATTTCATATCTCCTGTCTTTCAGATCCCCATTCCTTCAAATGCCCTACTTACTCTCAGATGAAGAGTTTATGTATTTCATTGGTAA
Organism: Hyaena hyaena; assembly: GCF_003009895.1. Lineage (NCBI taxonomy): Eukaryota > Metazoa > Chordata > Mammalia > Carnivora > Hyaenidae > Hyaena > Hyaena hyaena. The sequence continues at coordinate 175,053 of NW_024082084.1, read as the reverse complement.
AACAAAAAACCATGAGAAGAGAACATTACATCAGGTCTTATGGTGTTTGTTTCACCGGTGAAATTAGAGACCTCCCAAACTGGGGCGCCTGGGTGGCTTAGTCGGTTGGGTGTCTGACTTTCGCTTAGGTCATGATCTCGTGATTTGTGGGTTCGAGCCCCGCGTCGGGCTCTGTGCTGACTGCCAGCTCAGAGCCTGGAGCCTATTTCAGAGTCTGTATCTCCCTCTCTCTCTGACCCTCCCCTGCTCACGCTGTCTCTCTCTCTCCTAGAAATAAAAAAATAAATAAAAATATTTTTTTAAAAAAAAGAATCACATGAGCTCTGAAATCTTGCTGGGCTCAAATCTAGGACATGAGAGGGTAGAGTGGAAAATTCTTATCCCCCTTGGCTCCAGCTGCAGCCCGTTTATCTCCTTCTTCCTCTGAAATGCCAGAAAAGCTGGGGATTGGCACAAATTGACACAACTTTCTAGGACTAGGAAGAGACGGCAATNTCTCCCTCTCTCTCTGACCCTCCCCTGCTCACGCTGTCTCTCTCTCTCCTAGAAATAAAAAAATAAATAAAAATATTTAAAAAAAAAAAAAAAAAAAAAGAAGACCTCCCAAACTGTGACTGGAACAAATGAGTTTCTCCTCTGACTTTTTATTTTAAACCAAATAAAAATCTGTGAGGACAGAGTGCTTGGATGCCGTGGCAGGCCCTTAGTAATCACACAATTATATTCCTCTTGCTTTTCTGCTCTTTCGTTCCTAATGAATGGCGTATACTCTCAAGTTTGACTCTGGGCATCAAGTGATTACAAGGTTTCCAATCATGATTTCTGAATTCCAGGCAGAAATAGGTAAAAAGGAAAAGTAGACCTCTCCTACGGAATCAACTCCCTTTAAAGGACTTTATAAGAAGACTGCACTCATTTTCTCTACTTGTATTTGATCATCTCTCCATTTCATGGAAGACTGGGCACAGGGCAATGCTAATAACAGAGTGATTCTATTTCTGTGAAAGATGAGAGAATTGCATATTGGATTAGTAACTACTAATGTCTATGTCAGTCCCCTGTGTGTCGAATCTTCACACTTGATATTAGCCCAAAGTCTGAGAAATAAAATCTTGATTCAAAATATGAGGCCTCTGAGAATGGGCAGTCCTTTCCATCTGGTCTGCATGTTGTTTTTTCTGAGGAGAAGGAATAATAAACTACAACACAATGCATCTTCCCCCATAACACCCAACATACAATAGTAGATAATGTAAAAGAAAATCACACACACACACACACACACACACACACACACACACACACAGCCTTCCCAGTCTGAAAAGAGAACAGAAAACATACACCAGGCACTTGCTCAGAACAATGACCCAAACCCATTTATGAGGACTAGCTAACATTTCTTTACCCTGGTAGTAGATAAGGCCTTCACTTTCTGGTTCTCCTCTGTGCGCATTTCTCCATCATTCATGAAATGTTTCTTCACTATTACCTTTGTGACTCATTCTGAGATGAACATTGAGGAAGAAGGGGTTTCACAAAACACTTCACAGAGTAGTACAGTTTTTGGGGCCTCGGATTGTTCTGAGGGCTTGCATATATATCTACACACACACACACACACACACACACATATTGGGGGGGTAGACATACAGAGACAGCCAGCTTTTAAAAATTTTTGTAGTTAACACTCTCAAAATTCTATAAGTTTACCTATACCTTTACTTTCTGGGCAATTCTTTGTGTGACTAATTATAACCAAGAACTTGTCTCAATATAATTTTCAAGCACAAAGATTCTTGTGTTTCATTTACTGACAATTATGTTTAATTGATCTTCTCAAGCCTTAAATTGGCAGTTACTCTGCAACCATATAAAACTATAATTAAGAAGAAAATATTTTAATATAATCATCAAGGATAAACTTAATCTCAGTATATGGCAGAGATTATCAGTGGAAGATGCTTCAACAAGCCTATCGCGTACAATCTATCTCCTTCTAAGATTAATTCTCTTCAATAACTGCTATAAGAACTCCAGTTGGGGCTATAGAGCAGGAGCAGTCGATGTTTTTCCCTGTACAGGGCTCCAAATTATAGGACTCTCTGCAAACTCTGATTTCAGGGTATAGACAGAACATCCCCACTATCAAAATAGTATTTCCTTCCATTTTTGTTACAGCCTCAATAACTTTATCCTGAATTCATGTTTTTCTTGAAGAACTTTGCTGAAAACAGCCTAAAGGAGCCATCATATGGAGTGTTCTAAACATTCTCTATCATATTCGTTTAAGTCTCAACAAACATGTAGTTTGTTTTTTAACTATATACCAAGCAAAGATTTGACCAAATATTGCCTAGTAGTAGCAGCAGTAGTAGTATATTTCTTAATATAACAACTCCATCTTGGATACATACTTGTGTAATGCCTCCCTACCACCTTTGTTTAGCCACATTTTACTTTGTGTTTCTACCAACATCTCTCTTTCAAATTATTTCTATTCAAAGAATTGTGTTTAGGAAACATTAGAAAATGGTAAGAATTCAGTGGAATTAATGACCTATAAAAGTGATTAGAAACAAAATGATGGTTTACTATTAATAACATTGTTTAAATAAATTTAAAGTATAGACAAATATACCAATATCTAGAAAAATGTAACTTACTAGTGCTAAGCCAAGAACAAATAGGAATACCTCGGGGGGCTCAGCTGGTTAAACGTCCAACTTCAGCTCAGGTCATGATCTCATGGTTTGTTAGTTCAAGCCATGCATCTGGCTCTGTGCTAACAGCTTAGAGTTTCGAGCCTGCTTTGAATTCTGTGTCTCCCTTTCTCTTGCCCCTCTCCTGCTTGCCTCTCTCTCTCTTTCTGTCTCTCTCTCAAAAAATAAACAAACATAAGAACAAATAAAAATCCTGCATAATGACATAAAATTATTAAAATAATTGAAACAGCAATAAAAAGAGAACACTATCACCAGAAGATTTCTACCAGATTATCAGTGTGTGTAAATCATTCCAGTATTATAGTAAACTAGACAATAGAAATGTAATATTCTGAAACTCATCCTGTTCATCCATTAAACTTAATACTATAACAGAAAAGAATACACAAAAGCAGATACAGACTAATGAACTAAGATGCAAAAATTTTGAAAATATTAACAATTAGTATTACATTCAGTAGCATATAAAAAGTTATAACCTGGGGGCACCTGGGTAGCTCAGTCAGTTAGGCATCCAAGCCTTGATTTCATCTCGGTTATGATCTCATGGTTTGTGAGTGCAAACCCCACATGGCCTTTCTTGCTCACAGAGCAGAGCCTGCTTAGGATTCTCTTTCCCTCTTTCTCTTCCCCCAACGCCTTGCAAAGATGTGTGTGCTCACTCTCTCTCTTTCTTAAAATAAATAAATAAACTTTTAAAAAAGTGATACAACATGAATAAATAGAATTTATCCCAAAAAATAGATTAATTTAACAATAGAAATGCAGTAATATATTTGCCACATTTACTAATTATGGTATAGAATCACTTTTATTGATAAGTTAAGAAAACTTGTGCAAATATATTCATTTATTAACCATTTATGATAACTATTCTTGCAAACTAGAAATTCTTAGCAAATTAGGAAACTAGAATAGCAAACTGGAAATCACTTAATTCATAAAGGATACATACAAGAGGTACTCTATAATGCACACCACTATTAAATTTTTAAAAATGAAATAAAGTTAACACATAGAGTTAACATTAGTCTCAGGAGTACATCACAATTTGACAAGTCTCTGGGTTATGCTGTGCTCACCACAGTGGCTACCGTCTGCCACCACACAGCGCTATTACAGTACTGCTGACCATGTTCTCTATGCTGTGCCTTTCATCCCTGTGACTTATTCATTCCACAACTGGAAACCTGTATCTCCTACTCCCCTGCACCCATTTTGCCTATCCCTTACTCCCCTCCCCTCGAACAACATCAGTTTGTTCCCTATATTTATGGGTCTATTTTTGCTTCTTGTTTGTTCACTCATTTGCTTTTAAGATTCCACATATAAGTTAGATCATATGGCATTTGTGTTTCTCAGTCTAATTTACTTTATTTAGCATAATACTCTTTAGGTCTATCCATGTTGTCACAAATATCAAGATCTCATTCTTTTTTAAGGCTAAGTTACACACACACACATAGATACACACACATATATGTACACACATATATACACATACATATACACACATATACATACATATACATATGTCTTCTTTATCTATTCATCTTTTGATGCACACTTACGTTGCTTCCACTCTTGGCTGTTGTAAATAATGCTGTAATAAACATAAGGATGCAATATCTTTTCAACTTAGTATTATTGTTTTCTTTGGGTAAATACCCAGTAGTGAAATTATCGGGTCATAGAGTATTTTTATTTTTAATTTTTTGAGGAAATTCCGTACTTTTTGCCACAGTGGCTGCACTGATTTACATTCCCACCAACAGTGCATATTAATGGAGAAATTTTTTAATCATTCTGTTTAAAAACAAAAACAAATGGTCTGTTATTGCCATTTCTGTTCAATATTGACATGTACATTAAGAGTAATAAATAAATAAATAAATGCAAAGGACTTGGTAAGACAAAGATGAAACAAAACATTTGTTATCTAAAAGCCTAGGGGCACCTGGGTGGCTCAGTTGGTTAAGCGTCCGACCTCGGCTCAGTTCGTCATCTCACAGTTCGTGGGTTTGAGCCCCTCTTCGGGCTCTGTGCTGACAGCTCAGAGCCTGCTTCGGATTCTGTGTCTCCCTCTCTCTCTGACCCTCCCCTGCTCACACTGTCTCTCTCTCTCTCTCATAAATAAATAAAAACATTAAAAAATATTTAAAAGCCTATTGTGCTGTCCATTTGCCTGTTTGCTCTCACTTCTTCCCTGCCCCTGTTCTGCTCTCCTCTGTGTAGCAGTTCCTCCTGTTTCCAGGCTTCCACGAAAATCGGCTTCCTGGTAGGTATAGCCAATGGAAGCAGTCAGCAGAATCTTGGAAGATAGGAGGGCCAAGAAGCCTGGGGATTTCTCTCTTGTTTTCTTGCTCTTTCTAAGGTGGTAAGTCCAGCAGCAACTTTGTCTCTCTTTGGCTTCAAATTCCAAAAGACAGTTCTTCTGTGATCACAGCTTCCACAAGGAATCTCCCTCTTTCCCACTCTAGCAGTTTCTGGAATGCCTCAACTTCTGAGCACAGGTGAAACTACTTCCTTCCATTGTTTGATCACTAAAATTAAGTGGCAGAGGTTTTCACATGTTGCTAAGTGCCGGTTGTCTCACTTCTCCCTGGTTGCTCTTCTAGCTGTTCCATCACTTGTGTGTCCGATCACTGGTATTAATGTCACACTCACTGAAATCATTAGAGTGATTTCTCTTAGCCTGACTGACCCTGAGTAATACAGATATAATCCAACAAAGGTGGAAAGGGAGTTCCCAGGCAATGGTTAAGGACTGGAGCAGGCTAAAGGAGTTATAAGTCAGCACAACGAACTGATACAAATCTAAACCTGAAGACTCAGTAAATAGTGAGAAAGGATGTTTTGAGGTATCTTTGGTTCATCTTTCTCAATCTCACACTAACTCAATTATGAGGTTGCTACTCCCCACTGTTATTTAAAAGATCCAAGGGGCATCTGGTTGCTGTCAGTCTGACTCTTGATTTCAGCTCAGGTTATGATCTCATGGTATCTAGGTTTGAGTCCTGTTCATGCAGAATCTACTTGGAATTCTCTCTGCCCCTTCCTGGTTGTCCATGTGGCTGCTCTCTCTCTCTCTCTCTCTCTCTCTCTCTCTCTCCCCATTTCTCTTTTTCTCTTTCAAAATAAATAAATAAATAATTTAAAAACAATAACCAAATAAAAGATCCTAGTAGTGGCCTACTTTCATCACATAACCTAGCATAAACCTTTCTCAATGGATGATTATTCCGCATAAATTGTTCAGGGATGCAGTGTCCTTGGAATGCAATCGGGTTAAGGGGACATGATTCAAGAACAGACTCATAGTACTTTTTTTTGCAATGGAATATAAGGTTTCAGAGAGTGGAGAAGAGAGATTTCAAGAGGGAAGAATATGGAATTGAGGACATACCTCAGGTAACATATTTATTTGTCAGGGTTTTCCATAGGAAAAACTAATAGGATATGTGTGTGTGTGTGTGTGTGTGTGTCTGTGACTCTTGATTTCACCTTAGGTTATGATCTGTGTGTGTGTATATATGTGTGTGTGTAGAGAGAAAGAGAGAGGGAAAGATATAAAAGAGATTTATTACAGGAATTGTCTTACTTTCTTACGAAGACTGAGAAGCCCCACAACCTGCTGCCTGGAGCTGGAGAACCAGGAAAGCTGATGATACAATTCAGCTTGAGTTCAAAAGCTTGAGAACCAGAGGAACTGACAGTATAACTTCCAGTCCAAGGTCAAAGGCCTGAAAACCAGAAAGCTACAGGTGTGAGTCCTGGAGTCTGAAGGCCAGAGAACCAAAAGCTTTGATGTTCTGGGCACAAGGTAGACATCCCAGCTCAATAAGAGAGAAGGAATTTACCCTCCCTCCATATTTTTGTTCATTTTAAGTCCCCAACGTGTTGGATGATGCCCACCCATATTGGTCAGGGTGGATCTCTTTACTTAGTCTACTGAATCATGCTATTCCCTTCCAGGAACACCCTCACAGATACACTCAGAAAGAAAATTTTACCAGTTCTCTGGGCATCTCTTACCCCAGTTGAGTTGACGCATAATATTAACCATCACATATAAGATCAGTTTTGGGAGGAAGTAGGGGGCTAACACGTGCTGTATGATGTAGGATTACTTACTGGACAATAAAGATGGAGTTATTATTGGCTTTAGGGTTCTGATAAAAGCATCCTTGGACCTTGCTGGACACCAGAACTTGACCAGTTATGTTCCATGGCCTGGATCCATGTGATTTAATCTCTGTAAAGGGCTCTCAAGTAAATATTGATAACTATTAGTGAACCAAATATTGGAGTCTCATATGCTTGCATGCTTATGGATTTTAGGATTTTAGCATTCAAACAATAGTCTAAAGATAAGCTCTTTCAGGGTAGTAATAATGTATTCTGCTTGCCATAGGAAAAATAATTTTAAAAATTTAATTGTATATAGGAATCAAAGTGCTTATAAATTGATATTTATTTCTTAACTTTTTATTCATCCTACAAAAACTTATTGAACTCTCATTATGTGCTAGGTGCTTTCCTAGGTGCTGGTGATATGTCAGTGAAAGTGTCAGAAAATCTGTCCTGATAGTGCTGATTCGAGTTTGTAGTATGAGAGAGGATTATGAAATGTCAGTGTGCTTTGGAAAAAGTTTTAATAACATGAAAGTTCTGGTACTTTGGTAAATCCAACATAAAGAATAGAAGAAATGTATTATATATCATACACTAACACGTTCTAAATTTGTATTAGATTATTGTATTTAAATGTGGTCAAAATGAATCTCATTTATAATACCTGTATAGTATCCAATTTGGGGAAAAATACAAGCTTATAACCTTATAAACAAGTCAACATCAAGTTCCCTTCCATTGAAAGTGATAAATATCTCATTACCAAAACACCAAATTTCTTATGATAGCCTTGATAAATTCACCATTCATAACTTACTTACTATCATTTTCAATGCAGGAAAAAACTAAGAAAAATCAAAGAGTATTAAAATCATACAACTCCTAATGAGTCCATATCTCCAAAAATAGAGAAACTTTTATATCTACACTGAAAAAAATCTTTTAGTGTTTTATATTCCTTTAACAATGTAATGTAAGCTTCTTAACTTCTATTTATACTGCCTCGTTTACCTTAATCATTTAAGATTCATGAATTTGTACATCTTCTTAACCTTGGAACTTGGCTTAAAATAAGTAGACTTTGCAAAGAGAAATTTATGATATTAAAGCATACCTCAGATTCTCAATATTTTATGCATTAAATTTGGGAAATTTGTAATAAAATACATGACATTGACTCTAATATATAATTTTTTTAAATCTAGTTTCTGGGGCAGCTGGGTGACTTGGTCGGTTAAGTGATCAACTCTTAATTTTGGCTCAGGTCATGATCTCCCAGTTTAGTGAGATCCAGCCTCATCCTGGGCTCTGTGCTGACCGCATGGAGCCTGCTTGAGATTTTCTCTCCCTCTCTCTCTGCCTCATTCTCTCTCTCTCTCTCTCTCTCTCTCTGTCTCAAAATAAATACATAGACTTAAAAAAACTATTTTACATTAATTTTCCAGCATATACTAAAGAAAGGGAAATTATTAGTATAAGTGAATAAAGTTTTTAATATTACCCAATAGTAGAGCAAAATGAGTAAAATGCTCCTCTATTAGAAGGAATTGCTTCCAATTAGAGATTATTAAATTTCATGGGAAAGGAGTAAAGATGCATTAGCAGCCTTAGTAACAAACAGGCAGCCACAGAAATCTTGGGAAGAGAGTTGCTACTTCAACATGCTTTGTAGGAGTGCTTCACAAACACGAAAAATTCTATGATGGAAAAGAGAAAGTGACTCCTAATTTATAATTTTGCAAGGTCATTGGTGCAATATCCCAAATAAGAAACAATATTAATTTTACGGGCCATTTCCATGATATAATTAAATCGAAGGGTACCACAATCACAAATAGAAGGGGAATAAACCCACAGATATATGTAAGTGGTTATAACTACTTAAAAGAAGAAGGCATTAACATTAAAGGACATCCTCAGAGAATGTATTTGTTGGCTTTATTCTTACATCAAAGCATCTATATCACCAAGCATATAACTTATAAAAGGTCCATACTTGGTGATATAGATAACTTGATATAAGTATGTATGATATAAGTATGTTTGTAAGTTTGAACCATCACTGTTGCTATATTATATGTATCATTAATATTAATATTATATATCATGTTATATCACATCATTATTATACTGATTTCTTTCCTTTACCTATGTCTACATAGTAAAGAAATTATGTGAGAAATCTTTCAGTTTTGCTCTTTTTCTACAAATGACTTTGCATCACTGGATTTCAGGCAGATGAGTGTTAATCTAGAATGTATTAAAATTCTTCAGAGGTCACACAACAACTCCTTTTACAGTAAAAACATTTAGTATCATTTGATATTGTTTGAAACTATCAGCCTTGACATATCACTATATTTTTAGTATGCCTTCACATATAAAAATATTTTCTTACTATATCAATATCACTTTCATCTCTATACCCTCTACTTAGTATTTGTCAACAGTTTTAAGCATTATAATGCCTCATTCATTTCTATTTTTTTTACCCTTTTCAAGTCATCTTTCTTCTGATATATATTTTTTAATTTTGTAATGTTTATTTATTTTTGAGAGAGATAGAGAGACAAAGTGCGAATGGGGGAGAGGCAGAGAGAGAGAAGGAGACACGTAATCTGAAGCAGGATCCAGGGTCTGAGCTGTCAGCACAGAGCCCAACACGGGGCTTGAACCCACGAGCCTTGAGATCATGACCTGAGCCAAAGTCGGGTGCTTAACCAACTGAGCCATCCAGGAGCCCCTTTCTTCTGATATTTATGCTCACTTGTATTTTATTTGTTTACTTGCAGATCCTTACTTTCTTAAATAAAAAAGCTGGTTGCTCCATTCTCTCCTCATTAATTTTGTTTGTTATGTAATCACCTTATTCAGTGCTGCTGTAAGACAAATGCAATTTCTTTAACATGACCATCAAACAGGCTGCCTCTTGTAAAGAACTCTAAATTTGCTTTTATGTGGAGATCTGAAACATAATTCAATTTGGAAAAACCGTGTAAACGAAAAGGTTTTTAAATGTGTATGTAAAAACGAAAAAGTATAATGATAATTTTGATTAATTTTAAGTCTAAAAATTAAACACTGATCAATAATGAAGCTTTTAATTTTAAAGCTAATAATATCTAATAAAGGTACTTTATTGTGATTGTAAAACGCACAGTAGCCTAAGAGTTCAGAGACTGGAGAATGTTTCAGATATTTGACTTTGGAAAGTCACCTAATTCCAGAGTCTTCCGCTTTCACAATGGCAGGAACAGCAGGAAAGCCTGGATAATGTCCTGGCATTCTTCTGAGGCAATGAGGCACTGATGCCTGTCAATGCAAATGCACTTTGTATTTGCCTATGGAATCCTTGGTTATTTGGATTTAAATTTGCTTATCTCCTTTATTCTAGAAACCAATAAAATAATGAACTTCCATTCTGAAGATCCAGCAAGCTAATCAATCTCCTTCCTGACAAGTATAAAACATCTCAGTGTAATCCATTTCATGCTTCACATTCATTGTTTGATTTTCAGACAGTTATAAAGCTTTCTACTAAGACACATTCTCTTTCAAATTCCCTTTATACAGAGATTCTGTATGAATCTTTTAGATACCAAGGATTTCTCTCATGGAAGGGCAACAGTTTGACATATTGTAGTATTTATTATATAAGTAAATCACTCATTTAAACGAATTACTTTGACTGGTACTGTTGCAGATGTAAGGGTTGGTTATACAAAGAAACATAGAACCCAGCCTACTACATTATAACTGCTCACATATAATGGAGAGTACCCTTAAATATTTAAGCCGTCTTGAAAAATCATGAGAAGCTCTATGTAAAAGACAATATGTGAGTTATCTAAAGGGCAATTAGTATATAGTACTATCAAGACAGAATTATCATTTCAGGAAGAGGATATAGCATGAGCATTGAACATAGAAGTCAGCCAAGCAGAATACCAGAAGACATATAAATAGCTTTGCATGTCAGAGGCATGGGGAGAAGTTGAACTGTCAGAGCAGATGGAGAAGAGGGATTGTTAATAACATTTTGTACATTGCTAAAGTTATTGGATTTTATCCTGGGGATTTGAGGTGGGGAAGTGACCCCATCAGAAGTATGTTTGAAAAAGATTATTGTATCGGCAGCATGAAGGATAGATCTGACAGGGATCTGAAACGAGAAGAACATTTAATAGATAGGAGAGATGCAAAGAGCAGCATAGACAGTGCACATTAGTGAGCCTTCACAAATGTTTATTGAGTTGAAATGAATCGAAGAAGTTTGTTGAAACTTTCCTTTCTCACGTCTTATTTTTAGAAAATGTCAATGGCAGCTATTCATTGGGTTGCTTCAAAGTTCCTCCGCTGAACCTCAGTGAGGGTGAGATAGTTGAAGTCTGGGTGAGTGACCCATCTCATCACAGATACTTCAAAAATGTCATCAAACACTTCCCTACAGATGGTTCCATTGTTCAGAATGGTCTTTATATGTCCCCAGTCTTATGGTGCAGTCTGATGCACAAAATAGTACCCTGCTTTTTGCAAGGGAATCCAGTAGGTACCTTAATTATTTCCTTTGCACCTGGGCAAACAACATGTTTGTGACTGCTTCCTCCTTGATTGTTATAACTATTCTCCTTAGCTGTTAACTACTCTTATGGCTATTGTGTACTCCTTTTTTAAAGGTTATTTTCATAAAGTTTTACCAATGCAATAAATCCCTTAGCAGTTCCTTGTCAATAATTTTGAAAGCTAAGATGTACCAAAGAGCAAGCTGCTTACTGATGATTGAAAGCTGACTGTAGCATTTTTATTTTTGGAACATTTCCACAATTTTCTAAATTGTGTCATCATAACAGTGTCATACACATGAAAAGAAACATAACTTTTCTCATTTTACAAATAGATGATTTAGGATACAAAAGATTGTCTTACAGGGAGTTAGTAAGAGTGTTTAGTTCAAAAGGAGAAAGAATATCCCACCACCACATGGTAACATTTCAACACCTATAGTATCTGTATTGGTGGTATTTTTTAGTTTACCTTTGGCAATGGAAACTATTATTTTCCATGCACACACATGCCTACACACACACGTGTACGTGCACACACATATGCATTTTCTCTTTTGAATACATATATTTTTAAGACATATATTTTCTTAGCCATGCTAAAATAGCCTAGAAACAATGACCAACCCAGTAACAGTGAGCACTTTGGCAAACAGACTGTGGTCTCCTAGATAGTACTTCCCGTTAAAATACATTGGGGTCCTCAAAGAAATAGCTAAATCCAGATAATGTGAAAAAAATATACAAAATTGGTCTGAAACATCCCCTCAAATTGAGGAATCTATCAAAAGCTACCAGGAACATGTAAGAGGGACTCAGGGTCCAATTTGAAGAGGCAATCTGAGGAGCCAAACAAGTGGAACTAACTTAACAAATTATTGAAATTAATAATTAATAAGATATAATTCATGGATTGATAATGTTGCTTAACGAAAAACACATTAGTCACATTTGGTGGATAACCAAAGTATTCTGAAAACTAAGAAATAAAGCAAAAGGCTCAAGGTTTCATTCTAACATTACTGTATAGACTGCAACTAAATAATTGATGAAGTAATTTTTTTAAATTAAACATTCTTGCTAATAAAGGAAAAACAGAATGACAGAATTGGAATATCAACATATTGCAACCAACCATTAAGTTATTGACATAGAAAATTATTATTTATAACTGCTTAAATTATTAGGAGAGAGGCTAGAGGATTAGGCTAACAACACTTGAACTCATTAATCAGTATTAACATTAAAAAAAGACCTCACATAACATTTCTATAACAGAAAATATAAAATACTACCTGTGAGTCTTTGAGGCCAAAATATAAAATCTGAGTTGGATCAAACCAATCAATGAGTTTATTTGAAATACAGAAAACAGAAGGAGAAAATAAATAGCATAAAGGATGCAAATGTCAGAGTGTGTGTTGGAAGAGGTCATCCAGAAGACGTAACTGCCACTTGACCTGAGAGGTGACCCAAGCAATCATAGGCACCCACCCCTCTTCCCTGTCCCTGAAATGTACATTCTGCCCACCTTTCCCACAGTGGGAGCTACTCTAAGGACAGAGCCTTGAGAAGTAAGTTGTTTTTGAGACCATTTGGACGGCATCTGTGACTGACCCCAGTTAGGGCCTCTATATGCACTTTTAAGATTTCAGGAGCGTGTGGAGATCCACCTGCTAGGCTGCCACCCAAGACTTCCTATGTAAGGTTCCTTGCTTTTTAAGCCTGCCACCTACCTATCTGGAGTGGGTTCTGTCTCTTCTTCCATCTGTCTCTGCCCTCCATGTAAAGGAACCACTTTTCAGATTTCACCCAGGAAGTTCCCAGAGTTGCAAACTAATAGTGAGACATGTGTGGGACAAATGATTTGCTTTCCTCAACACTAAAAAAAAAAAAAAAAAAAAAGAAATCTTAATTACAAGAAAAAATAAAAGGCAGGGATCCTATAGATTAAAATAGTATTCAGAAAGTAATAGATCAATCCAGTACAATATGTGGACTTTTTTGGATATTCATACAAATGAAACAATTTTCAAAAAGAAAAGAAAGGGCATATGTAAATACTGACTGGGAAATTGCAGTACTGAGGACATTATTGTTAATGTTTTGATGTGATAATGGTATATTTTGTGGTTATCTTTTTTAAAGAATCCTAATAATTTAGAAATGTGTACTGAATTATGTATAGATTAATTATATGATTTGCGTCACTTGCTTCCAAGTAATCCAAGGAGGTAAAGATAAAACCAGATTGCTGATAACTTAATTAACTGTTGAAGTTGGCTGTTTGCTGGATCAGGGCAACTAGTGAGTTCAGAAATGGCTCCTGACAGTTAAGAGGCTTAATCATGTAACTTTTCCTAATTAAAATAGATAATGTATGTTAGTAATAGTCCTGACTGTTATAACATTGCATTTCCTTAGATTATTCTAAATTCTAATATGAGATATGTTTGCCCATGTTAGCTAAATATTAGACTGCATCATCATGCAGAATCCTTTCAAGATTTTCTAAGAGTTATTGATAGAAAATGAAGAATAACAGGAATAACTCTTCACATATATATTTCTCTCCATCTCTCTTTACATTAGAGTAAATGTAAATGAAGACCAGGTGCTACAGAGGCAGTGAGGGCTGATTGTAGGCATGACACCCATGTCAACTCCACTTACCATACAACAGGCTCCATCCTTAACCAGCCATAACAGGAGTTAAGAAAAACACACTGGGAATGGATTAGTCATGTGTTCACAAAAAGAAATAAGGAAGGATGAGACATCCAAGTGGAGCAGCTGGTGTGAAATTGGAATACTTGTTTCTGTTTTCTGTTTTTTCATAGGAGACAAATATAAATTGAGTAGAACTAAGCCAGTCTGCTGATACCAGGGTATCAGATATAAATCTTTAATGCAATCTTTTCCTATCTTTATTTCCTGTTTTCTTCACCCATATTATTTCCTTATAGTTTTATAATCTCTTCTATTCTGAAAAATAGGGCAATAAGGAGAGTGTTTATATGGTGCTTCCTTTTCTTTAACATTCAGATGGCATTTTAATTACTTGTAATCTTTTTATTATTTTGTTTCAATATTAAATCTCTCCATTGGGTAAACCTTGGAAAAGATATAAGACAAAAACAAAAACAACAAAGAAACAAATATTAATGGACTCCCAGTAAGACACAGAAGCATTTATTTATATACAATATATATTATGGTTATATATATAGTTATACTATATTATATATACACTATATAATATACTATATATTATATATAGTGAATTCACTATATATATTCACTATATAATATACATATTCATGGATATAATTCACTATATATTATATAATTAATATATTACATATAGTGAATTATATACATGAATATATATAATTATGTATGTATGAATATGTGTAATTATGTATGAATACATATATATGTATTGAATATGAATATATACATATAATAATTACTATATATTATATATTAATATATATTATTTAATTATATAATATATAGTGAATTATATCCATGAATATGTATATTATTCAGTGAATATATATATATATATGTGAATCAAGTGAACTTTTTTCACTACATTTACTCCATTTTGTTCATAATTGCATTTAATCTAGTGGCCGCCAATTCTAATGCCTGACTGTTGTTAAGATAGTAGGAATCATCTCTTGGACGGATCAACAGTGTGTGGGAGCCTTGAAAAAAAAATAAAAATAAAGTTGTGTCAGAAAAAGACCTGACATGTAGAAGAGCATTCTGGAGAACGTTGAGAGGAATTTGAGTAGTCGTAGAGGAGGCATTGGCAGGAAGCTGGAGGCTCAGGAAAGCCTGTGAAGTGTAGACAGCACTCTTGATTTTCAAGTGATGTGGGCTGCTGGTAGAACTATGAAGACTATGAAGGAAATCTGTGCAGCCCCTGCTGTTACTCCATCTGCAGAAAGTTTCGTATGCCAGTCTTCTTAATTAGGGTGGACAGAGAAGGGCATCCTGTTGAGATGAAGTCCACAGCACAATAAAGGAAGAAACTGTTTTTACTTATTGGGCTGCTACCAAGAAATGTGCTAATTACCAAGATAGGAGAACATTTTGTATATGTGATAAGTGAAATTTCTAACAAATAAAAGATTGGAGGTGATCTTTGAAATTTTTACTCAACAAGGAAGAATGCAGCCTACTGAGAATGCTGATTGAACTAACTGTTCTAAGTATGTTTACTTCATCTCTAACCCCAATTTACATAGAATGCTAGTGTGCTTAAGTGTGGGATGGACCTCTTCTTTTGCATCCTCGTTGGAGAATTTATATTATTTTCAAGTAGACAAAGTAATGCTTTATAATTTTGTTATTTAAGAAGTATAAATGACATTTATGATTATGATTATGCTAGAAATTGAAGAACATTTTTTAAATACAGGAGGATCTACACGATCATCACAAGAAATGTTTGGTACCATGATATCAGATCTAAATCTTCCATGCATCCTTTTCCTTTCATTATTTCCTGTTTTCTTCACCCTCGTGAGTTCCTGGTATTTTATTTTATTTCATTTCATTTTATTTTATGTTATTTTATTTTATTATTTTTTAATTTGAAAGGGAGAGAATGAGAGAGAGAGAGAGAGAGAGAGAGAGAATCTTAAGCAGGCTCCATGTTCAGTGTGGAGCCTGATATAAGGCTCAATCCAACAATGCTGGGATCATGACCTGAGTGGAAATAAAGAGATTGCTCAACCAAGTAAGCCACCCAGGCGCCCCTATTCCTGGTAGTTTTAAAGTCACTTCCATTCTGAAAAGTAGGCCAACATGAATAATGTTTATAAGGTGTATCTATCTCTCTAACATTCAGTTGGCATTTTAATTACTTTTGTTCTTTTGTATTATTTTGTTCTAATATTAAATTTCTCCATTGCCTTTTGTAATTACATTGCCTGCCTTTATAATTTAAGTAAATATGCAAAGATTTTCATTTTTGTCAGTATCTTACACTTTCTCTTTGACTATTTTCAATAATGTAGTTGGTATATTTTATTTTCCCTTAAAATGACATTTATAAACTAGCTTGATGGAAAGACTAAATTTATAATTTTACCTTTATTAATATGTTCACTTCATGTTTTCATTAAGACTTGGAGAATAAAGCAATATCTCCTTTAAGTTAATTTTTTTCTAAAATTAAAAGACATTTTAATAGTTAATTAGTGTAATAGATTACATTATTTATATAACCTATCCATAATTCTTTATATTCACTATTAAATGTGAATATATAAATATATACTTTGCAAAAGTAAGTGTAAAATAACATAACATGTTAATTATAGGTATTTGGTGATTTCTAATGCTACATTATATATAAATATATTAATAGAGATAGAAATAGATGCAAATAGATATATATTTGTTACATATATTTATTTCATGCAGGACTTTTTGTTGTCATATACAGAATCTCATATTTATGCTCATTATACAGAACACTGATATGCCAATATTTTCTAAAGTTTTTACCCTAGGTGAGCAGGAAGGACTTTAATTTATCCAGAATTAAGCAGGGCCATATATTTACCTCATTTTTAGTAGTTTTGGGGACAAGACCACCCTCTTTGAGAATGCATGATCTAGACCAGTAAGATTTTAAGCCAGTGGGATTTTTGAAAAGGACTAGAAGCTGAGGAAATTGAAGAAATAAGAAATACCTAGATATCATGGAAAACAAGGAGTTATTCTAAGGGTTTTGAAAGTCTATGGGTAAAGACTAAGTAATAGAAAGTGATGGCATGCAGTTATATGGAATAGGATACTAACATGGGCTTCCACATAGTGAATTCCTCCTAAATTACTCCTACTCACAAGGCTAAAATAACTCACTGACTGTTCAGGAAACTCAGTCAAATACAGAGTGACTAAAACACACTTCTTTCAGTGTATGTGTTTATGAATATTTCCTAACCTATTCTATTGTCTTTATTCAGATCATAATAATATAATTTAACTGTAGATTTTACCATACAATGATGAGAATTACTTGCATGTCAATAATTTTATAATTATAAAATATTTCAGATAAAGAATCAGCAAATCATAAACAAAACTTATTTTTCTCAACACAGTAGCAATTATTTTCTCATTCTCATTTTTATAATGGCATTATGAGAGATTTGGATTTCTAGGCACATTTCCAGACTTTGCCAATCCCTGATATTAACGAACAAGGCATTCCATATGCTTTAGTAGCATATTCTGAAATAACAGTGTACATAAGGTAATGACCTAGATTGAATCTGTTTCATTTTGACTAGATAATTTTAGATTTCAGAAATTTCAAAATACTTAGATCCACCTGAGACAAGTTCATACCTGGGGCTAGTTGGAACCCAGTTCTGGAGGCTTAGGCTGTACAAATAAGCAATGCCAGGGGCTGGAGCAACTGATATTCTTTACTGTGCAATGATGATGAATATAGATTGTTGCAGTCTAGAGACAGAAGTTCTCTCTAATCATTTTTTTTTTTCTTAGTTTAAAAAAACCTAGGATGGATTTTGGTGAGGGATGAGGAGAACATGAGAGAGTAGCCCATGGATGTTTTTCTTTTTATTATCATGTCTCATTACATTCTAATAGTGGGGAGAAATTAGTAACAGAGAAAAATAAATGAGGGTGGCAATAACACAGTATCAACAACAATCAAAATTACTCAGATGAAGGAGGTGTGTGTGTGTTGTGAGAGAAGGAGAGAGGGAGAAGGAGAGAAAGATGAGCCTATAGGTACAGATTGCATTATTATGCATGCACACATATTTTTAAACTAATTATAACCCCAAATGGAAAAAAATCTAGTATCTATATTTTATTTTAGCTATATGTTTCCTTTTTTTTTTTTTTATAACGGGAGGTCTATTTCTTCCATAATTTTACAAGAATATTTAGTGTTTGCAACAAATTCTTAGTGAAACCTGTCAGTTTGATTTAAATTGGAGTTAATGGAGTTCTGTGTTTGTTACATAAGATAGCAATTGTTATTGCAGCAGGTTTCTGTCAAGTATTTGCCCTTTTAAATTTTGATAATTACTGTTCTACATGGTGGTCATTTATCCAATCAGTGCCACCAACTTAATGTGTTGAAAAGAAATTTCAAAATTACATATCTTAATAATTTCAAGTCCATTGCTATGAAACCTATTAGCGTGAAAGCACCTATCATCTGCTGGAATGAATTAATTACAGCGGATGTAGAACACTTTGTTTTCCTCTTGTTCCCTTTGGTCCTTTTCCTCTCTCCTTTGTCCTTTGTCCTTCACATCCTTTCTTTGTAATTCTCCATGGCTTCCTTCCCCACTGGCATTTATTTATCTTTCCTTTACGGGTCCTGTCCTTTCTTCAAGATTTACTACTTTGCTTCTTTCCTGTTTTCTTCCTGTCACTATGTAGTTATTTCTTTCTTATTGTGCATTTTCTGTGCCTCATGTTTTCTTCCACTTCTACATCACGTTCATGGAATACTCTCCTCTCTTCGTTCTCCGTTCTTCGTTCTTTTTCCTCTAGTAAAATTTGAAGACCTTAGATCAAGAGTAATGATTTTTAAAACTTGCATTTCCTGCTCTTAGCAAGATGTTTGACACATACATATTGATAAATATTGACTAACATTTGTTCTATCTCTTGACACTGTGTTTTTTAAAATTTTGGACAGCAGGTTTATTTACTCTTTTTTCAGGTCAACTCTCACACAAGATATTGAAGATCATACAATGAATTCGATCTGTTCCTTCCCTATGAGGCATTCACTAGCATAAAATTATAACATGGTTTTGCTAACCACAAATATGTCCACTTTATATCATATCACCATTGTTTAAATACATTCCGCTCCAGAGCTTAGTCATGAGAAGCTTAGTTTGTGTCTCCTCAGTTCAATAGCCCAGCTCTTCTCTGAAATTTAAATCAGAAAAACTGGTTAGAAACTTGGCTTTTAACTGGTTCTTCTGTGAAAACATCAATTTCAATACTAGCAACTGCTACCCTGTATCTGTCTCCTGAATTTATACTTGCTGAGTAGGAGCACCAATAATCCCAGAACTCTGTTCTGTACACAGAATTCTTATTAAGATTACTACAGTTTATGATCTAGGTGCCAAATAGGAACCCTTCTCTATAATGACTCTTGAAGAAGAGCTTACTGAGAGAAAACACACACACACACACACACACACACTATTTAGTCCAAGAGAAAAAACTTGAGTAAAAGTTTGATTAGAAGGTGCTTTAGTCTCATAATCAAAATAGTTGACCTATTCCTATTGAAAAGTATAGACTTTTGACTCATATGTTAACTTTTTCCTGAAATAAGATAGGCATTGCTGGATCTGTATAGCAGTCCTCAACCGTTGTTCACTTAGTTGATTAAAAAACACAACATAATACAAGAATACTTGGATATGAACAAGCAAAAGGGTGACAAAGGTATATTTTCTTTAACATCTCTGAGGGTCTATTGTTTATCAACTCCCATCCAGATATATTTCTTAGTGCACAGTATAAACAGGCACAGTGGATGAAAGCAGCTGTTGCCAGGTTGACTTTTTTACTAGGTCTTCAGCATGACATCAAAAGAAGGGATTAATCCATATACAAAATGCTCCAGAAAAGTTTTTTCATAGAGGCTATGTTCTAATAGCTGGAGCTGTGTTCTAAAAACCTAAACTATGACTGGGCCTATGCTAATTAAGGAGGATTGGGTAGAGAGAAATGTGTTGTGACTATGAACCTGACCCAGCCTCTGGCATATGACATGCAATATGAAATAGACCTACTTGCAGGACTTAAGAACAATTTGAGTTTATCCATAATCTCATGGCATTTACCAGGTTGTATCAAATATGTTCTATTTTAAGCCGGTCATAGTTCAAGCAAGCCATCAGTGATTCAATTACCAGCATTATGTAGAAAAAGTTACATAGACTAAAGAGATTGGTGACTCTGGAAAGAGCAGAAAGAAATACAGAATTATGACATCTTACACTCAAATAACAGTGAGAGTTATCTAATCTTTCAGTGCCAAGATCTCTTTAAGGTCCTAATGACAGAGTGAAATACTACAGAGTACATGTTATCCAGATAGGGGTATAGAGAAAGAGAGTAAAACAGAAGCACGTTTTAATGGCAAGAACGAATCAGAGCACAAATCTAAAATGAATACGCACAATTACAACAGTGATAATTTTACTAATGTTTAAGATACTGAATTAGAGTTACTAAAACATGCCAGTGTTATGGGCTTGAATTTTGTTTCCTCAGATTTATATGTCATATTCCTAACCCCAGATACCTTAGAATGTGACAGTTTGGAGATTAGTGTCTCTGAAAAGGGATATTTATACTTATAAATATTTATATTTGATATTTATATATTTACATATACAAAAATCATTAGATATATAAGTATATGATAAACATGTTAAATTTTTACTTACTTTGAAGATTCTATTTCTAATCTGTACAGTCAGGGTGATAGAAGTAAGTTTAAGACTAAGTTAAAACTCTAAACCACATATGGCAAAGCAAGATTTTCATTCTGCCTCAAACTCTTTTCCTATTTCTGCTTGACTTTCTGAGGAATAAAGAAACATACTCCATGAGCATGATTCATTCAGTTTGGCTGTCAGTGTGGTCAACATTCCAAAGGGAACGGTTTGTTTACTTTTGAAAGCTGTACTTTACGGAGTATGGAAGTTGAAATAACATACAGTGGGACATAGTAGAAAACTGCAGCCAGTTGTCCAAGGTGAAACCAAAATAATGACTCCCTCCAATGAAGCAGAAATATTCCGGCCCATGAAGCCAGAAAGATGACCAAGATCTCAGGGACTTCACAGTTTAGGAGTAAGGGCTTGAGGTGAAGGGAGAGGAAGGAAAAGAATAAAGGAAAGAAAATAGAGTAAGGTGATGGAAAAACAGACTATGACATAGTCATCAAGGCTAGGCAAATAGCATTTAAATGGAAAAAATACTTTTCACTTTTTTTCTGAAGCCTGTGCACATTTAGAGACCTTTTAATATAAAAATGTTTCCTTTCCAATAATGGACTGTGTATACCCTCCCATATTATGCAGGTTTAGCTGCAGAATTGGTGATTCAGACAAAATTGAAAACAAAATTCAAATTAAATTTTGTGTAATAACTGTGCATAATGGATATATTAATGGTCCAAGGATCTTGTATGTATGTTCTCAGCCTGAATAAATCCTTTAACCTTATTTTCTTACATTAATTGAGAAAATGGCATTGCCTTCTATCCCTGTGGAGGTTACAACCATACATTAAAGTATAAAGAGCATTGTAATGAATGCCAGTCATTTGTGAGTTCCTGCTATTAACACAAATACAAAGAAAAATAAATAAAGACTGCATGACATGTCTTAAAGATAAAGAAGGTCATTTCTAAAATCATCCCAGTGTCAGTATTACAATTTTCAATACAAATATGCATCATTTGACAGAATGATGTATTCCAGAAAAGCCATGTGTATTTTTGCATTCCAGAGAAATTGTGTTATGTATTAACTTTATTTAGGAGAGCTGTTACTTCACTTCCAAAGGGAAATACTTTGCAAGGTAAAGAATTTTATTTTAAGGTAAATATTAATCTGATAAATTAATATTTTTAAAGCTTAGTTTTCACATACTAAATCTGTTTTATAAGGAGAAAAAAAAAACCTTCAAGTCCTAGACAAGATGGAATAGATATACTTCTTAGAATTCTTCATGCTGAATATAGGTAAAATGTGACACCAACTTAGGAGTCTAAAAAGTGGAGAGAAGAAGGCAGATCAGCTAGGGACTTTGTAATTGAAGAACAACATGGCAGTGAGTTCACTGGCTTTTCTTTTTGCCTCATTTATCCAGGACTGGATGATGGAAAAAGCTGACAGCCTACACCAAGGAATCCTACAAAAAAAAAAAAAAAAAAAAAGCCCCAAGAAAAGCTCTTTCTCTCTAGCCAAAGGACAGGAAAAGGGCAGCCTAGCACAGCAGAATACTTAGATATCATTCCTTTTATTTACAGTCAAACACCATGGGTAAAACTGTGGCTCCACTATACACACATCAACAAAGCCATGTAGAAAGTAGACTTCTACCATTGCCTGGCTGTAAGAAATGCCCCTCTCCTTCCCCACTAGGTCACCGTGAGAAGAGGCCTAAAGAAACCAGACCTTAAAAAATTGAGGAAAAAAAAAAAAAGAGGGGGTGGTGTTTGGAAGGCTCATTCGGTTGAGCGTCTGACTATGGTTCAGGTCATGATCTCACAGTTCATGGGTTTGGGCCCTGCATCAGGCTGTGTTGACCACTTGCTTGGAGCCTGAAGCTGCTCCAAGCAAGTGTCTCCTTCTTTCTCTGCCCCTCCCCTGCTCACGTTCAGTCTCACTCTGTCTTTCAAAAATAAATAAATATTTAAAAAATTTTTAAGAAAAAAAAAAAAAAAGAAAGCCAGAGCTTACATCACCACCCAGAGCTTACATCACCACCCAACCCACCCCCACATGCACCTAGATTTGCACACACCAGTCCCCAACCCTTACCTACAGCAGAGGCACAAATGTAGTCTGAAACTTTACAACCACCTCTTGGTAATGAGATATACCTTCTGCTTCTCTCTGAAATGATGTCCTAGGTGATAAAGGAGAAGGCAAGACTGGTACCCCCTTCAGTAGATGAAGGGTACTTGGGACTCCTGTGCCCTATTTTTGCAACTCCCCATGAATCTATAATTACCTTAAAAATTAAAAAAAGAAGAAACACATTCATCACAATGATGATCCAACTTGGTTTTCAATAAGCTTCATTACTTGTCATTTACTTTTTTAGGTTTATTTATTTATGAGAGAGATTGAGGGCATGAGCATAAGAGAGGAAGACAGAGAAGGAGAGAATCTCAATCTGGCTCCATGCTGTCAGCACAGAGTCCGAGATGGGGTTGATCTCATGAACCATGACATCATGATCTGAGCCAAAATCAAAAGTTGGACATTCAACCAACTGAGCCACCCAGGCACCCACCCCCTTCACTTTTTAAATGAAATGAAGACTGAAGTACAGAAAATATGTTCAAAATTGCTAGGTCCCTAATTCTGTTAGTTGCCTCACCACACATTAATCTCTCCCTTTTTATAAGACCACATTAAATTAATTTCAAAGGAATACTGAAGATCTAAACCAATCACATTTACATAAATAGGACAATCGGTAGAGGGGAAGTAACTATATTTCTAGAGGATAAAAAGCAGCTGGAAAAGAGGTAACTTATAATTCAGGGAAGAGGGGGTATCAGCCTGACTCTCTTCTGGTAGTTGTAACATGTGAGAAGGAAGCTGTGTGTCAGACACCCAAAAGGCCCAGGTTTCAAAAATTCTGAGACAGATATTTGGGAAAAGGAGAATTTAGAAACTATCCTTGAAAATGAAGAAAAAATTTAGAATAATAATAAACAATGTAAGGGGCACGTGGGTGGCTCAGATGGTTAAGTGTCCACCTCTTGATTTCAGTTCAGGTCATGACCCGTGGTGGACTCTGTGCTGGGTGTGGAGCCTGTGTAAGATTCTCTCTCTCTCTCTCTCTCTTTCTCTCTCTCTCCACCTTTCCTACTTGTGCATATGCTTGCACTCTCTCTCTGTCTCTAATAAAAAAAAGAACTTTAAAATAATGATGATAATGTGAAGAAAATAGGAAGAAGCCCAAATTAAGTAAGGAAAAGTGAAATGGCAAATTTCAGGAGAAACTTTGCTTCAAAATAGCACTTGTTTTACTCACAAATATGTATTAACAAAACAGACAAAATGGCTGAACTCAAGAATGCTTATTTTAAAATGAAAGATAATGAAAATTGATGCATAGTTTGCAGTTATGTTACTTGAAAAAATGAGACCTATTTTTCCTTTAAGTTCTATGAGTATTTGCTTTGTATTTGTTGATGCTCTGTTAGGTATCTACGCATTTGGGATTGGTATGCCTTCTTGATGACTTTACCCATTTTACATTTTGGAATGCTGCTCTTTATCCCCCTTTATCCCCAGAAAGATTCCTCAATCCACTGTTTCCAAATGTATTTTTTTATTCTTTGTCTTGCCAGAGATGCATCATTTTTCCCCAACACTTTGCTTAATATGTCCAGAATGGCCTTGCTTTATTTGATACTAATTTAGCCTCACTACTAAGATATGATGCTTCTGAGAATCCATCCCAGTGCCTTGTGTATTACAAGTCTCTCAACACTAGCTGGTGGAAACACAAAGCTATTCTCAGCCCTGTGGAAGCTCCAGGAATTGTTGACCTAGGGGGTGCCTCATGTTTTGTCTTTTCCTTGTCTTGGGGAGTTTCTACTCACTCAGGTACTGATCAGTTCTCAGCAAGATTGAAGGGTGTTCCTTAGCATACTCCTGAAGCTCTTTTTCTGTAAGCAGCTTTCTCTTCTCAGGCACTCCACCCAACAAATTCTAGCCACCTTTGCCTTCCTGAAATTAATGCTGTTATCTCCTCAATTCAGCAAAACCATAGGGTTCTTTAAGGATTTTCCCTACCTGTGTTGCAAGACTGGCAATCACCTACAGGCAGGAAACTGGAATGTCTTCTAATGTTTAAAACACATCTGAGAATAACTAAAAAGTAGACAAAGAAGAGGAATATGAGAGGCATGCATATACAATCCATTGTGTTAGGTAATGAGTCGTCAGAAAATGAGATTAATACAGGAAGCATTGAAGCTAGTTTGAACATACTCTTATTTTTATAAGTTATATGAGTCAGGTTTTTGAGAATTACAAATAATAAGACTATTAAAAAATGTTCTACCAATCCCCCATCCCAAGTGTCTTTGACAACTGACTCTTTGAGTCAATTTTATCATTTGCTCTACGTCCAGTGCAGCTTTACAAACAGTTCTACCATGCCTAAAAGGGGAGGTAAAGAACTGCCAGAGGTGTGGTCCTTTCCAATGCGAGGTGATTCACACTAGAAGGAGAACTATAAAGTCAGGGGGGAAATGTTATATCTCAGGAACTCTTTGCTACTCTCACATGCATTTTTTCCACTTGGTGGAGACTTGGTCTCTAAAGTTATAAACTATTCTTCATAAGTATTTAGGAAAAAAATACACTTGGTTAAGTATACTATCCCCATAAAATGTTGAATAATTTAAAAATACTTACATAGTATTTCTTTCTCATTTACCAGGCATGGTTTTAAGTGCCCTATAATTATATGCCATTCCTCCTATATTGTAAGAATCATATTATTATTGTTTGTCAAATGAGGAAACAGACACAGAAACTTTACTGACATGCTCATGATCACAGGGCTGGCAGGTGGTAGTGTCAGAATTCTCACTAAAATTCCTAATTTTATTGGATCTTCTTTGAAATATTTTATTCATTTCTTGGCCTTTTGGAACATCCCTATAATTGACACGGTTGGTATTTATGTTCTAGTATTGGTAGTTATGTTCTAGAAATTTACCATGAACACTAAATTAACAAATACTGAACCATTGTTCCTAGAGGGGAAAATAGGGTAGGTTCCTGTGAGCCTGTGGTCATTTTCATAAAGCAGTCAACACAGAACTTTGTTTTATGTGTGTTTTTGTTTAAAACACTTAATATATATTAAGTATACTACTAATTCATTAGCATTGAATTCACTACCTTCAGCACTATAATTCATGCCTGAATGAAGCTTATCTAACCCATTTATTTTCTTCCTAAGGTATATGACAGCCTTTTTTGCATTTAGGTAAACTAAACAGCACTCAAGCACTATGTGTGGGCCATTTTAAACAGTGAAATCATCAACAAAAAAGACAAAATTGATAAATAAAATAAAAAAACACGACATCAAATAGGCCATGAAAGGGAAACTTATTTACAGTAGTTGAGGTGAAACAAAAAGGCAGAGTTTTGCCTTATTTGACTTCAGCTGGGAATGTGTGTAACAAATGCTTCAGCACCTATCTATGATGGACCACGAAGGTGCCACGAGTATTGGTTTTGAAGTTACAAATACATTTTAGCAAGTAGGCAAATTTCCAAATAAGGAATACATGAAAAATGAGGATCAATTGATAAAAACTAAGGAAAATGAAATTGGGCCTTAAAACTACATAGTGTGAAATATATATAAAATGAGCTGGTTTGTGTGGGACTTCCACAATGAAACTGAGCATGGAGATTAAAAAAAAATTTTAGAAGGAAACATTTGATTTATGCTTTTGATCCGGTTAAATAAAATACTCTTTCTTCTATTTAAAAGTGTTGCTTACAAACCAAGGATAGCATTGTATAAGAGAAAGAGTTTTCTCTAATAGAATAATCCACATCTACTCTCATTTTACAATAAGACATTTACCTCTCCATGCAAAACTAAAAAATCGTGGCACTTAAAAAAGACTCACAAAGGTGTAATGTATTTCCATGAAATGAGACCCTATAACGGAGCAAAGAATGACATTAGTTGTGAGGAAAGTATTAATCAAGGTAAACTAGTAACTATTGGCCCAGTATCTAGAAATTGAAGTTAATAAGCAAACAGCGTGAGTGGTACATAAGACTTTACTCACAAAATTGGTACCTGTGTTATTTTACATTCCAAAGTACTTAACAATTCTATGAAACAGTTGCTGCTCAATTAGAACTCAATTATATGTTAAATGAACTAAATGCCATTTCATTTGCACAGAGGAATCTTTAACAATGATTAATGGAAATTTAATCAAATATGAATTGAGACTGCAATGTGTTCAGCAATAGAATATGAGTGAGTTATATTGGTTCTAACCAGATCCATTATCTAGATCATGACGCTGTTGAGGTCAAGTTTGAGGGTTTGATCCTTATATAGCACATCAAGCAAAAGGAATATCATGTAGAGTTAACAGATGGCATCTCATAATCGGCTCTTCATTTTATAAATGTATCCCTTTGGCTACAATAGACAAAGTGATTATGAATGGGAAAATCACTCAATGTAGCTCAAAAACATGTCAGTCAGTAGTTTTGTTTTAAAATGCAAAGAGAAACCATTGAAAGGATTTATTAGTAAATAAGTTCTTGAATATTAGCATATAAGGCCCACACATCAAAATAATTACTTTTAGTAATTCTCAAAAAAGGGAGAGTGAGGCGTGCCTGGATGCCTTAGTCATTTGAGCATCTGACTTTTGATTTTGACTCAGGTCATGATCCCAGGGTCCTGCAACTGAGCCCGTATCTGGTTCTGCGCTGAGTGTGGAGCCTACTTAAGATTCTCTCTCTCTCTCTCTCTCTCTCTCTCTCTCTCTCTCTCTTTCCCCCTTCCCTCTCACTTTCTCTCTCTTAAAAAAAAAAAGAAAAGAAAAAAAAAGGAAAGTGAGATCTTTGTTCCTATTTCTTCACTGCCTGTATCCAGAGTCTACCTATTAGCAGAAAGCTTGGATAATTGTATAATATTCCAATTTTGTAAATAATAAATGGTTTATAATGTATTTCAATCCAAATGGAATAATGTTTTAATTTATTTAACATATGGAGGGGAATTTGTGTTTTCTTTAAACATATAAACCCTGAGCTTAACTTGAAAAGCAAATATATGTTACTTATTTGTATATAGTACATTATTATATTCTTTGGCATATTTTATTAATACTCTATTAGTTTTGATTTTTGGCTTATATTATTACACTGTGGTTTTTTTTTTAAAGTATTTTAATGTTTATTTATTTCTGAGAGAGAGAGAGAATAGGGGAGCGGCAGAAGGAGAGGGAGACACAAAATCCGAAGCAGGCTTCAGGCTTTGAGCTGTCAGCACAGAGCCTGATATGGGGCTTGAACTCTCAAACTGTGAGACTGTGACCTGAGCAGAAGTCAGACACTCAACCAACTGAGCCACCCAGGTGCCCCTGCACTATGTTATTTTTAAACCTGGTGAAAAACTAAAATGTTTTTTAGTGTATTCTTATCTTCTTTCTTCCAAATTATTTTTGTTATGCTACAGGGGCCACAAGTCTCTTCCCCCTATCTTTTAATTCTAATACTGAACTTCCATCCAATTTGTCTGTGTAATTATACTAAATTCTTAGCATCCAAGCATTATTAGGAAAGCAGAAAGTATAATTCATTTCCCTCATTACCTGCTGTTTTATAAATACCTTTTGCTTCAGTAAAAATATTCTGGCTGTATAACTATTTGTGTTTTAGACTTATAAATTGTAGAGAATGGAATAAGAGAAATACATTCTTTTTGATTATCAGATTATTATAAAAATGAATGGAAGCTAACATCTATTTTGTAGTTATAAGCATATTGAATATGCTGCACCGGTGAGATAGGTATTCAAGGCAATGCTTGCACAATTTCACAATGCCCCTTTGGCAATTCTGCCACTATGGGGGGTAGGGGACATTGCTGTTAAGTTTTCTTTGGTATTATACAGATCTCAGCATAGTGACATGCTTCATGTAGTCTATGAATCCAAATTTTACCTTTATGGACAAGATACAGGTACTGAGTTATTAAGGCCTCATTTGAAGACACCCACTGAGAAAACTGCCTGCTATTCAATTTAACTATCTCAAAGGAATAACAAGAGAGACCTCATTGTTAGAACTCAAGCCTATGGATCAAAGAATATGAGCGATGCATAGTGGGCTTCAAGCTGAAGAGAAATGGTATTATTAATTCATGTGCACTATTCTTCCATTAGCAGTTCCAGTTTGCAGAACACTCTCCTTGCGCTACATACTCTTTTTTAGCTTTCTATTTTACAACTTAGCCTGCATGTATTTTAGACTTTGAAACACTGGTGTTTTAAAAGGTGTCATGTCAAATAGCCCTAATCTGGCTATGTGATAATATCTGTTACATTTTTAACATTTAGCTTCAAATGTGTATTCAGAGGATCTAAAAGATCATGTCAGTAGGTCTTAGGGTGTTATATGTGCTATTAATTTTTTTGCAACGTATAATTAGTAAAAGCACACTACTGGGAATGAAAATATATGAACTATCAAATATGATTATTTTTAAAAGATAAATAATAGTTTTCTTAAAAAATTTTAATGTTAAGTTTTGAGAGACAGAGAGAGAATAAGCAGGGGAGGGGCAGAGAAAAAGGGAAACACAGAATCTAAAGCAGGATCTGGGCTCTGAACTGCCAGCACAAAGCCCGACACGGGGCTCAAACCCACAAACTATGAAATCATGACCTGAGGCAAAGTTAGAGGTTTAAGTGATTGAACCACCCAGGTGCCTCATCTTACTTTAAAAGTTATTAAGTTAAATGTCTATAAAATGTCAGCTCAGGTTATATAAAATAACAATGTATGTAGAAAAAGTATGTGATATATAAGGCGAATTAGCTTTCCTCAGTTATAAACCGTTTGATTTAAATTCCATGGATCTTTGTTGTTGTTTCTCAGCCACCCAAAACTTTTCAATAAACACAGATATGTAGATAAATACAAGGATATATAGTCTCCCTCTCTGTCCATAATGTCTTGACTTCCATTACAGAGATGAGATTCTCTTCTGTCTTCCCCTACATTCACCCCTCCACCCTGGCGTCAGCCAGTACACTAGAATCACGGAGATAAGGAAGAACTATATCTGCCAGTCTGTCCCGCTCAGGTCCTCCAACAAGTGTGTGTTGTGCCAGCCCACACCTCAGCCTGACACATTTCTCTTATTGCCACCTAACATCGTTCATAAATCAAGTATTATCTATAGTTTGTTTCTAGTACCCAGCTCACCTGAAGTATCTAAACTTACCGCAGGACAAGTTTTTCTCATTCCTTCTCTTTGTCTTCTCTTCTTTCTCTCTGCCATCTTACTTCACTTCTACTCATTCTGTTTGTGAGCCAGAGAAAACAGACTAAAGCAAATTAAAAACTAAAATAATAATAATAATAACAATAATAATAATAATAATAATAGTAAATGTTTAAATAATGGCTGAAAAGTCAAGGTAAATGTGAGCATTTGAAAATAAAAAATAAATGGGATCCCATTTATTTTAGGTGTAACTAGACATAGTATGCAGTTATTCTTTCCAGGGGCTTAAAAGTCTGCTTCAATCTGTTTGCCCAATTTGCTATTTCCTTCCAATTATTTCCAAAATGTAAGTGGTTTCCTGAGTTGATGAGGGTGAGGAAGTGTGGGGAAACACTGTCTGAGGGAGAGCTCTGATGGGTGAGGCGATGCTGGATGCCATAGGTTTTCTCCATGATGTCATCACACTAAATCACGCATCTGCTTCTGGAGCAGTCAAGTGCTTAGTGGAGAATACTAAGTGGAAGAATACTTCTCCCAGATCTTACTGGTGGAGTTCTGTTAATATTTCTTTTTCTTAAAAATTGTCATGACATTACAGAAATACTTCAGGGAGTGATGTTTTCCTTCTTTACGTTGCTTCATCTTATTCTGCCTATACAGTGGCTGCAAAAACTCCGCCAAACTTCTATTTGAAGATGGACCCCTGGGTCTATAGCATGCATCCTACTTCTCTAGTGTGTTCACATGCTTTGTTACAAATCGTGTTTTTGTTAAGTAATAGTGTAAGACATATCAAGTGAGGAAAATGCTGAATGCGTGAGCTTTTATCATGATATTTCCAAGGAGGTATGAATCATGTTTCTTAATGGCTCTTATGTTTAGAAGGGCCTTTTAATTTTTATTTAGGACCATGGATTCTAGAATTATTTTGTCAGAGGTTTGGTTTTTGGATGTTCCAGCCTGATAATTTGACCTCCAGCTAAGGAGTTAAAGCCATGCTTCTCCATATGTGAAATCAATTCCTATGAAAATTAATGTATATTAAGCATTTCTATTGAAACCGAAGATTCATTGAGCATCAATATTGGATAATATTATTGAATCTCTATGATATTACTATTGGATCAAATATATTTTCTTTAATTTTAATTTATTCTTTACCCACTATTCCCAATTGTCCCCCCATAACCACAGACAAGAAATGTAACATTTTACATATTGCAATTCTGGAAATATTTAGATCCTACAACCATGGTCCAAAATTCTTTATTTGTTTATGCCAAACTTTGAGGCTTTCAAAATTTTTATGATGTAACTTCCTCACAATTGACCCTCCAGGGAACCCTTTTCTGCATATTTATTAATGAACATTCCTTTCCCATATAAAATCCTGAACTAAATGACCATATTCCAGATACATCTTTTTATTTTATGTTTATTTACTTATTTTGAGAGAGAGAGAGACTGCGAGCCGAGCTGGGGGAGGAGCAGAGAGAGATTGAGGAGAGAGAATCCCAGGCAGGCACAGCGCTGATAGTGGGAGGAGGGCTCCATCCCGCACACAGAGCTGGATCTCATGAACTGGTGTGATCACTACGTGAGCTGATATCACGAGTCAGATGCTTAACTGACTAAGCACCCACCCCCGTATATCTTTTTTTTTTAATTTTTTTACACTTATTTATTTTTGAGAGACAGAGAGTGAGTGGGAGAGGAGCAGAGAGAGAAGGAGACACAGAATCCAAAACAGGCTCCAGGCTCTGAGCAAGCATTCAGCACAGAGCCCGACGCAGGGCTCGAACCCACGAACCGTGAGATCATTACCTGAGCTGAACTCGAATGCTCAACCAACTGAGCCACTCAGGTGCTCCCAGGTATATCTTTATTAAAAATATAAAAAGGCTCAGTTGGTTAAGCGTTTGACTTCCACGCAGGTCATGATCTCGTGGTTTGTGATTTTGATCCCCACAGCAGACTCTTAGCTCAGAGCCTGGAGCCTGCTTTGGATTCTGTGTCTCCCTCTCTCTCTGCTGCTCTCCTGCTTACACACTCTCTAAAGAAATGAAGAAACATTTAAAAAACTTAATAATTACGGATGCAAAAATTCTCAACAAGATCCTTGCAAATCGAATCCAGCAGCATATCAAAAGAATCATCCACCAAGATCAAGTGGGATTCATTCCTGGATTACAGGGCTGGTTCAACATTCGCAAATCAATCAATGTGATACATCATATCAATAAAAGAAAAGATAAAAACCATATGATCCTGTCAATAGATGCAGAAAAAGCATTTGACAAAATACAGCATCCCTTCTTAATAAAGACTCTCGAGAAAGTTGGGATAGAAGGAACCTACTTAAACATCATCAAAGCCATCTATGAGAAGCCTTCAGCTAACATCATCCTCAACGGGGAAAAACTGAGAGCTTTCCCCCTGAGATCAGGAACACGACAGGGATGTCCACTCTCACCACTGTTGTTTAACATAGTGCTGGAAGTCCTAGCATCAGCCATCAGACAACAAAAGGAAATCAAAGGCATCAGAATTGGCAAAGAGGAAGTCAAACTTTCACTCTTCGCAGATGACATGATACTCTACATAGAAAACCCGACAGACTCCACCAGAAGCCTACTAGAACTGATCCAAGAATTCAGCCAAGTTGCAGGGTACAAAATCAACGTACAGAAATCGGTTGCATTTTTATACACCAATAATGAAGCAACAGAAAGAGAAATCAAGAAACTGATCCCATTCACAATTGCACAAAAAACCATAAAATACCTCGGAATAAACCTAACCAAGGATACAAGAGATCTGTATGATGAAAACTATAGAAAACTTATGAAGGAAATTGAAGAAGACACAAAGAAATGGAAAAACATTCCATGCTCATGGATAGGAAGAATAAATATAGTTAAGATGTCATTACTACCTAAAGCACTCTACACATTCAATGCAATTCCAATCAAAATTGCACCAGCATACTTCTCAAAACTAGAACAAACTATCCAAAAATTTGTATGGAACCACAAAAGACCCCGAATAGCCAAAGTAATACTGAAAAATAAAACCAAAACGGGAGGTATCACCATCCCAGACTTCAGCCTCTACTACAAAGCTGTCATCCTCAAGACAGTATGGTATTGGCACAAAAACAGACACATAGACCAATGGAACAGAATTGAGAACTCAGAAGTGGACCCAAAAGTATACAGCCAACTGATCTTTGACAAAGCAGGAAAGAATATCCAATGGAAAAAAGACAGCCTTTTTAACAGATGGTGTTGGGAGAACTGGACAGCAACATGCAGAAGAATGAAACTAGATCATTTTCTCACACCATGCACAAAAATCAACTCAAAATGGATAAAGGACCTGAACGTGAGACAGGAAACTATCAACACCCTAGAGGAGAAAGCAGGAAACAACCTCCTTGACCTCCACCGCAGCAACTTCTTACTTGACACATCCCCAAAAGCAAGGGAATCAAGAGCAAAAATAAACTGTTGGGACCTCATCAAGATTAAAAGCTTCTGCACAGCCAAGGAAACAACCCAGAAAATTAATAGGCAACCAACGGAATGGGAAAAGATAGTTGCAAATGACATATCAGATAAAGGGTTAATATCCAGAATCTATAAGGAACTCACCAAACTACACGCCCGAAAAACAAACAACCCAGTGAAGAAATGGGCAGAAGACATGAACAGACACTTCTCCAAAGAGGACATCCAGATGGCCAACAGACACATGAAACGATGCTCAGCATCCCTCCTCATCAGGGAAATACAAATCAAAACCACACTGAGATACCACCTCACGCCAGTCAGAGTGGCTAAAATGAGCAAATCAGAGAACTCTAGATGCTGGCGAGGATGTGGAGAAACGGGCACCCTCCTACACTGTTGGTGGGAATGTAAACTGGTACAGCCCCTCTGGAAAACAGTGTGGAGGTTCCTCAGGAAACTAACAATAGAACTCCCTTATGACCCAGCAATAGCACTGCTAGGAATTTACCCAAGGGATACAGAAATGCTGAGGCATAGGAGCACATGTACCCCAATGTTCATAGCAGCACTCTCCACAATAGCTAAAACATGGAAAGAGCCTAAGTGTCCATCAACAGACGAATGGATCAAGAAGATGTGGTTTATCTATACCATGGAATACTACATGGCAATGAGAAACAATGAAATCTGGCCATGTGTAGCAACATGGATGGACCTTGAGGGTGTTATGCTGAGCGAAATAAGTCAGGCAGAGAAGGACAAATACCATATGTTTGCACGTATAGGAGGATTAGGAGGAACTTGACGGAGGACCAAGGGGGAGAAGAAGGGCGGAAATGGTGGGGGAAAGGGAGAGAGGCAAACCATGAGAGACTCTTGAATGCTGACAAAAACTGAGGACTGATGGATGTGGGGGGGAGGGGGGGATGGGCATGAAGGAGGGCACTTTGGGGATGAGCACTGAGTGTTATGTAGAAACTAATTTGACAATAAACTATTTGTAAAAAAAAAAAAAAAAAAAAAACTTAATAAAAAATGTAAAGAAATTCTCTAAAAAAATTTTAACCTGCATTATACATTATGAATGATGACCTTTAAGATTATTTTGGGCTCTGTCTCTTCCTTGTCATCTTTCTCTTTCACACCCACTTCATCTCTCCCTCCCTTCTTTACTTCAGCTAATTTTATCTTAGAGTCAAGTAGGCATCTAAGTTGAAAATGGGGGAGGCAGTGTCCCAGAGGAGGATCAGGAGACTGGGACAGAAATGAGGAGGCTGCTGTGGGGGCTGACTCTTAGTGTGGAAAATAGGAGCTGAATTACTGTGAGAGGGCCGTGTGAGCAGGATGGGGACCCAGGAGAGCCTGCCTTGTGAAAGCAGGAGAAGTAGTGTGTCTACAAGGGATAGTCAGACCCGCTGTGTGGGTTAGGAAGGTGTTCATACACCGAGGCAGGGATGGGAGGAGACATAACACAGTGCAGAGTGTCAGAGACTACACTGAGTAGGGCAAGTTTGGGGTTGGGGGAGGAGCTGGCAGTCAATATGGGAATTCACAGTCTGAGTGCATCCTCCACATGGCCGAGGTGCAGTGGGGTATGGGATAGTAGAAATGACACAGAATAAGGAGAGCATTCTGTGAGGGGCCATCTTGGGTGGAGTGTTCATGTCCAACCAGGTTAGGAAGGGATCTTTGCAGGGAGTGGCCAACACATTGTGTTGAAATTAGAGCAGAGTATGTAGGATGCCCACACAGGAGAAGAGACATAAGTGCATGTAGGGAAAGGGAGCAGAGGGATGGACTAGTTGAGTAATGAATGTGTCCTTTTTTTTACGGTATCACTGCTCCCAGGCTTTGTACATACAAGGGAATACAAACATAGCCAGATGCATGAGTGTGTACACACACATAAACAGACATGTGTGTATATAGTCATACATATATATGAATGCATATGATATGTATTTAGTATTTCCTTAACACTGATATTTCCTAATTCTAATGTAAAACACAAGTTTGCTCCCCTTTAGATTTGCAAATCACTTCTTTAATAGGAAGAAAACAGCTTCTATCTTTAATGTTTACCTATTTGAACATTATGTGTGTGTGTGTGCATGTGTGTGCACGACTTACACACATATTTAAATCAAGTGTTAATGTTTGTCAAGTGAAACTCTACATTATCTTCAGCAGCCTTAGCATCCAGTATAATACTATGTTATAAATGATATTCAATGAATATAGAAAATATTGCAAATTACAAATAGTTACAATAGCATTATTTCAATTACATAAGATGAATAAGTCCTGAAGATCTAATGTGTAGCATGGTGACTATAGTTAACAATACTGTATTGTATACTTGAATTTGCCAAGAGAATAAATCTTAATTAAGTATTCTCACCACACACTGGAAGGAAGGAAGGAAGGAAGGAAGGAAGGAAGGAAGGAAGGAAGGAAGGAAGGAAGGAAGGAAGGAAGGAAGGAAGGAAACAAGCAAGCAGGAGGGAGGGAAAGAGGAAGAGGCAACTATGTGAGGTGATGGGTATTAAATACGTTGATTGTGGTGATCATTTCACATGCATGCATACATCAAAATATCAAGTTGTGTGCCCTAATTATATATAATTTTTATTTATCAATTATACCTAAGTAAAGCTGAAAACAATTATGTTTTACAAGTCTACCTAATGGTTTAGATTTTTTCAATATTTAATTGAGAAAAATAAAAGATTGCAAAGGGTATAATATGACTCCAAAATTATAAAAGAAAAAGATGGCTATTTGCATATGAAAATAAGCAAAATAACCCTCAAAATAATCATAATAAACACAACAAAAGTAATACAAGCATACTGTAACACATCCATACAGTAAGAAAAAGTATAAAAGAAGAGGTATAAAGTCCTATTCTTCCAGAAGTAAACATTTTAACCATTTAAGATATCATATTTTAGCATAGCTCTTACCCCATTTCTAAGTACATACCACACTTAAATCTTTATGTCTTCAAATAGCAACATTAAGCAATCTGTGTTGAGTCCCCAAACCTGATGTGAAATATGAAGTGTGTAGCTGGGTTCCCCTCTCACAAGACTTAGGGGAGACGAAGAAGTGGCATTATTTTGGTCTTAAAAAGCCTGGAATATGCAGGTTTTGTGATTTATCTGTTAGCATAGTAGCCAGATTGTTTTGTGCCCATTACTATAGAGCAGCTGTATCTCTGAACTGAGTGAAATTGGCAACCATGTCTTCTTTTGAAATTTCACCTATTTTTATTTTAGAATCACATTTTCTTGGTATGTTTCCATTAATGAAGAGAAATAAATTCCTTTGAATTTTAGGTAGACAAATTGTTTTAGGTAGATATCCCTTTAAGACACGATTTCAGACCTGGAAGACTAATTTATAAGGATCAGGATTGTGCCTTTAGTTTTTCTGGAAAAGGTAGTACTCGGTTGAGTCAACAGAGGCAGGGTTCAGTTATCAAGCACAGATTACCAGGTCTCAAAAGATTCATATTACAGTAGTATCTGTTTTCTCTGTCAGAAGGCCTAATGCAATCAGGAGGGTTTTAAACATTGTTTGGGTATGATATTTCATAGGGCTCAAAGGCTACGAAACAACTGTGACCTAGTTCTGTCTTTAGAATTCCTGTCCTTTTTACTTAATTCATTTTAGTGAAATAGAGTACTGCTTAGGCCAAAAACAAAAACAAGGCATAATAAATATAATAATAAGCATTCATTTTAATCAACTAGTGTCTTAATCACTCTATTTATTTTAGAGAATTATCTTATTTACCATGTTTTTCTCAGTGTTTTGCAACTTCCATATTTTTTAAACTAGCAATATATTAATATATACTATTAGTATATTGTATACTTGCAGTATATACAGTAAATATAGTATATTTATATATAATAAATGTGTTATATACATACATATATGTAAATATATATAGTAAACGTTAATATATAACATATGATATTACAATATACGGTGCATAAATATTACTTATCAATATATAATAATATATATATTTTTGTGAGTGAGAATAGATTCAAGAAATCCATTAAAAAATGTCTTCAGTTTTGCTTTCACTTCTAGCTGATAGGAAATAAAATTCCAGATTAAAGGTATTCTCCTTCTAACAATTTAAAGATATTTGTCATTTTTTTCTAAC
Source organism: Hyaena hyaena (assembly GCF_003009895.1). Taxonomy (NCBI): domain Eukaryota; kingdom Metazoa; phylum Chordata; class Mammalia; order Carnivora; family Hyaenidae; genus Hyaena; species Hyaena hyaena. The sequence goes on along the minus strand of NW_024082084.1, from coordinate 137,132 downwards.
ATCAAGTATTAGTAATAAGCAGACTGATTACAATCTAATTGTATCATAGTTAGGCTTCTTTTCCTCCTTGGGGGCATTTTGAATTTCCTATTTGCTTTCCTTGGTACAAAATTTGACTTGCCACATAAAAGTTGAATACCGACTGTAAAAGCTATAGACGTTCCTTGAAATAGTCAACTCGACTCCTGTTTCACTTGCCACTCCATCTCTGAAACTACCACGACCAAATTTGGAAACTCTTAGTGTAGCAAAGAAAGAATATCTGCTGTTTTTAATATTGCCTTTTTAAAGGTCTGTTTCCCTAGCCTGCATGTTATATATTCTCATCTATTTAATCTTCCCCATAATGTCTCTTCTCTACATGACTATTTTCTTTCCTCCCTGTGTTAGGCTGAAATGTGTATGTGTTGGCTTGTACATGTGTATGTTTGCATAAAAATTTCTTTAGCATTGTTTCACTGGAAAAAGAGGTAATTTATGTGCCCATCGTAAGCTGTACAAGACAATGTTTTTTAACTTTCTAAAATAGAGCACCTTTAGAACTAAGATTTATTGTTAAGAGAAAATCCATCTGTTTGAAACTTATAAAATTCATTTTAGATATTAAATTAATGTAAAAGATATTTCTATAATGAGTTTATTTTTTTTAAACTTGACTTATTTTAAGTATTCCACTTAAAGAGCCAATAATAGAATTCATTTTATATAAAAAAAAACATTTGTTTTTAACCCATCTGTAGAAGGAAATTTAGACTTTATAATCTTTATAATTTTATACTGAAATACCATCTAGTGATGTGTGGAATTCTTTACAAAGTGGCAATATATAATAACATTTATATATAGGCATGTAACATGTATATGTGTATTCTCTTCCAGGCATGTATTAAATTTCTTTGTGTGCTGACTGCTATTGTATTTACTAAGCATACAGAAATATGAGCACCTGGATGGCTCAGTCAGTTAAGCGTCCGACTTCGGCTCAGGTCATGATATCGTGGTTAGGTTCAGGCCCTGCATTGGGCTCTGTGCTGACAGCTCAGGGCCTGAAGCCTGCTTTGGATTCTGTGTCTCCCTCTCTCTCTCTGATCCTTCCCTGATCATGTTCTGCCTCTCTCTCTCAAAAATAAACAAACATTAAAAAATTTTTTTAAAGAAATAAACACTCTACTTTCATGGAGCTTCCATTCTATATACAGACATAAAATAAGCTCTTATATTAGTAATGAAACCAAGGCACTTCTCTGACACCTGCTTGAGCGATGAGAAGCACTTAGTGAGACTAGTCATGATGTGGGCAGCTCTGAAGAAACCCAGGTGATAGGAAGAAATTACTTAGAATGTCTCTACATCTCAATGACTTAAGAACTCTGAAATACTTACTGCCTTTCCATCCTTACATCACTGAAGATTTATGAGTGCTATGAAACCCAAACATAACTCAAGAAAACATCATGAAAAAAGAAAAAAGTTGTCTGGAATTTGGTATAGTGAGATTCTGAAGCTTCTTCCTGAGACTCATAGGTTTCATATTCTCTGTCCATACAAAAAAACTACATTTTATACTGTTCAGTGTAAGAATTAGCTATACAGATACTGTCAAGGAAAGACTAGTTTATGTGGCTCAAACAGAGTTTATGAAAGCTTTTATTTACTTGTTGCACATCAAGGAAAATCCAAAGATAAAGTAACTCATTCCATTAGGCATTAGCAGAATTAGAGATTTATAAATTAAGGAGAAAGAGGTGTACAGGCCCAGACCACTGTTTTCTTAATTTGTAACTGCCACAAAATCTATGGTTGGAATGGCTGGAGAGTCTTCCATTTTTCCATGCTTCTTGCTCAGGATCCTTGGTTTAGTCTCATTCTGGAAACTGTCAGAACCATTCTTTCCAGAACTGCTTTTATTAGACTAATAGAGACCAGGTGCTGTCCCCACTAGGGATTATACATGGTTTGTACACGGGGGGTGGAGGAGGCAGATAGATGATAGGTAGGTAGGTAAATAGATAGATAGATAAATAGAGAGATACGAAGATACAAATAAATATGTAGATATATGGGGGTAGGAAGGGAGAAAAGGTTACTTTATATAGATTTTATAAAGCTCAAGCTTTATATCAGTTCTATATATAAAGCTCAAATTTTATATCAATTTAAAGTGCCATGGTCTTCAACTGTCTTAAAAAGTTGAGAATTGTCAGCATGATGTCTAAATGGCACTGCTTTCTTGTGCAAAACATAAAGGCAAAGGCAACTGAAATGGTTGTTATATACAGTTAATTTGAGAGTAATTTATCTGCCAACCTGCTTTACATGGTGATTATCTTAGAAAAGTGCTGTAAACATGTCAATGGAAATATTTGAATGTGCCTTAAATTAGAAACTTAAAAAATACTGTGCACATTATTATGGGAATCCTCTTCATTGGTTACATGAAAATCAATGAGCTAATTTCCCCATGCAACATAGTGGAAAAAAAGGAAATACAATTTTTAAAGAAATGATTCTCGGAAAATAACTATCTGCCAAGAGTTTGTCCACATTTAACATATGCTGTACTCTATTTCTTCAAAATAATGATCCAAATGTTCTGGATTGTATTTAATAAACAGGAAGCTATTTTAAATGAAGGACTAGCATATACTTCTAAGGTGCCTTCAAAAAGTTTAAGGATTTAGGGGCGCCTGAGTGGCTTAGTCGGTTAAGCGTCAGACTTTCGCTTAGGTCATGATCTCGCTGTTCGTGGGTTCGAGCCCCGCGTCGGGCTCTGTGCTGACTGCCAGCTCGGAGCCTGGAGCCTGTTTCAGAGTCTGTGACTCCCTCTCTCTCTGACCCTCCCCTGCTCACGCTGTCTCTCTCTCTCTCTCCTAGAAATAAAACATTTAAAAAAAAAAAAAAGTTTAAGGATTTAGCAACAGGTGTGCTTCAGTAATCACTCATTTTCTTTAATATGCTGATATTTAGAAGCCGTTTCTAAAAATACTTGGAATCTAAGTATTGAATTTTTAATCTTGCAGCAGAACAATGGGAAACCTTAAGTAGTGTCAGTGTATATTGCATGCAAACACTTCTGAAAAATATTCACACTTACCAGACTTAATTTTTAATTTTGTACTCTTGATTATTGGATTTGGCTACAATAAAGTTACTATATTTTGCATTTTTTTAGCAAAGACATTTTTTATGCAAATTTTTTAGCAAAAGTGGTAGCTACTTTTCTTTGCTAAAATTATCAAGCAATTAAACGTGTTTGTGGTATGGAAATATTTTTGGTATATACAGACAAAATATTAAGAATATAAGTGTTCTATTTCCAGTGGAAAAATTTATCATAGATTTTGCTAACATATGTCAGTAGAAAACATAAAATTGTGAGAATTTTATTCCTTCTTTGGGATGAAGCAAAGGTAGTCATTTCACTAATTTTTATTTTCTCTGTGTTCAGTCCTAAAACCAATAGGTCAAAGATGTGTCCAAGAATTAAGTATGTACTTAGAGCCAACACCAAATCGGCATTTTAGTAACTTGACTCTTGTTATATAACTGGATTAAATATTTACCCTTAGAGGTTTTTGATGTTTTTTTTTAACTTCGTAATTGTTATAGGGTACACCACATGGAGAATTAAAATTAGCAGTATTACATTTGCCAACTAGGCCAATCCATCTCTCTAAAGTCTTATTAACCAGAAATTTTCACCACTTACATCATGTCTTTTGAAGACATGTCTCTTTCCCATTCTGAGGTACTACAAAGACATCTCGAAAAAGTTACATGACGTGTTGTAGATCAACACTGTTGCCAAAATTGTTAATGCAGTCTGAAAAATCTAAATACCAAGTAGCTATCTTCTCCCTCTAAATTGAGTGGAGTACTTTACTTAGCAAACTTAACTCCTCACCTAAGCTTTCTTTCTCAGTGGTTGGCAGCACCATAAATTTAATTGCCAGTGTCTGAGATCAGTGCCTAGCCATTCATATCTTTTTCATTTTCAATCACTAAATCCAATTTATTCCATCTTTTATATTCTCAGCTTGTCTATTTCTTCCTAACATCCTTGTTCTCACATATATAGTGCAACTTACAATTATTTCATTTATTTATTTTGGGAGAGAAAGTGAGAGAGAGCAGGGGAGGGGCAGAGAAAAGGGAGAGAGAGAATCCCCAGCAGGCTTCAGCTGTCAGAGCAGAGCCCAACTCAGGGCTCAAACCCACGAACTGTGAGATCATGATCCAAGGTGAAGTCAAGGGTCAGACACTTAACCAACTAAGCCACCCAAGTGCCCCAACAACTGAAAATTCTAACATGGATAAGGGATAGTCTTCAATCATTTCCCTGCAAGCAACCCAGGTAAATTTTCCAAAACATAAATTGTTAGCACCCCCCACCAGGATTCACATTAAATTTAAGAAGTCCAGATGCATCAAGGAGACCTGTAAATTCCTTATTATATAAATCTAGCCTAGCCAGACTTGCCATTTTTCTCACTGTTTTGAAATAAGCCATACAAAATTGATCTGTGATTATTTGTTGCCTCCTCAATTTTAGACTTTAAAACATCTCTCTGGTTAAAATAGTGGTCTCTTTCTTGTTGTCCCATGTTGTCCATCACCAAATCCTCATAATCTAGCACTCGACTATTTCAATAGTTCCCGATGCTTGAGCTTATTGTCTCTTCTGTGAGCTCTTGTTGCCTATTCACTTACCCATATTCTCGGTGCTAATGTACATCACACTCCTGGCATCCTCATGGGCACATCACAGTATCTATATTTCAGTGCTAGACACATGATAAACATTTGATAAATATTTGTTGAATAATCATTGAATGATAGTTAAGAGAAATAGAAATATAGATTTATCCATGTATCTATCTTGTAATCTATATTGTGCAATAAATTTACTTACATTATTGGGTTTTTTTTACTGTTGTTGGGTTGGTTTTTTTTTGTTTCTGTTTTTTGTTTTAAGGGAGGTGGTATCATTGTATACACATCTGTAATGTGTATACAATGTGCATACATTGTGTGTATACATCTGTAATGTATATAATATATAAACATTGCTAGTGACAGAGTCTAGAACCACTGCTAAAGAGTAACTGACTGTATTTCTGGCATAATTTTAAAATTACGATTGTAATAAGAAGATTATTAGGGAAAAACAGTGATCATAAAAACTTCAAGTACACTGTGTTCATTTTTACTTTTATGAAATGCACTGCAGCAAAAACAAAAGCCTTTTGTGTTCAGCTGATAGTCACAGAGATTATTGAGGAAAAATAAAAATTGTTTTAATGTAAAAAATAGAGCAAAACAGAGGAATGAATCATAAAAGTAAGTAAAATGGTCAAACAAGGAAATACTTTTTATTTCCTTTTGCATTTTCAGAGGAAATTTTACCACTTGCACATAGAAATAATTATTGTTTCTAGAACGATCCCATTAATATTACTACTCAGTAGTATTTTAATGGCATGTGCATTCACGAATTAAAATTAAGTTATTAAAAGCACACTGTACATAAGATTAAATTTTAGAATAATTTTTTCTTTATCTATATGTATGACATACTTTTAAAATGTTCCCATTTCTACTTTCTTCCTACAAGCTCTTTCCCAAACTCCAACCCATTCACTTCATTAGGCTGACTGTTTTCCTCGTAGTTAGGAGATGCTACAACACTTCCACTCTCTACTGCTTTTTATTTTGTTTAGTTTCCTGTGGTGTTTTGTTTTATTTTGTTTTTAGTTTTTCCCCAGTTTTATTAAGATATAATTGTCATACAATATTGTGTAAGTTTAAGGTGTACAATGTGTTGATTTGATCACATATGCATTATGAAATGACTTCCATTGTAGTATTAACAAATGCCTCCAACATATCACATAATTATCCTTTCGATTTTTTGCAGTGACAACATTTAAGGTTTATGTCCTTGGTATCTTCCATGTATATAATAAAGCATTGTTAATTATACCCACCATGCTGTTCGTTAGGTCCCTAGAACTTACTTATCTTACAACTAGAAGTTTGTACCCCTTGACCAACATCTACCCATTTCTCCCATCCCCTCACCCCAGTCCCTGGTAACCACTGTTCTAGTCTAAGTTTAAGTTTAGCTCTTTTAGATTCCATGTGTCAGTAATACGATACTGTATTTCTCTTTCCTTTTTGACGTATCAGTTAGATAATGCTCATGTTATTGCAGATTACAAGATTTCTTTCTTTCTATTATTCTCATTCATTATTATATATAGTATATAATATATGTATTATTATTATATAACGTTATATTACAATGCATACCCACACGTATACAGACCACATGTTCTTAGCCATTTATTCATACAATTCAGCAATTGCATCTCTGGATATATATACAAAGAAATCAGGACCTCTCAGAGATAGCTACATTCCTGTGTTTATTGCAGCTTTAGTCAAAATAGCCAAATTATAAAAACAGCCTACGTGTCTCCATTGTCTTAATTGTGGTGCTTCTCTGAAGCACTAGAACACAGAGCAGAACTAAGTGATATAGAAGAATAGACAGTTTCCTATCATCTATGTTTTAATCTTTCATTTGTTTCCTTTCTCTTTCACTTTATGTTGCTCTTATGTTTCCAGGACAACCCAATGAATCTCTAATGTCTTGTGAAGATCTGCTCAACATTTATTCTTATCTGCTTAGCATCCTTTAATCTGAGAACTGTGCTCTTTTCAATGTGACAAATAACTAATCTGAAAACCTAATTGCTAATTGTGTGTAAAAGGAGTATTCATTATTCATATGCTCATAAGAGGTTAGGGCTATGCTTTAACAAGTAACTTTTTGCATAAAAATATTAAATCAATGGTAGTATAAAATAGAATAAAAGCTAAATTATCTTCATCCAAAATGACTATTTTAAAACTATATTTTTATTTCTGCTTTCTTTTCAATTGACCATATCGCCATACAAAATTTGATAATTGAAATACATATTGTGGAATACAATCGTGTTAATTCATCCAGCGAACATTTATTGAATGTTTATATTGAGTTTGGAATTTATTGATTGATGCTTTGCAGAGGTAGCTTCAGACCGAAAGAGCTTATTCTGTATTTGGAGATATGACAGATAAGTAGAATAATGCCAAAGCAAGTGACAGCACTATTTTAAAGTCATTTATGGGTGCTGTGTAAACACACCAGTGAGCAACCAATCAGATTCCTGAGAAGAATTTAAATCAGAAAAGAAATGAGACATTGAGAATACAAGGATTTTAATATTAAAAATTTAATATTAAGGACCCATAATTACGGATTATGCAGTGAACAAAACTGTAGGCAGAAAGAAGAGTTCGAACACAAGAAGAAGAAGCATGATATATAAAGAAGCTGCAAGAACATGTGCCACGTACAAGTCCGTACACTGAAGTACAAGTATATATGGAGAAGGTATTGAGAACAGGAAGGACAATTCTGGATAAGATCAATGCCAGTTCATGAAGGGAATTTCAGGCAGTGCTAGGGATTTTGCCCCTTATTGTCAATGGTGTTTGATTTCTTGATCAATATTAAGCTAAAAGTCATGTGATTATTCATGTTAGGAAGATTTTTTTCTTTTTAAAGAGCAGAATCCAGACTCAGGAAGCAAGACTGGAAGCCCGGATGGCAGTTATATACTGACTGCACTAAATCAAGCTTGGAAACATGAGGGATTGAACTAAAGTCATAAATAATTTTAAATTGCTAGAACTTGGATTTTTCAGGAGGGAGATGTTGATGATTCCTAGTTTTCTGGATTTCCTAACTGAAATATTTACAACTGTGTTTGTATCTCACTTGTAGCCTACATCAGTCAGGAGTAGAAGTTGACAGTACTACCAACGTGTCCCCCCTGGATTCAAAAATTTGGTCACAATTATTGGGGGTCCCAAAATATGATGCATGTTGGCCAGGGCCACCGAGCTATGGAGAATGAATGAGAGTGGGGAACACATATACAGGTGTATACAGGTGTTTTGTTTTGTTTTGTTTTTTTCTGAAAGGTGCAGAATCTGGGAACATTCTCAACTTTTTCTGATAGAGTTTTGATAATAAGAGGAATGGTGATTTTTAAATCACGATTAGAGCCACTGGGGGAGAATCACAACTCTGCAGGTAAGTTAAATTTAAAGGAGCTTGCAGCAGTTTGTGAGAGCCCACCACGACCTTCCTCTTTGTGAGGAAGGGTTTCGGGGGAAACTATGGAGACATACTGCAATAGAAAAAATATCCTATCTATACCTTTAGATCATTTATATCTGCATCTATATAGTTCCTTTCTCTCCCTCGTACTCCCCAGGGATTGGGATTGTTGTTCTCCCTCAAATACCACAAAATCAATGTGCTCTGTCCCAGTAGAAAAACTTCGCCCTTAGTGTGGGACAGAAGTCTGATTTACTTAATTTCTTTGCAACAGTCTTGGGCGATTGCCTCATAGGATTTTGTCTCTCTCACTGCCTACAAATGGGTCACCTTCTGGGAGCAGTCATAGATTCAGCACGGAGCTGTATACTCCACATCAGAACAATAGAGTCCTTTTTATTTGTGCCCAGTCTGTTACAGTGAACATTTCCATGTGTGATTGGATGATGGATCCAGCCAACAACAGTGACAGTCTGTGAGGGGCAAACTTGATCAGCAGCTCAACAGCAATTGGTCACATCTGAGTACAGGCCCTTACCATGTACACTAGTCAATGTGTCATCTTGTATTTCCTTAGGGAATTTGTCTTTCTCAGAGAACTCTCCAAGGTAGGGCCAAAAAGAAGCCTTAGAACAGTCAGGACCTACGGCAAGAAACTATGAAATATTACCTGTCTCCAAATGGACTAAGGTTGGCTCAACATGTTACAGGAGAAGGTGGCCTATAAAGTTGTTTAGGGGATACAGTGGTCCCTTAGTAAGCATTATGCACCCATCTCTTTCACAAGTGAACTTTCCAAAGCTTCAGTGATTCACCTGGTTTTCCACATAGCAGTTGCAAATTTTACCTTTTCGTTCTTGATATAGGTGCATGTCTCTGCAACTTTTGCCTGAAAGGGATCAGAAATTTATGCCTACCCAGGAGGACCTAAGGGTGACTGCCATAGTGATGAGAAAGTCTACTTGCCCAGAGGATGATTAGCAGCTGCCCTTGAATCTGCTTCCCCATTCCTACAAATTGTGTTCATTGGCCCACCAGGACTCATTCTTTCCTTCTGGGAAGTCATGTCTCTGTCAGCATCCCATCCTCATTGCCAAAACTGTCAAGAACTGTAAAGGGTGTGAGATGTTACCCCGTATGCAAGTTTAAACATTAGCCTCTTACTATTTCATGGGTGCTGTATGCTCTATGAAGATATCACCCTTCTAGAACAAAGATGAAGGAATTAATCATTTCAAGAACTACAGTCAGTGTATCAAGTTCTTATTGTACCTGTTCTATAAACCTGTATTTCTAAAGAGTGGTATAAGAAGAGGTAAGTGACTTTAGCACGCACAGTGAATTATAGGAGTGGACCCTTTTTCTTAGGAACTTAAATCTTTTATAGGACAGTAAACATACCTGTTATCTGCTCTGAAGGGAAATACTCCTTCTTCCAAGGCTGTTGGAAGTGATTTGTGTTTTTGAAATAGTGACTTTTAATAGTGATCTTTTTAATAATTAGTCCTTTGGTATGATCACCAGTGATAGTATTCGAACTCACTTCCAACCTTCTTATTTTTGCTGCATTTCTTCAGTATTTGAGGATTTTTTTTTCTGACCATTTTATTGTTTGTACTTTTCTATTTTTAGAAGAAATGTATAGTGTATATACACATATATGCATATGTATATATGTTTTATCACCAAGTTTAGCATAAAATACCCCTCTATAAAAATTATTTAAAATTCTAACTATTCAATTTTGTCATCTTTTTAATCTTATGTAAGTACATACATTATTCTGTACCTTATGTGATTTTCTTTTGCACTGATACAATTTTATAAATTAAAATGATCCAAATTACCATAATTTTTAATACTTAATTATCTAATTGTTACAACTTGTCCAGTGAGAGACCCTTTAAGATGGTTTCAACACATCCTGAGTGTACTTTAACTGTTAGTGATGAGGGAGTTCACACCAAGCCTATTTCTTTTCTCTACCCAAAGCCATGAAATCAAGGGTTTGCTAAGGATCCCTAGTAATTTTTATAGAAATTAGTAACAGAAATGAAAATAACACATGAATGATTTTTTAGGGGGCTTATGAAAAATTTTTATGGACCAAATTGTAGCTATTCTATTAAGATACTTTTAAAAATGATAGAGCTGGAAGATATGTCTTTTTGTAACTGATTTCCAACTAATTTTTCCATGATAACATGTACCTTTCTTACAGTGTAGCCACCAAAGATATTCTCATGCCTTGATATATATCCTTTGTTCCTTTAAAACTTCAAGGTTGTTATAGTGTTGATGCCCTGAGTTTCTGTGTTGGTTAGAAATTTAGATTTATGTCAACGTAATTATAGATAAATGATATGATATTAATGAGGAATAGAAATGCTATAGATTTTATAAGGACTGAGCAACATCTTATAAAGATATAGTTGTTTTCAAAGTCTTTGTTCTAACTGAAGTTTCAATGTAGGCCAGCCAAGCCCAGTATATCACAGAATAAATCAACCTTTCCAGACTTACTTACTACAATTCCTCAGGCATACATTTAAAGGAACATGAGTTGACACTTTCATCTCCCAGCCTGAGCTTCCAAAGCTGCAATTCTGGAAATCATTCTTTCTCCCCCATTAACTTTATCCCCCACATCCAATTTGTTGTCAAATTCTCTTACTCATACTTCCTGGATATTGTTAGAATCCATGCTCTCTTCAAGGTCATCACTGTCACTGCCTATGATAAAGCTGATACCATTTCTCCTCCCATTTATTGAATCATCCTCCTAACTTTTCTCTGTTCCTCTAGTTTTGACCCTTTCCTACAATTCCTTTTCAGGGTACTGTCAGTAACTTTTATAAGATGAACATATGATACTACTTTATTTCTTAAAATGCTTCCATGGTTTTCTACTACATTTAGAATAAAACTCAAACACCCATGCATGGCATAGGAAACACTTCATTCTCCTGATAGTCTCTTCAGCCTTTCGTGACATCTAAACTTGCTAAACTGACACATTTTTTTTCAAAACTGCCATTTTCCTTTTTTCTGACTCATAAACCTCTCTCTAAAATGTTCTTGCTTAACTCTATTTTCTTCCTCTGTGGAAATCTTACTTACTCTTTAAAATTTAGTTTATATATATGTTTTTGTTAAGACTCTTACCTACTGTTTTTTCTGCTGAATGGAATAATTCTCCCTCACCCCTGAAGATGGTCCAAACCCCAGTCTCCAGATATATATTATTTAACATGGTAAAAGGACTTACAGATGTGATTAAGCCTAAGGAGGGCAAGGTAGGGAGATTTTCCTGCAGTGCCTAGGTGGACCCAATCTCATCATGATTCCCTAAAAGCGGAAGAGAAAGGCAGAAGAGTGAGTCAGAGCGATGCAATGTGAGCACTAGACCGGCTATTACTAGGTTTGAGGGGAAAGGAGAATAGGAGCCAAGAAATGGGGCAGCCTCTAGGAGGTGGGAACGGTCCTTAGTTTATAGTTAGCAAGAAAATAGAAATCTTATCCAACAGAAGCAATGAACTGAATTCTTACAATCATACAATTGAACAAAGAGATGGATTTTGTTCCAGAGGCCTCTGGAAAGGATACAACATAATCCTTTATGGATCCTTTATATATGGATCGTAATCCATAAGAGTATTATGATGTCCCCTGACTTGTCAGTATCCTCAGTAAACTGCACCCTCCGAGTTGCCACTATCTGTATTCCTGTCAACTTCAGAATTCCTGGGACATAGTAAATATTCAGTAAATCATTGATTTGTTATTAATATATAAATGTAGCACTATTCATACATTTAATTTATCTTCTCTACTTTATTATAAATAAAAATATCCATATATTTCCGATTTGGTTTTTAAATTAAAGTGTCACCTCCCCTTGTTTTTTTCTTTTATCTTCTTTTCGTTCTCTCCATTCTTTTTCTCTTTTGTTCACCTTTCTTTTCTCTTATTACATCTGCCTCTTTCTATAAAAAAATGCCTCAATACTTATCTCCCACATATCAATAGATTTGGCCACTGAATAAAACTTTTATTCACAAGTCCAAAAACCCAACAGAATTTATTGCAAGTATATTAAATTTGACAATTTAGTACAACTTACTGACAACAAGTTATATATAGCTTACTTATTGTAAACTATTGATAAATAGATTATTTGGGGCAAAAATAATCATTGGGCTAAGCAATGTGCTATCATACTTCTATTTGAAATTAGATAATGGTAAATGGGAGAAGTATCAATAGATTATATGTAGTGACAACTCCACACAAGTATTTCACTGTAACTACTTAAAAAATTTTTCAAATTTCTTAAGAACGGCAAGAGTTTGCAAGTAAACCCCATTAGCATTGGTTAATAACTTAGTATCATTATACTGATTATAGTTCTTCCCATATGAATATTATTTTGCTTATTTTTAGTATACATAGGGTTTCTTTGCATATTCAATTAATATTAGTTTAATTGATTAATAAATTTAACAGCCTTAGAAACTAGTATGACTTTGATCTTTACTCATAACATGAATACTTTTAAGTGCAAATGGATCTAGGAAAAGATAGAAAGGCATAGTATAAATAAAAGGATTTGTGTCCAGACACCATGGAGAAGTATAATTACAATTATTGCAGTATGTCCTTTCCAAACTGAATATTTGTCCTCTGATTTCCCCTTCCTCAGAATTCCATAAAATCAGAGTGGAAAATAGACTTATTTTTTTACATCTAACAAAATGGTGTACACTTTGACTGAGTTTTCTTACAAAATGGATTATAATATTTATTTTTATTTTTACAAAATGGATTATAGTATTTATTTTTATTTTCCCTTTGAGTTATGCATTACCATTTCTTTCCAAATACTTAGACAATGGTGGAACATCTGATAAACTCGTATTTAGAGGGGTAAATTCTAGTTTCAAGTAGGCCACAACTAACTGTGGAAAAGGCTGAAAATAAATTTTCTGGACTGTATACCCTCCTAAATGAAGAAGGACTAGGTGAGGAATTTTCCAGCTCTGCTCCTTAGATTTGCAGTGGGGTTTTTAGAAGGTGTCTCATGAGCCAATTCAGGATAGCCAAAACAAGAGTTTAGCATTCAAGGGATTAGACCGTCTCCCTTTACTCAGAGTAACTTCACCTGTTTTTGTTTTCATATCAAGTACTAAGAGTCTGTCCAATATTTACATGAAACTTTTATAATTCTTCTCTGTTTAAACTGCAGAATTTTAGTATGTAAGTTACTCAGTCTAAATCTAAAACTCTCCATTTCTAAGTAATTGTATCAGAGTTTGTGAGTAGAGTCTGAATCCAATTTGAGTCAGGATAGTTTCGCTATTCATGTTCATACTACAGCAACATGAGTTGGTTTATTATTTATCTCAGCAGGAATTACATTACCAAGCAATCTTTCAGTTTTCTCGTGGAATTCCTTAAGACATAACAATGTATTCTCCAGAATTAAGGATGAGAATTTTCTTTTTTGTACACCACACCTCAATTACTGTTCAAGTGGCTATTGCCTGAGTCCAACAGGGCAGCATGATTTGTCAGGGCTACCATATTTTTTTGTCAAAAATTTGAGAAAAACAATCACTTTAGATACTAGCTCTTTGAGAGTAGAAGTGCTGCCTTTCGTATTGGCAGATGTATTCTTAGAGCTGCATGCAATGACTGGGGCATAGCAGGCCCTCCATAAATGTGTATTTAGTAGGTGAACCTGCTTCTGTTAGATTGGTTTCTTTATTGTGCATATTCAGTACACCACTTACCAGAGTTTGTAATGGATAACAATTAAGTATAACCTAGTAACAACATGATAATCTAACAACAATAATCTAGATACAATAGCTAACAGTAATCCAGTCCACTAGACAATGAACACTTTGACAGTGTAAGTTGTACCTTTGTCAACAGAACATGTTTTCATCTTTCCTGCATTTTTGATAACACCATTCAACTACCGAAATTGAACCCCCCACTCTACTCCTTTAGGCCTGTTTAACTCAAGACTTCCTTGTCATGGAGCAGGTTTACATCCTATGCAAACAATTTCAAAATTAATGTTGATCCTATAGTTTGATGGATTTTTTCCTTTCCGTCCTCCCATTATTCATTTTTTTTTACTATTGCATTTTGTATCACTTCCATTTTCCGATGTGATTAGATGATTTCTTGGCTTATAAATAAATTCTTATTGAACTAATATTTAATCAGATACCATGATCTCTGTAAATAACATACATTTGAAAGGTTCTTTCTCCCCCAAAACGAATCCTATTTTAAGCTGTCTCAATAATGTATTTCCTGTTTAAGGACTCACTAACAAGACATGTTTACAGTTTTCCAGTGATTCACAATTGAAGTCCCATGTATATAATTTACTGAATTACCATGATCTCTGTAAATTATGTATGTTTGAAAGGCTCTTTTCTTTTTCTTTTTAATTTTTTTACCTAAAATGAATCTTATTTTAAGCTGTCCCAATCCTATTTAAGGACTCACTAACAAAGAGTATTTATAGTTTTCCAATGATTCACACTTGCAGTTCTATGTGTATATTAATGAGATATTTTTACTTTAGCTATAAAGATGAAGTTGTTTTGAATTTATTTTATAAACAGTAATTATTTGGGTAAACAATTTTCTTTATGTATAAATAGAAATAATCTATTACTACCAATTATTTAATTGACTGTCTGGCTCAGCTCAGTAGAGGATGCAACTCTTGATTTCATGGTCATGAGTTCAAGCCCATGTTGGGCATAAAGCTTACCTTAAATAAATAATAATATTTGTAAGAGGAGTCTTTTAGCTAAACAAACAGTAAAATAACATATGTTAATTCTAAAATAAATGTTCATGCAAATGTACATGTTATAAGCTACTTTGATATTAACTTTCTCACTATTACGAAATTAATTTCCTATAGATTTTTCCAAGCTTGTATTTTCCAGATATATTTTGAATCATTTGGTATAAAATTAGGAAAAAAAAACTTTGGTAAAATTAAGGAAAATTTGCCCTCAATTTATATTTTGTATTTCTAATCTCCAAGCCACCATCATTGCACAAAACTGGTGAATTTTTTACAATTGTGGTACAAGGAAAATTCAACTTGTGGCAGATCATACTCTTTTCAGCAAGCTAGTTTCTAAGACAGCAAAATATTTTCACATTTGAACATGAGAAAGTTTTGATCATAACTTTCTAGGTCTATGTTAAAATATATTTAATGATAATATAGTTTTTCAAATGTTCATTTTCAATAGAAATGTTCATTTCTCAAATGTTCATTTTCAATATGGAAGTAGCAGAAGGTAGTAGGCTATTTTGTGACAGCTGCTGTTTACACCTAATCAAATACATTTTAAAGGGTTAAAAATAGTACTTTGTCAAAAAATTGCAGTATTCGTAACACTGCTCACATGTGGCCATATAATGGTACTCCTCAATTAAATACCCAGAGATTTTTCTAAATCTCTAAATTTTGTAAATCATTAAATGTTTCACTCATCATGATTCATCTGATACATTTTCACCATAATTGCTTCATTAACCAAGTTTCTGCAATTGTGATTTTTTTCATGTGAATTTAATTTTGAGAGAGAGAGACAGAGCACGAATGGGGGAGGGACAGAGAGAGAGGGAAATACATAATCAGAAGCAGGATCAAAACTCTAAGCTGTGAGCACACAGCCCAATGTGGGGCTTGAATTCATGAACTGTGAGATCATGACCTGAGCCAAAGTCTGATGCTTAACCGACTGAGCCACCCAAGTGCCCCAACAATTGTGATTCTTTTTATTCATTTCCTAGATGTATTTCCTGACTCTCTGCAAACTAATTTGTGTGAAAATGATTCATCAAAGCTGAACTGAAACACTCTTTCCTGCTTGTTTCTAGGAATTTGAAAAAGGCATTATCTTCAGATTCTCTATCTATCTATCTATCTATCTATCTATCTATCAATCATCTATCTATCTATCTATCATCTATCTACCTAATATATCTATCTATCATCTCTCCATCTATCCCCATAGGTCTGCACTATTACATACTAATGATAAAGAGTATGAAACCCTAGTATACCTCGGCTCAACACTGGCTGTGTTATATATTGTTTTTATGACAGTGGGATTATTGTATACAACTTTTTCAGATCCCAGTTTTTCTTATCTATATCTATAAGAACACATTAATGTAAGTAATGTTCATACTTATAGTGAATATGAAATAATGTGTATAAACACTTAGCCCATTCTTGTCACATAATGTTCTACATATGTGCCATTACTTTTGTTATTTTTACTACTGCTTCTACTGCTCCTGCTGTTGCTTCTACTTCTATTACTCTACTACTAATACATTACTAAAGTATGCTCTTGACTAAATTTTTGCTGCTAATTTATCTCTTTTAGGTCAGTCATAATACTGTCTGTTGATATTGTGTCACACTAATGAACTTAAAGTTAATAGAAAAAGGAAGTGTGACATGATCAACACAAACAGACTTGTAGGAGTAAAGAATTACTTGTTCATCTTGGCATTATTCATTCATTCATTTAAGTGAGAGACATTACATGAGACTAAGGATATGAAAATTGATAAGGACTGTTTGCTAACTTAAGAAACCTATTTCAAATTTCTTTGATTCACTAATTATTGTTGGAGACTTTGGAACATAAATAAGTCATATTTTGAATTTATTGGTGGGAAAGCTGGATTCTTATTGGGTCCTTACATTTTTCTGATGATAAGATTGCACAATTTAATTTGAGCTATAAAATGAAATTAATTTTTTTATTTTTGTAATATTAATCATTCAATCTATTTTCAAGTGTTGAAGTGATAATATATTCAGATCCATAGAAATGTGGTTTATTTTCCCTTTAAAATTCTGGAATATGTCTTTTACAGAAATGTAAATGCGTGTTTCACTATATTTTTTCTTCCTATATCCCTTGCACAATATAAATTATGCATGATGACACATAGTTCCTGTAGAATAAAAAAAGAAAAAGAGGAGAATCGTAGAAATTCTCCATTTAGGAAACAGTTTTCCAGTGCTTATGACAAAGGTACATGCTTTGTCCTTGGTTACAATGATTGTTCTTGGTTTACAATGATTCCTTTTCAAATCATGGCCTGACAATATTATTTTTTGTTACAATTATTGCTGATTGAAAGAAAACTCACATGATATCAGTCACGTATATTTATTAAAAGGAAATGTTTTCTTAACCATGTTTGAAATGTTTGACTAATCACTTATCACACAGGCAAGATATATGTACAGATGTGCCTGTGTCTGTGTATGTGTACATGTAAATAAAAACTTGGAATTATATATGTATATACATATTTTTAATGAATATAATTTTTCTCTACATAAGCATAGTAATTTTGAAACATGAATCTGTATCTATGATAAATATTATAATCTCACCGTTTTTATGAAACGGTCTTCTAAACTTAATACTGAAATAAAGCATTAAATAAATGCTTAACTATTATCAATAAAACAGTATTGCTCAGTTGAAGCATAATTTACAAGTGTACATTTTATCCCTCCAAATTATTCAAAGCATTCAAAAGATGAATATGACATTGAGATTAATTTGTTTAGATTATAATCAGCACTGATCCCTCAGCATCAAGATGAAGTAAAGAGTGTGCATATATATATATATATATATATATATAATTTATTTATTTATCAAGGTTATGAAACTTATTGAATGGAGTACATGAAATCCTTTATATATAATGTAATATCTAAATATATAATTTTCACCAAGATGACTACTCCTATAAACTGACATGTCAGATATTGCATTTCATGCACTCATATTGTGAAAGAAAAGATGGTTTGTTTAAGGAAATATTATTACTTCCTACATTCTGAAAATTGACAGATAAAATATAAAGATGACAAAATTAATATATGTTGGAAAAGTAAAATAGAACATAAAATAGCTGCCATGTTGGGTATTAGCAATGGTGGTGGAGATGTGGCAGTAGAAGACATAAGTACTTACAATAAGAAAAAAAGAAATTAGAAAACCCAAATGCCTAATGAGACCAAGAATCTTTGAAATGCCAGGGACATTAATAACCTTGTGAGACCTAAAAGTCTTCAAAATCTCAAGAATGGGAATCACTATGCTAAGCCTACTTGTGTACCTACAGAAGGGAGATAAGACAAAAGGCTACACATATCTAAACATTCATCATATGAGGCCATTGGAAGTTGAAGTTATGTATCATCCAAAAATCATAAATATATATGATGATTTATTTCACATATAATATAGCATTGTTCTTTTATTAAAATATAATAAAACTATATACTCAAGAAGACATCCTCATATAAAAATGTCCACCAACTCTAGAAAAACATACTGAAAGCATGACTATGGTTAATACAATAATTACTATACTAACGTATTTATAAAAATAGACTTATTTTTCTACACCTACAATTTTGGCGATACTTTTATTTTTCATTTTAAGCCATTCTTCATTAGGTAATTAAACATTGCAAAATTTTAAATAATAGGTGAAATGCCTTAGATGAATTGGAGTATAAAGTTTTAAATGCCTCTGAATAGGACCATGATGGAGTGGTAGGTATCAGACTTGCTTTTCCCCAATTAAGTCTCTACATAATAGTTATAAAACAATTATACCAG
Organism: Hyaena hyaena; assembly: GCF_003009895.1. Classification (NCBI taxonomy): domain Eukaryota; kingdom Metazoa; phylum Chordata; class Mammalia; order Carnivora; family Hyaenidae; genus Hyaena; species Hyaena hyaena. The sequence goes on along the minus strand of NW_024082084.1, from coordinate 118,241 downwards.
ACAGTCAACCAGGATGAATCACCTTAAGAGAAGGAAAGATCATAAATTGTAACTCATAAATTATATGCCTGTAGCTGTTTCTTTGAGGGAAGTTTCCAAACTTGCACAGAGAACTGTTTGAGTCTATAATCAGTGAAAATACTTATAAATAGGAGATGAAATAAAGATGTTTCTAACATCTCCCCACATGCCAAAAAAATTAAGAATTCAAAGCTATAGACCTTTCCTATAAGAAAACTGATCTCCAGATGAAATCAAGCAACTTCAAAAAATAAGTATAAGTACAACAAGCAGTAAATACATGTGTAAGTAGAAATCATGTTACATTAATACTAAATATTGTGGGATTTGTAACATGTAAAATAAAATATGCTATAATATAATAGCAAAAATGGAATAAGGGGAATCAATAATGTTAAACTATTGGAAGCTTCTTGCCATTAGGGGAAGTGACAAATACTAATTTAAAGTAGATTCCAATATGTCATTGGTGCATATTGAAATTGGTAGTATAACTGCTAAAAGAATAATAAAATAATGTAGCATCTAAAAATCTAATAGGAAAGAAATGTTGAATAACATAAGGTACAACTAAATAATGATATATATAATACAAGGCAAAATAAAAACCTAATACAGGACAAAAACTGAATTTTTCAGGAGAATAAGAAGGGGCAAAATATAAATACCAAAGTAGATAGAAATCCTAGAAAACAAATTATAAGATGATAGACTAAAGCCTATTATGTTATTGGTTTTACTATATAGAAGTATTCTGTCAAGTAAACCACAAAGCCAGTGTTCTCTTTAGGATTTTTATGGTTTCACGTGTCACATTCGGGTCTTCAGTGTATTTTGAGTTTATTTTTGTGGAAGGTGTTAGAAAGTGGTACAGTTTTCCCAGAACCATGTATTGAAGACACTCTCTTCCTTATTTTTGCCTCCTGTGATTAATTGGCCATATAAACATGGGTTTATTTCTGATCTCTATATTCTCTTCTAAGTTTCTGTGGGTTATTCATTTTGTTGTTGCTGCTGTTGCTGTTGCTACTGCTGCTGCTTTTGTTGTTTTCCAGTACCATGCTGTTCTGATTTCTACAGCTTTGGAGTATGTCTTGAAATCTAGACTTGTTTGTTTTGTCTTTCTTTCTCAATATTTGTTTTTCTTAGTCAATATTTGTTTTTCTTTCTCAATATTGCTTTGGCTATTTGTGGCATTTTGTGATTCTGTAGAAATTTTGTTACTGTTGTTCGGGTTTTATGAAAATTGCTGATGGTATTTTGAATCTGTAGACTGGTAGTTAAAATGGACATTTTAACAGCATTATTTCCTCCAATCCATGAGCATATGAACATGGAATATTTTTCCATTCATTTGTGTTCTCTTCAATTTCTTTCATCAGTATTTCAGTTTTCAGAGTACAGATTTTTTCACTTCCTTGCTCAAGTTTATTCTTAGTTGTTTTTGTTTTTGGTGTGGTAACAAATGGAAATGTTCTCTCAATGTCTTTTTCTGCTACTTATTAGTGTATAGATATACTACTGATTTCTGGATATTAATTTTGTATCCTGCAACTTTACCAAATTCATTTATCAGTTTCTGAACATTTTTGGTGTAGTCTTTAGTAGGATTTTTCATGTCCGTATCATGTCATCTGCACATGAAATATTTGGCATTTCCAACAGCTGGATCAATTCATACTTTAAAAAGATACATAGCACAATGATTAAAATCCATGACATTGTGATCCATAAACATTTAACAAAGATCAAAGGCTTGAAATATAGAGAACATTCTCTCAAATCATCAAGACTCAATAATGTTAAATGTATTAGAAAATGGTTATAAGTTAAATAGTACATCACTTAAATATTCTATGCATTGCAACATTGTAATTACAATAATTTTTTAATGTTATATTTATTTTTGAAAGAGAGACACAACATGAGCAGAGGAAGCTCAGAGATAGAGGGAGACACAGAATCTGAAACAGGTTCCAAGCTCTGAGACAGCTGTCAGCACAGAGCCCAACGTGGGGCCCCAAACCTACAAACAATGAGATAATGACTGGAGCCAAAGTCGGTGGCTTAACCGACTGAGCCACCCAGGTGCCCCATTAATCACAACAATTTTTTTTTAAAAATACCTCTTGATTTGAATTATAATGAAAATACAGTATTTCAAAACTTCATAAAAGTTTAAGGTAATATTGGGAGGTAAATGTATAGCTATAAATGCATTTATAGGAAGGAAACAATGTGAATCAATGATCTACACTAGAGATTTCGGCTCTGATATTTAAGGAGATATGAAGTAATCACTCTTACTCTTATGAGAAAAAAAAATGAAAACCCTGAAAATCAATAGCTTATGTTGTCAAATCAGAGAATTGAGATTGTACAGCAAACCATCAACTTGAAAACTGAGAGACAAGTAAATACAGAGTCAGTAATAGCCAAGATTAGGACTTACCTCGGTTAGAAAACCCTAAAACTGGGGCGCATGGGTGGCTTAGTCGGTTAAGCGTCCGACTTTCGCTTAGGTCATGATCTCGCGGTTCGTGGGTTCGAGCCCCGCGTCCGGCTCTGTGCTGACTGCCAGCTCAGAGCCTGGAGCCTGTTTCGGTCTGTGACTCCCTCTCTCTGACCCTCCCCTGCTCACGCTGTCTCTCTCTCTCTCTCTCTCCTAGAAATAAATAAAACATTTAAAAAAAAAAAAAAAAGAAAACCCTAAAACTGTAAACAAATAGGAAAACTTGAATAGTAGTTTTGACAATTTGCTGGAGTCTGAGTGTTGGATGATCTTAAGAGTGAGAAACATCTGTTGGCCAGTCTTGTAAAGGGATATACTTTCGTGTGTTCTACACTATATACACATTATATTAGAATGGCAAAGATTCCCTGGATGTGGCAAGTGGAGGGAAAACATGCCAAAAGCATTCTTCAAAACAAGGACCTACTTTCCAATACTTAAGAGCCTTATCCCATCTGGCGGAATAGCGTCATTTGAAAATCAATCCAAGTATGTCACCATAGTAACAAGCTCAAGAAGAAAAAAATATTTAATCACATTAACTGATAAAGAGAAATCCCTTGACAAAATTCAACACCCATTAATGGTAGGAACTCCAAGGAAAAGTGAATACAGGGGGACCATCCAAAATTGATTAAAAATGCCTTAAAATAACCACAGTAGCTAACACTGGACCCTTTCCTCTTAAGATAAGGAACAAGGAAGGCAAGGATGCGCTCTCTCATCATTCCTATTCAAAATTCTACTGGAAGTACTAGATATTGCAAAAAGACAAGAAAAGGAAATACAGCATATAATATAACGGAAAGATGGAAAACTGCCTTTGTTCACAAATGGCATAATTGTTTATGTAAAACATCCTAAAGGAATTATTTTTTTAAACCTTAGATTGGGGTAGCTGGGTGCCTTAGTTAGTTAAGTGCAGAGCCTGCATGGGACTCCATCCCTCCCTCATTCTCTGACCTTCCCCATGCTCTCTCTCTCTCTCAAAATAAATAAAATAGAATTTTAAAAACACCTTAGCTTGTAACAAATCAAAGTGTATGTCAAGACTGCATGATATATTATCAATATATAAAATCAATTATTTTTCTGTCTGACAGCAATGAATAACAGGATTTATAAGTTAAAAGTTAAAAATAAATACATTTACAATAACACCAGAGGCATTACTAGAAAAATACAACAAATTATGTAGATAATCTATATGTAAAACATTAGAAAATTCTGAAAATAAATCAAAGAATGTCTAGATAAATGAAAAGATATTCCATATTTATGTAATGGAAAACTCAATATTGTTAAAAGGTCAATTCTTCCCAAATTAATCTCTAGATTTAATGCAATCTCAATCATAATCCTAGCAGGATATTTTGAACATATTACAAAGTATTTCTAAAATGTTTATGTAGGGGCGCCTGGGTGGCTCAGTCAGTTAAATGGCCGACTTCAGCTCAGTTCTTGATCTTGTGGTTTGTGAGTTTGAGCCCAAGTCGGTCTCTGTGTCGATAGCTCAGAGCCTGGAGCATACTTCAGATTCTGTGTCTCCCTTTCTCTGCTTCTCCCCTGCTCATGCCCTGTCTCTCTGTCTTTCAAAAATAAATAAACATTAAAAAAATAAAATAAAATAAAATGTTTATGGAGAGGAAAAAAATCTATAATACCCAACACAATATTGAAGAAGAATAGCAAAGTTGGAAGACTTGCACTATTCAATATTAAGAATTTGTGTAAGGACCAATGACAATGTGGTCTTGGTGTAGACATAATAATCAGTGAAACAGAAAACAAAGCTCAAAACCTACATGAGTATCATTAACAAATATTTGACAGAGCTCCCAAGGCAATTCAGACAGAAAAAACATTCTTCTAAGCACGTGGTGATGGAACAACTTGACATTCATATTAAAACATGAACCTATTACAAGTCTCATATTTTTCACAAAACTTAATTCAAAATGATTGATAGTCTTCCAAGTATAATATTTAAAACTGTTAAACTTCTAGAAGAAATCAAAGAGGTAAATGGTTATGTTCTTGGGTTTGGTGATGATTTTTTGTATACAAAATTAAAGAAAGAATTCACAGAATTGATATTATATTAAAATTATATGTTTTTGCTGAGTGAAAGACATTGTTATGAGAATAAAAAGACAAGCCATAGATTGGGAGAAAATATTTTCAAAGCATTTATTTGATAAAGAATTTATATCTAAAATAAAAAACCCTCAAAACTAAACAGTAAGAAAAAAACTCAAAATGAGAAAAAGACTTAAAGAGATGCTTTATCAACAAAGATGTACTGTTGGAAAATAAGCAGGTGAATAGCAGCTCAACATGTTTTATCTTTAGAGAATTGCAATTAAAGACAATGATTTATCCTAAAAACCTATGATACTGGCCAAAATCCAAAAACTGATGCTACCAATTGCTAGCAAAGATGTGGAAAAGAGTAACTGTCATTTATTGCTGAAATGAATGTGAATAGTACAGCCACTTTACAAAAGAAATTGCAAGTCATGAAAAGGTAACCCATACGTAGTCGTACCATGTTTAGAAATCTTTCCTCTAGGTGTTTTCCCAACTGATTTAAAAATATGTGTATACGAAAATCTGCACACAAATGTTTATAGCAGCTTTATTCATCACCAGGAACTAACAGGAAGCAACAAAATAGTATTCTGTGGTTGAGTTTATAAACTGTGATGAACTCATAAAGTTTATTATTCAGTGATAAAAACACATTCATTATCAAGCTATACAAATACATACATGAATCTATCATAAATGCTTTTTGCTAAGTGAAAGAAAGTAGTCTGAAAAGACTACATTTTGTCTAATTCCAATTATGTGACATTCTGGAAAAGGTAAACCTTAGTGACAGTAAAATGATTTTTACTCTCTGATTGCTGGGTGTTTAGGTGGATTAAGGAAAGTATGAATAGTGGAATCACAGGGGATACTATGAGATGATGAAATTATTGAGAAGATACCATAGTGACGAATACATGATAAACTCTATATAACTTTACAGCACAAAGAACTAACCTTAACATATGCTAAAGGAGATACAAATGATGTATTGTCATTACATAATTAATTATTACAAACGTACCACACTAACTATATGATATAAATAAGGTAAAACTGGATCCAGTTTACCTCATTTGGAACTCTCTAGGAACTTTCTGTGCTATTTTCACTATTTGCCTGTAAACCTAAAACGTTCTAAGAAATAAATTAATTCTAATAAAAAAAGACTAATGATATAAACCTCCAGTATAGCAATAATATGTATTGCTATATGTATATATAATAATGTGTAATAAATATGTGAGCAATAAAGCAAAAATAATGAATGAAAATAATAAAAATCAAGGCAAAAACCAGTAACATAGCAGTCAGACATGTAATAGACTCAAAAGATGATTTTTGAAAAAGGCATATAAAGTAGGAAGAGAATCCTAGCAAAACAAAGTAATAGAGAAAACTAAGATTACCGATATTATGAATAGAAACAGAAAAACTACTTCAGATTCTACAGACTTATAAATAATAATTAGAGCATTTACAATAATTTACACAATGAAATTTTACTTTATAATTTAAAAATATTTTTATAGTTTATTTTTGAGACAGAGAGAGACAGAGCACAAGTTTGGGAGGGGTAGAGAGAGACAGGAAGACACAGAATCTGAATTAGGCTCCAGGCTCCGAGCTATCAGCACAGAGCCCTACGCGGGCTTGAACCCTGGAACCGTGAGATCATGACCTGAGACAAAGTTGGACGCTTAACAGACTGAGCCACCCAGGCGCCCCAACACAACTAAATTTTAAAAACATGTATTCCAAATAGACAAATTCCTACAGAAAACACATTATAATAAATGCTATTGAAGAAATAGAGATAAATTTTTCCACAAAGATTATTTCAAGTCCAGATGGCTTCACTAATAGTTTTTTCCTAATATTTAGGGAAGAAATATTAGCAATATTATCCAAAATCTTTGTGTGTCAAATAAAAATTGCATTCCAGTTTTTCTTAAAATTATGCTTGCAAGTTCTAAACACTAACAGAAATAATCAAGAAATATTTTAAAAGATTATTATACTGTTAAAAAGTAAGATTTATTCTGGGAATAGAAGTTTTTTAAAATTTTTAATGATTTTTAAATTTTTTTTTAATTTTTGAGAGTCAGAGAAGACAGCATGAGCAGGGGAGGGTCAAAGAGAGAGGGAGATACAGAATCTAAAGACAGGCTCCAGGATCTGAGCTAGCTGTTAGCAGAGCCCAACGCAGGGCTTGAACCCATGAACCCTGAGATCATGACCTGAGAAGTTGGATACTTAACCAACTGAGCCACCCAGCCTCCCCTAGAAGGCTTTTTTTAACACCTGAAGTTTAATAAATCATTTTCATATTAAAATAAAATAAATAAAATAAAATAATATAATTAAATGAATAAATTCAAGACACATCTATCCTTTTATCATATTCTTAATCTGGTATGATATACACAGAAAAATAGATAAATGCCATTATTTAATATTTTGCCCCTGAGACCAAGAAAAATCATTGTCCATCATTGCCAGTTCCAGTCTACATTTTACTGTGGGTTATATCCAGTGTAATATGGCAAGATAGAGACATAATAGCTGTTAGAATTATGCAAAAGTTGATTCTTTATACATGTCATGATAATGGCACAGAAAATCACCTTACCCCCCAAAACAGAATAAATTCAAAATAGGAATTAATAACAAGTTAGCTGATGCAAGGTAAACATATATTTGTCAATTACATTTCTTTATATTAATAATTTAAAATGAGAATAGAACTTAAATAGGGGCTCCTGGGTGGCTCAAGTAGTTGAGTATCCTAACTCTTGATTTCAGCTCAGGTTGTGATCCCAAGGTTGTGGGATTGAGCTCTACATCATGGGATTGAACCATGCTTTAGGCTCTGCACTGAGCATGAAGCTTGCTTGGGATTCTCTCTCTTCCTCTGCCCCTCTCCCCTGCTCATGCTGTCTTTTTCCCTCTCTAAAATAAAAATACTTGAAAAAAATGAAATTTAAATAGATAGCTCTATTTGTTATAGCACCCAAACTTTAAATGCCTAGGAATATCTAACTAAATGTACAGTTATTCCAAGTTTATAGATTGCTAGACTGGTATTAGTAAAATGCCCCAAATGTCACTGAAGATTCTCTGCCATCCCAAATCCCAGCAAGGCTTTTTTTTTTAATTTTTTATTTTGTGGAATATTGAAAGTAGATTCTGACATGGAGGCAGATATGAAATTATCTAGAGTAACTAAGGGAATTTTGAAGCAGAATAAAGCTAGAGGTCACTACTTATCAAGACTTACTATAAACATACAGTCATTCGAACAATGTGATAATGGGTCAAGGACAGACCCATGATCTAGTGGGACAGAATACAGAGTCCAATTAGAAACACATATATTAATTTTAACTGATTTTTGACAAAGTCTCCACTGCTAATTTACTATAGAAGGAATAGTCTTTTCATTCATTTGGTTATCAATGAGGAAAAAAAAATCTTAACATATTTCTCCTTCAAAACAAGTACCAATTAATTTTAGATAATGCATAGACTTAAGTGTGAAATCAAAAGTGATCTAACTTCTAGAAGAAAACACAAGAATGTCTTCATTAACTTATAATACGTATAAATACGTAAATACTTATTTTCAATGCAGGCATTTTTTTTTTCTGAATTTAGTTTACACATCAATAAAAAGGACAATGATACATATTGTAATTATTGTTAGATTAAGTGATACATCACCTTTCTAGGACAAAGAAAGTGCCTGACACACAACTGGTATTTGTGCTCATTTTTCAATGATCTCCAAAAGCTTGGATCAAATTCCTCCCACTATTATTATATGTCAGTGTATTTTGCTTCTTTATGTTATAATTTCCGTATATTAAAAAAATTTGGAGTGTGATGTAATGGAAGACAATTGAATTTTTATTATTCAAGTTATTCAGGTATAATGGAGGTACTTTTCATTGATCTGATGCAAATACTATCTCATACCATGTTCTTATAAAACTAAAATTTTATACTTTATTAGAATATTTTTAATAATACCCTACTCTAAGTAAGATACTAATGGATAGGGTCTCTGCCTCTTTTAAGAAACAATTTTTGCCAAAAATAAGGATCTCATTTCTCTCGGTCAATGATTATTTTTGGCAAGGGCAGCTGACAAAATTGTGGCAATTCAGAACAAAAAAGTTCCCCAAAAGCAAACTATGAAGGATTTTCCTGTTCCTGAGATAAAAGATAGAATATTCTTTTGTCTGCTTCTTGATCCTGTCTTCTGCATGTGACAACTTGAAATGGGACCACCATCTTGGAGCCATCCATATGGAATCAGCATGCTGAGGAGGGAAGAACTGGACTCCATTCTTACTTAGACATTAATTAACCTTACCTGGAGTTGCCATACTACCATAGCTGTTTTTGGATATATTTGCAGCTAGACACATAATAATTTTTATTTTTTATATTGTAAAGTTCTATAAAACTAGTTCTGTGTCTATAGAGTAGATTCTATATAAGTACAACTGAAATGCTGTTTAGATTTTTTTAATGTTGTATTTTTTTCTGAGAGAAGGAGACAGAGAAAGAGACAATGTGAGCAGGGGAGGGTCAGAGAGAGAGGGAGATACAGAATCTGAAGCAGGCTCCAGGCTCTGTGCTAGCTGTCAGCACAGAGCCCCATGCAGGGATCGAACCCAGGAACCATGAGATCATGACCTGAGCCAAAGTTAGACGCTTAACCAACTGAGCCACTCAGATTCCCCAAGATTTTGTTTGACATGAAAGAGAGCCAAAAGAGATAAGTTCATTAAAAAACTCCAGGTAGGTTCTCTGCAAGGAGTGAGAGTATGATCCATGTCCTCAGGATCCGTGTTCTCATAGGATTCAAGTTGAATAATCTCAAGACAACATTGGGGGTATTAAGGTCAAGAACATCCAGTATTTTGTGACAGAGAGAAATATTCTCAAACTCCCAAATGTTAAAAGAATTGAGTAAAGTTAAATTAGCTATTAACAGATATTAAAAGATGAAATTTTTAAAGTTTACTTTTTATAAAAGTATAGTAGAGCATGCAAACTAAGAAAGCTAAAGAAAATGAACTACTTCATCTGAACAGGACTCTGACTAAAGAAAGTTAAATTGACAATAAGCTACTCTCTTGTTAAGTCATCATTTTGAAGGTAGTATGAAGGCTCATGGCACAGAAAGAGAAAATTGCAAGAGAAGCCAAATGGCATTGACAGAAGTTTTGCAAAGAGTATCTGAAAGGGACATCTATCCTTTATCATTGCATACTGCATGTAAATGAGCAGAAGATATTTTTACCAGACCTAGCTAGGGGTACAGAAATATACACATACATATATATGGATATGTACTTATTCTGTGAAACCTAAATCTATAAATTTCATAAAAAATAATACTTTTCATTTTCTTTTGAGAAACCTGGAAATGTGTCTGCACTAAATTTGGATTCCCACATGGTAGCATTCAGCTGTGGCTGCTTAAACTCTGTCTCCTTTGGTTGGGATTTGTACTTTTCTTTCCTGTTGGCCACAGTCTTCATTACTTTTGATTGCTTCTCAGAACATTAAAATTAGTGACCAGCTGCTATTTACTTTCATACTCCAGCCAGCTTTTCTCAATGATATTGCTACCTTGTAACCTGTATGCATTTGTGTTTGCAAGCTTCCTCATGGATTCTTCAGACTGACGTCTTCAGTGAACTCACTGCAGAATTTTGTTTTGTTTTGTTTCATTTTACTTATTTTATTTTATTTTATTGTATCTTTATTTTTCACCACAGTTTTAAGTTTGTTTTTGCTTTTTGACACATTTTTGAAATTTTCATTTTGAGTCTTATCTCACCATGGCTCTGCTTAGGAACAGAATTTTTTTTTTCAGTTTTCAACTCCTTTCTGTATTGTATACAGTGTGAAGGGCAGGAATTTGTACCACATTGATTCGATAGGGGTTTTTAAATCTTTTGTGAGCAGTACTTGCATTAAAGACTAAACACTGTAGGGATCTACATGTTTGGCATAGGATAAATTTGGAACAGGATAAATCTTTTAAAGGTTGAAAGTGAAAAAGAAAAGAGCCCGAGGGAGTTATTTGTGAGTGAGAATATTAGCTTCTAATCCCTAATTGTGTAGCTTTCCCCAGCATCCCCATCTTCATTTCTTTTCCTTTTTATTGCAATTTTTTATTTATGATTTTAATTCTAGATTGCACACACTTGGGCTCCTTTAGAATTAAATTAATTGACAAGAAACTTTGTAAAGAAGATCTGCTATACACTGTTTTATTGGTAAAAATATTTTTAAATATTTTTATCAACAGTTCACATATAACTCCAATGATGTTTTACTTTTTCACTACAATTCAGAAGCGTGAAGACATTTTATAACTAAATGTATACTACTCATATGGTTGTAGATTTTTTTCTTTTTTATTGTTGATGGGCATCATTTGGGTTCTTTCGACTTGGGGCAAATATAAATAAAACCACTATGAATATTTTCATACAAATGTTTTGTGAACTTATGAATTCCACTTCTTGGTTAAACATCTACAATTATAATTGCTTACATAGGTATGCTTATGTTTAATTATGTAAGAAACTGCCAAATCTTTTATCATAGTGGTTGTACTATTTTTTTCAGCAGCAATGCATGAAAATTGCAGTTGCTCCATATACTCATCAATATTTGGTATTGCCAGTCTGTTTTTAACTTTTGTCATTCAAATATTTATGTAACGGTCTATCATTGTGATTTTTTTTCTGTATGCTAGGAATATATTTGTTTTGTACAGAAGCATCAAACTGTCTTCGAAAGTGGCTGTGCTGCTTTGTGTTCTCAACAATAAGGATGGGAGATTCTTTTTCTTTTGTTTCTATTTAAATTCCAGTCAGTTAACATACACTGTGCAATAGTTTCAGGTGTGCAATATACTGATTCTGCACTTCCATAGAATACCCAATACTCATCAAAAATCTACTATTTAAACTTCACCTATTTTACCCATCACCCATCCACCTCTCCTCTGGTAACCATCAGTTGTTCTCTATAGTTAACAGTTGGTTTCTTGGTTTGCCTCTCTCTGGCTTTTTTCTATTATCCTTTTTTTTTTTAAAATTACACATACTTGTGAAATCATGTGGCATTTGTCTTTCTCTGAATTACTTATCGATGCAGTTATTTGCCTAACGTATATTTACTGAGCTGCTCTTTTGTTAATTGCTCAAGTTATTGAAGAGAAATTGAATGGAGCAGCAATAATAATATAATATAATATAACCTAATAAGTATGATATAATGTAATATAATTAGGCGTGGAGCCTTTACTTTTACACAGTCTGTAAGTGTTAAATAATGTTGCATCAAATTTCTTTTCATTATTATTATTAATGGCTAAAGTAATAGTAAAATTATATTAAAGCTGATAGTATTTATTTATCATGAACATGGAGTTAATCTAAGTTATAGGATAACATCAAGCAAAAAAATGTACATAAATAAATAATACGACCAACTTCCTACCTAGGATAGTAGCACTCATAGTCTTGATTCTGAGGGAAAGGAAAAAAGAGAGAGAATAGTACATCCCAGGTATAATTTTTTAGGATTATTCTTTTATATTTCCTTCAATAAACTTTCTCATTTATTTTATTTTTTAATTTTATATAAATCTAAGTTAATTAACATATAGTGTAATAATAGTTTCAGGAGTAGAGTTTAGTGACTCATTACTAATATAACACCCAGTGTTCATCCCAACAAGTGCCCTCCTTAATGCCCATCACCCATTCACCCCATCCCCCCACCAAACATCCCTCCAGCAACCCTCAATTTGTTCTCTGTATTTAAGAATCCCTTATAGTTTGCCTCTCTCTATATATTATTTTTCCTTCCTTCTCCTATCTTCATTTGTTATGTTTTCCAACTTCCACATATGAGTGAAAATATATAGCATTTGTATTTCTGTGACTGACTTATTCCCCTTACCATGAAACAGTCTAGTTCCACCTACATTGTTGCAAATGGCAAGATATCATTTGTTATCACCAAGTAATATCCATTGTGTTAATTAACACAATTATATATGTTATATATATAATATATATATATATTATATATATAACACATCTCTTTATCTATTCACCAGTCAATGGACTGTTGGGCTCTTTCCATAATTTGGCTATTGTAGATAGGGCTGCTATAAACATTGGGGTGCATGTGCTCCTTGAATCAGCATTTGTGTATCCTTTGGATAAATGCCTAGTAGGGCAATTGCTGGGTTTCTTTCACTGTGAGTAAGCTTTTTATTGATGAGGTCCCAATAGTACATTTTTGCTTTTGCTTCCCCCCTGATGAACATGAATGTAAAAACTCTCAACAAGATACTAGCAAATAGGATCCAACAATACATTAAAAGAATTATTCAGCATGATCAAGTGGGATTCATTCCTGGGCTGCAGGGCTGGTTCAATATCTGCAAATCAATCAATGTGACACATCATGTTAATAAAGTAAAGGATAAGAAATACATGATCCTCTCAGTACATGCAGAAAATTCATTTGACAAAATACATCTTTTCTTGATAAAAATTCTCAAGAAAGTAAGAATAGAAGGAACATACCTCAACATCATACAGACTATATACAAAAGACCCACAGCTAATATCATTCTTAATTGGGAGAAAACTGAGACCTTCCCCCTAAGGTCACGAACTTGACAGAGGTGTCCACTCACACCACTGTTGTTCAACATACCACTGGAAGTCCTAGTCTCAGCAATCAGACAACAAAAAGGAATAAAAGCATACAAATCAGCCAGGAAACAGTCAAACTTTCACTCTTTGCAGATGACATGGTTCTCTACATAGAAAACCCGAAAGACTTTGCCAAAAATCTGATAGAACTAATATGTGAATTCAGCAAAGTCACAGGATATAAAATCAACGTACAAAATTGGTCGCATTTCTATTCACCAATAATGAAGCAGCAGAAAGAAAAATCAAGGAATTGATCCCATTTACAATTGCAACAAAAACCATTAAATGCCTAGGAATAAACCTAACTAAAGATGTAAAAGGTCTGTACACTGAAAACTATAAAAAGCTTATGAAAGGAATTGAAGAAGACACAAAGAAATGGAAAAACATTTCATGCTCTTGGCTTAGAAGAGCAAATATTGTTAAAATGTCTATACTACTCATTCAGTGCAATCCCTATCAAAAGAACCCCAGCATTCCTCATAGACCTAGAACAAACAATTCTAAAATTTGTATGGATCCAGAAAAGATCCCAAATAGCTAAAGTAATGTTGAAAAAGAAAACCAAAACTGGAGGCTTCACAATTCCAGACTTCAAACTGTATTACAAAGCTGTGATCAAGACAGTATGATACTGGCACAAAAATAGACACATAGATCAATGGAAAAGAATAGATAACAGAATAGAAATGGACTCACAAATACATGACCAACTAATCTTTGACAAAGGAAGAAAGAATATCCAATGGAGAAAACAAACAAACAAACAAAAAACCCAGTGTCTTCAGCATATGGTGTTGGGAAAACTAGACGATATGCAGAGGAATGAATCTGAACCACTATCTTACACCATACACAAAAATAAACTCAAAATGGATGACAGACCTAAAGGTAAGACAGGAAACCGTCAAAATCCTAGAGGAGAAAAAGAGTAACAACCTCTCTGACCTCGCAAAACCTTCTTAGTAGATATGTCTCCTTTCTTTTATTCACTATCTCCTAAATTTAAATGGGCACTTTGAATTTCTTTCTCCTTGTCTGTCTCTTTCCCCCATCCCTTCTTCCCCTTCTTATTTTTCCTCCTCCTCCTCTTCCCTGCTTCCTTCTCTCCTCAGCCCCTCTTCCTCCTCTTCCCCCTTCTCCTCCTCCTCCTCCCCTTTTCTCCTTCCCTTTCTCACTCTCTCTCACTCTTCTTTATCACATTCCTTCTTTTCTTCTTCTTCTTCCTCAATTACAATACCTTTAGACAAATATCACAAATATTTGTATGGTGTCCAGTGGCCTAATGCTTACCAAAAATATAGCCTTCAAAGAAGGTTTAGCTGAATATCAAGTGAGAAACAATCAATTAACCATACACAGCAAGTAGATGGTTATTGACTATTCAATGAGTTGGTAAGGAAAAGCGATACATATTTTAGACTTAATTTAAAGGTATAGTTGCATGAAATTGCTATTAATGATAGATTATTATAATTTAAATTTAATTGGACCTGCTTTTTGGATTATAGAAAATAATTATTTCATCATTATTTCCAAAATTATGCCATTTTATAATAATTCCAACTTCACAACAAGTTCTCATTATTGTTATTTTATATTGACCCTTTAAAAAGGCATACCTGTATTATAGAAAGTTTTTTTTAGTTAGAACTAATTTCCAAGTTAGGGAGATAAAATTGTGAGAAAGGCAGAGAAATGTAAAGGTTATCTGAGAGAATAGTTGCATCAACCTTAAGGAAATATTTAGTTATTCATACAGATGTGGTTTTAAAATAGATAATTCTGAAACAGCATTCATATCATCATACAGTCTATAAAGGAGCATCTTTGAAAGGGTGATCACAGAAAAGGAAGAGGGAACATACATGGTGCCATTAACATGCTGGATAGGTGGCTTTCATAATCATAAATTTCTCAGTATTTTGGCTACTAATGTTTGGGGCTATTTTTGTTTTTTTCTTGTTTGCTGTGTTAGGGAATGTGGGGAGAAAGAAATGTCCTGTATTTATATTAGAAGCAACTTTTCTTTTATAAACAAAAGGTATGTTCGTGATGAGAACTAATGAGTAAAAGAGCAATATAACAAGGGGACAAAAATGACAGTAGAGGGCACCTGTATACCTCAGGGTACAAATAAGAGAAGGACAAATAGCAATGTAGTAGAAAAATTACATTTCAGTCATGGCAGTTTGTAGCTGACCTAATGACAAGGTCGAGTATTATGCACTGAGTGTAAAATTAATGTCAAGTTGAAATAGGCTTTTCATCTGGATGGCACTTGCTAATGCAAAGCATTTTGAAAAGAAGCCATCAGCAACACTTGGGGAAAGATAATTCGGAAAGGAGAAGTAATTTATGTCATTTATTTTAAGAGGAAAAATAAACCCTTGAGAGCAAAGCTTTCACTTACACGTTTAATTCTGAAGAAAAAAAGTCAGATGCAGACAAAAGTCAGATAGATATCAATAATTATTTCTGTCCACCTGGAACCAGGATAGTAATTTGATTTGTATTAGGGCAAAATTGAACATTTTTCTTTTTGCTGATAAAAGGCATTTGGTATAATGTCCAAACTTAACCAAAGTTGCATGTATTATTCTACAAAGAAAATGGTAAACAATGAACTTAGACTAATAATACTTGATATGTCAGATGAGAAGCAGCTCTCCAACCAGCACTAGGCTCTTCTGGGCCCCTGGAGACTAAATGCCTGTGTCAAAGCATGTAGGAAATAGGTCATATTTCTCAAATTTCTCTCTGCCAATCTCCCATTGAATGCTAAGAATCCAGATGCAGTAAGAAATGGAAAGAATTCTTGTCCCTAGATCATCACATAGAAGTCTACTCATTGCCTTGAACCATCCTCATTCAATGAAAGTAAGAATAAGAATAAACACTACAGAGTTAAGCCACTAAACTTCTGGAGTTTTATTTTTCATACTTAACTAATATACCTGCAAAAACAATATATATATTTTTTCCTTGAAAAACTGAGTCCTCAAACACTGCTAGTGTTTAAAAGGAAACTTTTAAAATCTGAAATACAATGTTACATACTGATTTGCTAAATAAATGTCCATCTTCAGGAATCTTGTATGCAGGATTTTCCACATACAAGTATAATTGATGTACTGGAACATAGCCAACAGAAGAACAATTCCTTACAAAATCAGGCCAGGCTGTTTTTTTAGTTTCTGATTTTCAATTTTATAAACTCATTTTTCAATTTCCAATCAATATACACTTAAATGTTCTAGGAAACCCTCTATATTCACTTTCTTTGGTGGAATTTGTTATATAAGATACACCAAATATGGTACCTGGTCAATTTTATACCTTCAAATAAATTATGAGAGTCTCAAGAATGAATACTCTCTTTCTTGAAGATTGGGTAATCACCATGTATTTCGCTGTCAAGATTGTCAAACTCAAATACCAACTCAAAAGACCAATCATGTCAAATTCCTATTAACAGCTTTTACACCCAGCACTGAGAACTGTCTCTTAATGGTTGATCTATGCAAAGTAAAACATCGATGCCAGGAACAGTGTTTGTTTTCTCTAGATCCTAAAAAAAGAAGAGTAAAGCAAAATGATAAAGCCAAAAGTCAGAAAATAACAGACACACATCAAGGACAGTGTGTTTAACTGAGCCCCTAGCCACATTTCTTGTGTTTTCCTTTTTTATCCAACATTGATTTGCCAACTGACACACATTTTTTCTCTTCCTCTTTCATTATTCCTTTCTTTGCCTTTCTTTTTCTTTCTATCTTTCTTTCTTCTTTCTTTCCTTCTTTCTTTCCTTCTTTCTTTCTTTCTTTCTTTCTTTCTTTCTTTCTTTCTTTCTTTCTTTCTTTCTTTCTTTTGTTCCTTCCTTCCTTCCATCTTTCTTAATTTCTTCCTTTCTCCCTTCCTTCTTCTCTTTCTTCCTTTGTTTTTCTTTCTTGCTTGCTTGCTTGCTTGCTTTCTCTTCCTTCCTCCCTTCCTTCCTCCCTTCTGTCCTTTCTTTCTTCCTCCCTTTTTCTCTTTCTTTTCTTTTCTTTCCTTCCTTCCTTCCTTCCTTCCTTCCTTCCTTCCTTCCTTCCTTCCTCCCTCCCTCCTTCCTTCCTCCTTCCTACCTTTCTTAATTTCTTCCTTCCTCTCTTCCCTCATCTCTTTCTTTCTTTCTTCTTTCCTTCAAGACTGGGTTTATCATGAATAACCCCAAAACTATTCACACTGTGCAATATAGAGTATATACAAAGACATTCAAGTATGAGATAAAAATAACTATTTCATAGATTTTATTTCTAAGCTGTTATTGCCCCAAATCAACTAACATATATTGAAATGTATCATATGTTATATTAATAAGCATTTAAATATGCTTAAGATATTTAAAGCAATATTTGCTGGGAATAATGCTTTGGGTTTAAACAAACAACATATTGCCTGTATGCTGTACAGAGGAATCACATTGAATTGCTAAATATATTTACAGTATTGATGTTATGCTACTAGCTCTTGTGAAGTAGGATAAAATTCATGCACCAAAATATTTTTGAGAATACTTGTCAAATTCTTACTACCTGTATATATGAACCAATGTGACAATTTTCAGTCTTTCAAGATCTAATATTACAGGAATAGAGTAAGGAGATTGACTGTTTTAATATAAGACTAATAAAATATTTTTTTAAGTTGTCAAAATCTCCAAAGAAGAGATACGAATTGAGCTACAAGTCTGTTATATATGAAGAGTAGGGGTAGTGTTGCTGTGTAGGGTATATCTGAAGAACCTGAGGAAATCTTTTTTTTTTTCTTTTTCAAATTAGCATAGCCTATTCACATTCTGTTTTACTCTGGGGATCCTTAATGAACTTTGCCAGGGAAAAGAAGACCTGTCTTTGACTAATCTCCTAGGGAATTATAATTGCTATTCTGTCCTTTTTCAAGAACATGATGTTTTTTCAAGATATCCTGAAAGACTCCCCTTTACATGAATGAAGAACAAGAATGGTTCCAGGTAGTGATGGGAGAGTATGCTATATTCTGGATGGACTAATGGGATTATATGGGTGACACAGAGTCAGCTTAATTATTTTTTGCATGTGTGGTGGTTTAGCCAAGAAAATGCATTTTAAAGGAGTTAGATGAACTGGCTCTTTTTCTAATTGTAAGTTTTAAATTTCTTAACTTTACAGCAATTTACAGATGAAAAGATTTTGTAGAAGTGCCTGGGTGGCTCAGATGGTTAAGCCTCCAACTCCTGATTTCAGCTCAGGTCATGATTTCATGGGTTCGTGAGTTTGAGCCCCTTATTGGTTTCCATGCTGATAATACAGAACCTGCTTGGGATTCTCTCTCTCTCCCTCTCTCTCTGGCCCTTCCAGGTTTGTTCGCACGTGTATGTGTTCTCTTTCTCAAAATAAGTAAATACATAAACATTAAAAATAGAAAAGATTTTATAAGTAAATCTCTCTAGCTTAGCAAATGAGGATGTGTTTTTTAAGTTATATGGGACAAATATTTATGAAGCAATAAAATCTTAATTTTCTTTGGAAAGAAAAAATGTATACTATACTATTTATATATATATTATACTATATACTATATATTTAGTATATTTATATACTTTATATACTATACTATTTAGTTTTTACATAACTCTAAGTCACCTTTGAATACATTGAGAAAGGCATAGATGTAGCAGACAATGTATCTCTAAAGGAAAGAGAAGATAACTGATAAATGAGGATCTAGACCAAGAAGAAGCAAACAGAATGTAAGGCAGATGCAGAGGTAGCAGAAGGTGCAATGTATATGATGAGGAATCCACCTTTGATAAGTGCAATCACCCATGCTGCTTTGAATCAAGAAGGAAGAAAGATGAAGATAAGTAAGGATGCAGGTAGATTTTAGGTTTGGTGTCTGGAAGTTAAGCAAATTTCTTCCTAAGTATCTATTATCCTTTTGATGTGTGAGGAAGGGGAGAAAGGGGGACTTAAAATAGGATTTAAGAATGGAAAGGGTATATGCCCAAGTTATTTTAGAAAGATAGGAAAAGAAATGACTAAAGAAATGTCATAAAACATCTCTTAGTTGTTGACCACTCATATAGGGTTGCTGATCTGTATCTTATTTATTGTGCTACTCTGTAGAAGGCTCCCCAAGCCAGAGAAAGAGGATGACTGGAAATAACCAGGGTGTGTTATATGGATACATTAGAAAGAAAAGGCAGAAGGCAGGTAGGGGTATTTGCAAGACAGTGACTGTAATGATAGAACATTTAACTTGTGTGATTTTTTTTTTCCCAATGGATTGTAATAGTATACAGAGTAGAATTATAGAAGAGCTAGTGGTGTTATACTGTACTGTTAATTAGATATGTAAAATGCGAAGATCAAATGCTTTAATATTCTGTGTTTATCACAAAAGGTCAGTAAATAATACAATATAAATGTGTGGCATTTTTGAAGTTATATTAGGAGATCCTTAATTACAGAATATTTCTACATACAGAAATGCAATGATTATGGACACATTACCTTACAAAATACAATTTGGGATGCTGGTGTGGCTCAGTTGGTTAACTTTCTGACTTTGGCTCAGGTCATGGTCTCTTGGTTCGTGGGTTTGAACCATCAGGCTCTGTGCTGACAACTCAGAGCCTGGAAATTGATTCAGATTCTGTGTTTCCTTCTCTCTGTCCCTCCCACACTCATATTCTGTCTCTCAAAAATAAATAAACGTTGAATTTTTTAAAAATATAATTTAAACCCCCAAGTTTTATTAAAATTACACTTGAAAGGTTTTTAAAATCCATTTTAATAATAAGTAGTAAGCAAATTTTATACTTTCTCTAAAATCATCTTCTGGGATGGAAAACAGATGTATGTTTTATGCAAGCATGTTTCTGGGAATTTTAGAGCAAAGTTTATGTTTTCAGCCACAATTTTGTCATAGTTTAACCAGTGTTGAAAGGAGTATGAATCAATCAGGAAAAATTAGGTTATGGTACAATAACAAAGAACCCCAGTACTAGCGATAAAGTTAAAAAAGTTGCCCTGTTTGCTTTTAGTATTTTTTTGTTTATTAATTTTTCTCCCAAGTCACATATTTTAAAGGGCCACTTAAGGTCTCTCATCTGTGTCTGCCATCCTCACAAAATAGCCACCCACTATTAGAAACATTGCCTGGGCATGCCTGGGTGGCTCAGTGGATTAAGGATCAGACACTTGATCTAAGCTCAGGTCTTGGTCTCAGGGTTGAGAGTTTAGGCCATGCATTGGGCTTTATGCTGGATGTGGAGCCTACTTAAAAAAAAGAAAAAGAAACATTGCCTCAAAAGGGGAAAAATTGCCACTGAGCATCCTCTATATTTATTAAATAGTCTAACTGGAAATGAGACAAATCACTTCTGCTCACATCTCACTGGAAATAACAAGAAAAAAAGTAATTTTAAGAGGAAGAGAAAGTTCAAGCATATATAGTGACTGAAGAAAAAAGGAGCTGCGTATTTGTGAAGACATGTGATGTGTATTAGAGTCCCTGTTAAATAAAAGACATTGAAACTTCTTGTGGTGTAAATGTCAAAATTCTGAAGTAAACATTAATTTTTCTGTGTGTCTTTCTGATTAGAAAAATTGATTTACTTTCTCAATTTCTCATGTCAACTAAAGATCAAAGTTGAATTTGGAATTCAAAGCAGCCATTTAGCAATGGGTTGAGAAAAAAAAATTCTCAAAGTTGAAAATGGAAAAGGATTCCTTGTTGAGTTAACTGAATGCAAATAGTACTATAAATTTGATTCCAGCTCTATTGAAAATAAATTCCACATTTATGTGCTTCTGTAATTAGTTCCAATCAGCATGCTATAAATATGTAAAGGTTTTACCCTTCTATCACTTGCATCTCCAGTTTAAAGCTCTTCCGTTGAAAAGACAAACACAAATTCTGAGCAGGCATTACTTTGGAGTGGATTTGACTGTGGCTGAAATAAAAGCTGTAGACAACCCCTTTTATTTTCTTGAGTTTTAAAGTCTTATTTTTCCTTCTACTGAATATAGTATTCATTGTTTTCTAAAATCATAGAAAACTGTAAGAAGTAGTGTTAAAATTGAAAAGAAATAATTTTTGGTTATCCTGAAGGGTTGAGATATAGGGATAAATACTCTTTATTAATCATCTAAAGGTTTAGACAATGGTAGCAATAACAGAATACGTAAAGAGAGGTTGCTTAGTAAATATTAGGCTGAATGAGTTTTGGAGTTTCCCATAAATCCTTCCCTTTATCTTATAGTGTAGATGGTCTATTTAAGTCAATAGTTTTTAACATATTTGCAATCATGAAACATACAGGAAGTCTGACAAACCTCCAACAGTAGCAATGCTGCATTTTGGCAGTGATTTGTTTAAAGGTTTATAGGTGGGATGGAGCACATCACTTAAGGGATGCTTTGCATTTCAAAAATTTTAGCAGAGTAATGCCTTAAAACATACAATTGTAAAATTCCCCCTGCAAGGAAATTTGACATAACCAGCTTCAGTTCAATGAGAATAAATGAAAACTATCTCCAAACTAACTTTCTTTATATGTAAAATAAAAAATCAAGAATGGAAATTTCAGTGAGTTTATATACCTAGAAGTTGTCAGAATGTCATGTTAAAGAATTTACTAGTATATTTCAAATCCATGTTATTGGAGGCATGTATATATAAATAAAGAATAAAACAACTGAGAATGGAAAGTGATTATTCCAGTATGGTTATGACAGATCAGTATAGGTATAAATCTAACAGATTTATGTGGAATTTGTGAATTTATTTTAGTTCCAGTAATGAGATTTTGATCTTAAAATCAGTTTAAATTTAATGGAGTTTTGTTTGGGGCACCTCATTTTTTAAGATAACACAGATATTCAAAGATACTGTATTATTGAGAATCTCTCTTGATATCTCAATATAAACTTAAATGTTTATTAAAGGGTCCACATCCATTAATTCATTTATTTAGCTTATATTTATTGAGTACTTCCTATGGCCAGACATTGGTAATATAAAGGGGGGAAAAAAGACACATTCTACCCTTTGGCAGTTTACTGCTTACCCTTATAGAATAGTGAATTTTTTTAGTAATTAGTGAGGAGGTTTTCCTTCTGAATGCATATATGTATTCAGTCTCTGAAAGAAAAGATTCATAAATTGAAATCATTGCTGTGTTATTTAAAATGAATAACTTAAAAGTGAAAATTAGCAAAAAAATTTGATAAAATAACTTGCACAGGAAGAGGCAACTATAAGGTTTGTTAAATTTTTATTGGAAAGAATTTTTGGAGCATTTTTATACTTACTATAGCTCTAAAACTATTATAAATTTAGAAGATATGTTGTTGAAAAACATTATTATATTATATATTATATTATATGTTATAATGATCATACAACCATATTGTATCATATAGTAGAATGTTTCCATAAATATTTATTTATTATAAAATATTTATTTATTATAAAAATATTTATTTATTATAAAAATAATTATTTTATAGTATGGTATATAAACTTGAATTAAAGCAGTCAAATCCAAATGGTTAAGTAATTACAAAATTCACCAAAGGCATACGACTCAATAGAGACTGTTTTATTACTGTTTTATAGTTACTATGGAGACAAAAATGCAAAAAAAATCTAATTCTTATCTAATTTGAGAACGGTTCTATTAAGTCAATCAACATAACATGTCATTTTAAATTATTGTCTTAAGTGTTATAAAAGGTAACATGTGAAAATCATGTGCCACTTTACTCTCATTTTAATAATTTAAATTATTGTCTTAAGTGTTATAAAAGGTAACATGTGAAAATCATGTGCCACTTTACTCTCACCTTTAAGGAAAGGTGACTTATGATGAGTAAATGATGACATTCAAATGCCAAATTTTCACTCTTTGACTACTACATGAAGAAATAATGTGGACTCAGGGACCATCCTCAAAAACCTCTGTTCACATATTCTGGAAGGCCAAGAATGACTTCCAGATGAGGGCATAATCGTCCATTTTATGATTTCTTATAAAATGAGCTTTCTCACACTTGGCAGTCTCCAGCAATACATTAAGTCATGACAGGTATTAATTAACGATGGGTGCCCTTCTCTTGACATTGTGAGTCTCAAAACTACTTTATCTCTCACTAGATTAGAGACTGTAAGAAATGACTAAAACCAAGAATAGGAATTAATTAAAGATTTCATTAACCTCAAAGGTAATGTCTGATTTGTTTTTAAGCTGAATTTCACAACAGCCTTGTCAGAATCAAGCTCAAATCAGGTAACTTAAGGAGTGTCTATTGAGTGAAGAATTAGCATTAACATCCTGAAAGAAAATAAACACAAGTACAGAAACTGCTCCAGTGCTTGAAGTCCTATGACTACATAGAATAGACATTTAGAGTTTAGTATTAATAAATATGATTTAATATTCTTTGGATTATTTCTTTTTTTAAAAGTTTATTTATTTTGAGAGACAGTGCACACATACGAGCAGGGAAAGGCAGAGGAAAAGGGAGAGTGAGACTCCCAAGTAGGCCCCACGCTGTTAGCATGGAGCCTCCTATGGGGCTAGAACCCACAAACCGTGAGATCATGACCTGAGCCAAAATCAAGAGTTGGATGTTTAACTGACTAAGCCACTCACACACCCCTCTTTTTAATTATTTCTATCACCAGTACATTGAGGCAGACATAGAAGTATACTTTGTGGGCTTTTTTTTTAATTTCTAAAACAACTTATACTCATTTAAAATGAGCATCCACATCCTTCTTCTTTACCATTGCACATATATTTAGTCTGTAAAATTTGGGGTAATAAAATGGAGAGACTAACTGATAGTCCTGAGATGGTGATTAATATTTTTTTTATTTTTTTTATTTTTTTTTGATTAATATTTATACTATAGCATTATAGTTTTCTTTTATCATCCATGTCATTATAATTGTAAGGATTGATTTATTTTTCTCTTTTAAAAAATATTTGTAAATGTTTATTTTGAGAGAGTGAGAGAGAGCATATGAGTAGGGGAAAGGCAGAGAGAGAGAAAATTCCAAGCAGGCTTGATACTGTCAGCACTGAGCCCAAGGCAGGGCTCAAAATCACTAAACCTGTGATCATGAGCTGAGCAGAAATCAAGGGTCAGATGCTTAACCAACTTATGCACTCAGATGCCCCTGGACTATCATCTGTCAAGTTCTCTGATTGGAGACTCGATGAGTTAACCCCATCTTGGACTGATCCTCTAGAAGCAGCAGCAAAATTTCTTTCTATTCATAAGGGCCCATAATAAAACAGTGTGAAAATCATTACTCTAAGGCATGTATCTGTTTTAGCCAAGGATAAATCCTTACAACAATAAAGAAAAATGAAAGTGCATCCCAATTACATGCAGAGTAGTTAAGGGCATATTTTTACAAACCCATTTTAAATATTTCTGTATTCACATAAGCACCAGAAAGTGCTAATGATCCTTGCATCTTGACTTTTGTCAAAAAGAACACATTCTTCTTTTACAAGACTGAGTATATTTCTAATTATAAAAAAGAAGATTCATAGCATATATTTTACTGGCAACTTTCATCTAAGTGAAAATGAGAAAGTTTATATGTTTGTTAAATGTGTATCTTCTAAAACTGAAACAAAAACAAATGATTGGAACTATATCAAAATAAAAAGATTTTTCACAGTGAAGGAAACCATCAACAAAACAAAAAGACTACCTACCGATGAGAGAAGATATTTTTAAATAATATATCAAATAAGGGGACAATATCCAAATATATAAAGAATTTATACAACTCAACACCTCCCTCACCCCCAAAAAAACATTATTAAAGGGTCAGAGGACCTTAACACAGAGGTTTCAACTGAAGACATACCGATGGCCAACAGATACATAAAACGATGCTTGACATCACTCATCATCAGAAAAATGCAAATCAAAGCCACATGAGATATCACGACACACCTGACAGAATGGCTAAAATAAAAAAGACAAGAAATAGTGATGATATAGAGGGAAACAAATTCTCATGCACTGTTGGTGGAACTGTAAATTGGTACAGCCACTGTGGAAAACAGTATGAAGTTTCCTCAAAACTTAAAAATAGAAATACCATAGACCCAATAATTTCACTACTGGGTATTTACCCAAAAGAAAACAAAAGCACTGATTTGAAAAGCTATATGTAGCACAATGCTTATTGCAGAATTATTTACAGTAGTCAAGACATGGAAGCAATCTAAGTATCCATAAATAGACAAATGGATAAGTAACATGTGGTACACACACACACACACACAGACACACTATATTATTACACAGTCATAGAAAAGGATGAGATGGTGCCAATATCGATAGATCTAGAAGGTATTATGGTAAGTGATATAAGTCAGACTGAGAAAGACAAATGCCATATGATTTCACTGATATGCAGAATCTAAAAATCACAACTAATGAATAAAACAAAAATCAGAATCGGTTTTGATTCTGATATGAATATGCATACAGAGAAAAACCTGGTGGTTACCAGAAGGAAAAGAGGTGGGCAAAATGAGAGGAAGGGTTTCCCATTATGGGATGAGTAAATCATGGGAACAAAAGTTACAGCATAGGGAATATAGTCAATGGTATTGTAATAGCACTGTATGGTGACAGTGGTAGCCAAACTTGAAGGGGGTGTAGTATAACGTAGAGCTGTTAAATCACAATGTTGTAGACCTGAAACTAGTGTGTGTCAACTATATTCAAACAAGTAGTTTTTATAAAGGGAAACATATGATATTTAAGCTAATCTATTACCTGAAAAGATCTATCATTTGACAAACTCTAATAATAAGAAAATGATTCTAAGATCCTTGCTTGGAAATGTCAAGAGACTTAGCTCTGCATACTCTCCATGAGTGATATAGGCTTTAGACACTTTTGATAATTAGGCAGTATTTGTACAAATCCATCATCATGTGGTGAAGTGAGAATTCCACTGGGAGTCAGGAGTTATGCATTCTCTTCTAGTTTCTGCTTTTGCTGAGTTAGAGAAGTCACTGAATTAGTCAAATCCTTAAGTTCCTCATATATATCTCTACAATTCCATTTAGACTAGAAGTTCCTAAGGTTTTTCATTACATAATATTCTATTTTTTTTACACTAACATTCCCAGAAATAGAAATATTCCATATATTTTACTAACAGATACATAGGTATTGTACATAGGTTTTATTGAATGATAATTATATCCAATAAATTAATTGGGGTTTCTCTATGTAAGACCATGATTGTATGTGTCACAGTAAATAACATTTTACAAAGCCTTTATAGCTAACTTAAATGAACTTCAAAACGTAATTGAACCTCAAAACACACCTCAAAACACCTTGGAGATCTTGTTGCTCCAAATTTAATTGATTCAAGAATTAATGTTCTCTTATTTGACTTGTATAAATTTGTAAGTATAAAAAGGTCATAACTAATGCTAAAAATGTAGCCCTCTGATTTATATATCAATCAGTATTGATATAGCATTTTACATTTTCAGTGTTTTGGTTTTTATACACACTATAAAACTTTCTTTATTATTTTCTTAGGCTTGACTGTGTAGGGGAGATTGAAACCATC
This sequence comes from Hyaena hyaena, assembly GCF_003009895.1. Taxonomy (NCBI): domain Eukaryota; kingdom Metazoa; phylum Chordata; class Mammalia; order Carnivora; family Hyaenidae; genus Hyaena; species Hyaena hyaena. Next base: position 91,199 of record NW_024082084.1, on the reverse strand, counting down.
TACTTGAATACCAGTGGGAACCAGAAAAATCTAACATACAGATAGAGGAGTTAGGAAGGGGGGAAAGAAAGTAACATACAAATAGAAAAAAAAGATGAAGGAGAAAGAGGGAGAGCGGGGGAGGGGAGAGAGGAGGAGGAAGGAGAAGAAGAGACATGTAGGAAGTGATAGATTAACATTGACCAATAATTCACAGCTAATTTTATGGCATCTTGCCCACACACACTTTGAAGCAGGAAAACCTCTCCTATTGAAGGATTCAGCATCAATGACTATTGCAATACAGCATAAAAGTTTTATTATATCTAATCTTTAACTCAGTTCCCCGATCATTACGAATTATCTAAGTCCACAAGCTGACACTTGAAAATAAACTCTTATCAATGAACTAGTTTTTTTTTTTTTTTAAATATTTTTATTTATTTCTAGGAGAGAGAGAGAGAGACAGCATGAGCAAGGGAGGGTCAGAGAGAGAGGGAGTCACAGACTGAAACAGGCTCCAGGCTCTGAGCTGGCAGTCAGCACAGAGCCCGACGCGGGGCTCGAACCCACGAACCGCGAGATCATGACCTAAGCGAAAGTCGGACGCTTAACCGACTAAGCCACCCAGGCGCCCCTCAATGAACTAGTTTTGACATGCACTCGTAACATTCGTTCAGTACTATTTTAAGTAACAATTGTGTGCTCCACTATATGCGAGGTGCTTTAATACTGTGAACATTAAGTTCAGTCTTCATCATAGCTCCTAAATTGTAATTTACATTAAGAATCACCAAGAATTGGGGCACGTGAGTTGTTCAGTCGGTTAAGCATCCAACTTCAATCCAGGTCATGATCTCACAGTTTGTGAGTTCAAGCCCCACATTGGGCTCTGTACTGACAGCTCAGAGCCTGGAGCCTGCTCCGGATTCTGTGTCTTCCAATCTCTCTTGCCCTCTCCTCCTCATGCTCTGTTTCTCTGTCTCTCAAAAATAGATAAACATTAAAAAAGAATCACCAAGAATCTTGTTAAATTAGCCATAGAGGGGACTCCAAGAGTTGGCATTTTAAATTATGAATCCAGGTGTTTAGAGGTCCACTAAACAACAAAAACAAAAACAAAAATAAACAACAAAAACAACAGGAACAACACCCCACTGCTTTAAAGTAAAAACATGAGGACAAATAATTATTTAAATAATATGAAGTAAGATCTTTTTTGTGTGCAAGCCAAGTACAGGATAGTATATGAGGAAAATAAATGGACAGAATTAATCCAGACTGGTGAAGATCAAGTAACACTGAGTTTGAGACTTGGAAGTTGGGTAATACTTAGCCAGCTAAAAATGTTACAGGCTGGAAGAGGTTTTCAGGAAGAGGAAACAACAGGTATGAAGATCCCAGTGATTGGAAGGAGTTTAACAAGCCTGTATGTCAGAAGAAGGATTAGTATTATTAGAACCCAGAAGGAGTGCTAGTTGTGTGTGTGTGTGTGTGTGTGTGTGTGTGTGTGTGTGTGTGTGTGTGTATGTATGAGGAAAGAACAATAAATGTCTTTGCCCTGAGCCCCTCATGGACGCCTAGTTCTACCTAGGAATTCTCCAACCACCTGAGAGTCAAAAAAACTTAAGAGAGAATGCCTAGCACAGCACGAGGTCATTGGCTGGAGTCTCTTCTGACAGTTCATTGGCTGTGATGTACCAGTGGTTAAACATTTTCAGTGCAATTGCTGTATATGGAGAGAAGATAAATCTGAAAGTTAATTGGGATCTGATGATGGAACACTTTGTGGATAACATTAAGGATTCTTAACCGTGTCCTGAGAATAATTGGAACCCACTGATAAAGCTTAAGCAAGTGAATTCCATGACTAGAAATATATCAGTATCAAAGCATCTGTGGGTAAGAGTGTAGGTGGGTAAGAACAGAAGAGAAATACCTTTCTTTCACAGCAGGACAAGGGAAATGTGCGGAGCTCTATTACATTGTGAATGTTGAATATTAATTCTCAGAACATGAGAATCAAATTTAGAGTTCTCATCTGGTCACACAATATTGAAATAGTGTCTAGACTTGCTGATTGGCATCTGAGTGCCTGTTTCTCATTAAAGTGTAATACCCTAGCTAAACACGAGAGTAGTTGAGTCTTCAAATGAGATTTTCTATTCAGAGCCAGTATAATTTGGTTCTCCTCTCACTGAACTCTATTATCACTTTGTCAAATTATACTACTGTATAACATAAAATCTAGTTATAGAGACTTGAAATCCATATTTGGCAGCATTTAACACATTTTTATCTTGCTCCAAAAATCTCTTTTACCACTATAAGCCCAAGCGTTTCACCCTATCACATCTAAACAGGCAGTGAAATACACAATTACTTCATAGTTCAGGCCATAAACTTTGCACCATTATGCAATGAGGTAATATGTATTATGATTTTTCTCTCCATTTTGTTTCTTCTAAAATGTTGTTCTCATTTCTGACTTTAATATTAAAATGTTTTCCATCCTGCCATAAAAATGTGTAATGTGACTGTGTATATTCTCTGCCCAGTGAATAATGGAGTCTCCTAAATATTAAAATGTTCTCATAATTAGTAGTGTCTGCTGAATCCATTTAATGTTGGGTGTGCTTCAATTTCTTTAGAGGCTTCTGGTAATTTACTCAAGCAAACTACATACTGTAAATGAAGTCCGTCATTATACGTTGCACACTGTAAACTAATGAATATACATTAAAAGTCTTTTATTTTATCTCCAGTGACTTATGTTATATTTTATTCATTGAAAATTAGAAGAGATATTCAAATTACTGCTGAATTGATTAACTTAACTTGATAACACAGCTCATCAATGTGACTAAGCATTAAAGTAATTTCTTTCCTATTTTTGGTTTTGTCCTATCCTTTTTAAATGTCTTCATTGTTGACCTGGCTTCCAGAAAATTAATTCTTCACACATTTTATTTGTTCTATCAGTATAACAGAAACAAAAACTTCCAGCCATAAATTGTATTTGCAGTTAGAGCTCAATGATAAATAGGTTCTTGTTCTCTGGTCCTTCGAGTGATGAAATGCTATTAGCACTGAACTCTTACTTTACTACTCTAGGCCCAATGAATAACATTAATTGTTTTATAACCCTACACCAACTCATTCTGCCTGATTCATAAAGCAGTTATGCACCATTTAGAAGCATTTCTCAGTAGGCTTCATTTTCCCCCTAAAACAAAGAGTTTGACTTCATTAATCTCCCTTTTTCCCTCAAAATGCAGCATGAACTTTGAATTATACACTACATTTTCACAATTCTCTTAGTCTCTGAATTAGCTGAGGAAGAGAAGATTTAAAGTACATTCAAATGTAGATTTAGCACAAAAGAATTGTAAGAAAAAGTTGTCAGTTTCTTTTAACAAATACTTCTGTTACCTAAATTTCCGTAAGTTAAAACACTTTAGCAAATAATAAGCAAAAATGATATTTGATGTCTTAAACTTAAAAAACAAAAGCACCACAAATGGACACTTAATAACAAGTGCTATTCAGTCCAGTATTCAGAAATATGAAGAAATCCAATAAATCCTATATTTATGGTTCCATGAGAGGTCATAGGAAAGATTGGCTTTAATTCTTGGCTCTGAATACTTAAAATTACGTAACTCAGTAATCCAGAAAAGCAGAGAGAGCAGGAAGTGATATTAAATTAGTCATTAAAAACCTTTTAAAAATCTGTAAAGTACTGGATAGGGAATTTCATAAAGAATGTTGTTATCTCACTATGGAAATACAGAAAACCATGTTTTAGTTTAGAATGAAATCTTGGAGTTTTTTTTCAGTCTTATCAGAAATTTTTATTTATTTTTTTGTATCATTTTTTAAAATTACATTCTAGTTAGTTAACATATAGTGTAATATTGTTTCAGGAGTAGAATTTAGTGACAGAATGCAATCTTCTAAGTAAATGAATTAGGAATTAATTTGTATTAACCATCAAGACCAAGTAGCAAAAAACACATTTTTTTTAATTCATCTTATCTTCATTTCCCTATGCAGGTTAATAAAAGATATATGAATAATATTTACATCTCTGTTTTGAGCACATATTAACTGTTAAAAACTCATTGGAAAATCAGCCACTGGGAGAAGGAGATTTGTATGAAACAGTACAAGTTTAAAATGAACAAGAGTGGGGCACCTGGGTGGCTCAGTCAGTTAAGCATCTGATTTCAGCTCAAGTCATGATATCACAGCTTGTGGGTCATGATCTCACAGCTTGTGGTTTTGAGCCCCATGTCAGGCTCGGTGCTGACAGCTCGGAGCCTGGAGCCTGCTATGAATTCTTTGTTTCTATATCTCTCTTGGTCTCACCTACTCATGCAGTCTCTCTTCTCTCTCTCTCTCTCTCTCTCTCTCTCTCTCAAAAATTAAAAAAAATATATATTTTTTTAAATAAACAAGAATGGGACAAACTCTCAAAGAAGACCAGGCGGCAGAGGTAGGCATCCTGTTTCCTTGTTTTACTGTGTAAATTGTACTATTAGTGGGGCACCTTGGTAGCTCAGTTGGTTAAGCATCTGACTTCAGCTCAGGTCATAATCTAGTGGTTTGTGAGTTCGAGCACTGTGTAGGGCTCTGTGCTGAGAGCTGAGAGCTGAGAGCCTGGAGTCTACTTCGGATTCTGTGTCTCCTTCTCTCTCTGCCCCTCCCCCACTCACATTCTGTCTCTCTCAAAAATAAACATTAAACAAAACCTTTTTAAAAAGATAGCACTATTAGAAAAAATTCAGCCCCTTTCTTGTTTCTACATTAAAGAAGCACCAAAAATTGATGTTGATATAAATAATAGTGATCCAAATGAATCAATGCATGATAACCATCACCAAATATGCTAGAGAAATGCATGGGTGTCCATGGGGTATACACCGAGCAGGCATGTGCCCAAGGGGCAGGTGCCCATGGGACTGCAGCCTGGCCCTGGCTGTCTTAAGGACGGGGTTGCCATTGAACATTTTGGACTTGAAATAGATGTGATAGGTGACACACCTGTGCACACGCACCCACACACCCAGACACTTGCTTTCCCGTATTGCCTGTGCTACTTCTATTTTTCTTCTTCTGATTTTAGTTAAAACTATGAGTTCATGATGGACATGAGGCTCTTTTCAATTGCTCTTTAAATTGTCACTTTTTAAATCTTAATAAATGAAGTGTCAATTCCTGAAAAAAGACATACTAGATATTGGAGACACAAGTCTGTCCAAGACCCAAATAAATGGAGCACATTATTTTCTTTAGTTCTACTATGAAAAGTCCTCAGAGTAATTGATCACATTGGAGGATTGGAAGAGGCAGTCTTTAATTATGGCTATGCATTTAGCAGCCATTGGAAATCTATGCACTTCTAGAGGTATCTGATTTTACTAAAAATGAAGAGTATTTCTAGACATGCTTTAAATTTTTTGTCCCCATAATTATTCAATAAGATATTTTTGGTTATTTAGATGAGACATTTGGAATGACATAAATGAACTAAGATAGCTAAGTTCTATCTTCCATCAGAAATCTGTATAAAACTGCTATAGTCAAGGATCTAAAGGGCAAATGTAGTATGTCAGATAAATAGCAATATTAATAAATAGTAATGAAGGCAAATAAACATATTTGAATATTTTGATTTTGTAAAAATATATTGATAATCATATCAATTGATAACCATGGCTGGACACATAGATATAAAGATAACTGTTGCAGAGAGGCTTGTCTCTTTATTCAATTGTACGTGCAGTGGTAAACTCTATAATTATCTATTTTGATGAATATTAGCATTAGTGAGAGGTACAAAATCCTCTGAAAACACAGCAAAGAACATCCATAAAGTGTATACCTGCTTTTGCCTCATGGAGAAGACTGGAGAAATGACAAACAGGGAATGAGCACTGTTATGGACTGAATGTATTCTGTCTCCCCAAAATTCATATGCTGAAGCCCTAACCCCAGTGTGATGGTATTAGAAGGTGGGGCCTTTGGGAGATCCTCAGGTTTAGAGGAGTTCATAAGGGTAAGGTCCTCGGGACAGAATTAGTGCCCTTGTCGGAAGAGACAAGAGAATTTTGTTCTCTTGTTCTCTCACTCTCCCTCTCTCTCTCAATATGGTGAGCATATAGCAAGAAGATGGCTGCCTGCAAATCAGGAAGAGGGCTCTCACCAGACACCAAATTTGCTGACACCTTGATCTTGGACCCCAAAACTGTGAGAAACAAATGTCAGTTAACACAAGCCACCGAGTTTATGGTATTTTGTTATAACACCTGAAGCCAAATGAAACTGGAACAATTTCCAAGCATTCTAATAACTTTGATTTCATGTGTGTTTCTGTCTTCGTGTATGTGCATGCATGACAAGTTCCATATTAGTGTGTGCATCAAATTCCATTTTAGTTTGTGTTTCTAGACACATGTGTTCTTCGTGAACTTCATGAACTCTAATTAAAGGTACTGTTTGAATAAGAAAAGTCTTTCCTAAAATTTTTTGTGGAGAAGGCTTTTAAATTTAATAAACACACACAAACATAAGATGTATCATGTACATAATATATTAATATGAAAATGTGGATCAAGGTGAAGATAGTGGCATTGGACAGGACATACTGAGAAACACTTATGTGCCCATGTCTGTACCTGGTGCATATATACTGAAATTTGTGATGGATTTTCATGAAAATTAAAGGAAGAATTGGCAAGAAACACCAGTTTGGCTGAGTAAAATAATTTAATATTGCCATTAAACATATATATTTACTTTTTAAAATGTTTATTTATTTTGAGGGAAAGAGAGAGAGAGAGAGAGAGAGAGAGAGAGAGAAAACAGGGAAGGGGCAGAGAGAGGGAGAGAGAAGAAGCCACACAGGCTCTGCACCTTGAGCCCAGAGCCTAAGGTAGAGAGAGCTCAGTAGAAAGAACCCAACTGTGAGATCATGAGCTGAGCTGCAATCGAGAGTCTGACACTCAACTGTCTGAGACACCCAGGTGCCACTAAACATGCATATTTATGTAAGTCCTATGAATATCTAACAATTCGTGTTAGACTTTTAAATATTAAGTGGAATTTGATTAAAAATTTTTATATAATGAGATTTTGCCTCCATGTATGTTAGAAAACACAGATTTTCATGTTAAATTTATTTGTCTTTTCTGGACTTACCACATTCAGGGACTAAGCAATGACTTTTCCCAGTGATATCAAAAAATGCCTCTAACCTTTGTTATTTCTTGAAGTTCAGAACAAATGTCAAACCAAGAGATATTATAGCACTTTACAATAGACTTTTCAAAATGAGGGTGCATATATCAAATCAAATTTTATCTTTAGGGTTCTATATAATAGGCCATTTTTATCAAAGCAAATGATTTGCTATATCAGATTTTTCATAATATAGCTTCTCAAAACAAATCTTTTTTATTTAATTATTAAAGAAAATGATCATTTTGAAAAAATGTATCTACATTATATTCTGAATTGGAGGAAACTGCAGGTTTCATCATTATATGAATCTGTTTGCCTGTTACATCATTCCAAACCAATGCTAATGGGCATTATATAATTTAGGCCTATGCACTTTGGGTAATTTTTGTTAAAAGTATGTGTCACATAAGGTGCCTGGGTGGCTCAGTGGTTTAGCATCTGACTTTGGTGGGGCTCATGATCTCGTGGTCTCTGAGTTTGAGCCCCACATCAGGTTCTATCCTGACAACTCAGAGCCTGGAGCCTGTTTCCGATTCTGTGTCTCTCTCTGCCCCTCCCTTGCTCGAGCTCTGTCTCTCTCTCTCTCTCTCAAAAATAAACAAATGTTAAAAAAAATTTTAAGTCAACTTGGGTGATATAAAAAATATTTGTATAATGAAAGACATACAATGAAATCTAATCATGTTTCCTTCTTTTATATATGTACTTATTACCCCAAAATGTTTCAACAAGATTGGAAGACACTGAGTTTCTGCAGTTACTAAACTTATTTTCCTAGCAAGTGACCACGTACATTTTTTGCTTGAGGTTCAATTAAAGCGAAAGAAAAAGAATGATCACAGAGTAAATATATAACTGCAACAGTCATCTGTTCCAAGTCTACATGAACAGATAGATAAAAGTCCCATCAGTGGTCTCCAAACACTCCCTCCTCTTCATACCTCTCCCTCAAAAAAATAACTACCAGCAACAGAGAATCAGGAGCAAGTCTCCAGATGCAGAATGGCTTCCAGACTAGTTTCCCCAAATCTTTTTTTTGTTCTTGCCAACCTACACAATCCAAAAATAATACATCAGAATTTTTAAAATACTGATTGTTTTTGTTACCATAAATGGACCTGGGGTCAACTACCCATCCCACTGCAACCCTACCTTCCCTTGCTTCCAAAGCGGGTCACATGGTGTATTTCCCAAATTCTTGTTGCTATTCCCAGAATATATATTCTCAATGTCTAGACATCCATTCTTGAGGATGGATATGACTGCTGACAGATAAGATATTGGTGAGCTATCCTGGTCCATGACAGGACTTGACTGCTCTTAGGTTTTCCCTCGGCTTATTCCAAGAAAATTAAAAGTGTCTCTTCAGGACTCAGAATATCGAGGAGACAGATAGCCTGCCTTGCCTCCCTAAGGCTCCCAATGTTACAGAGTTTCCTTGCTATTAATTTCTGCCCACAAGAAATCTGTCTATTCCTGACTCGCCCTTCTTTCCAAAGACAATTACATCAGAAGTAGGTGCCAGATTGTTCTGATCTGTAATTATTATTCAAAAATATCATATATAAAACAGTCACTAAATAGTGAAAAAAAATGTTCCTAAGCAAAACACTCAACATGTAACCCCAAATAATACAGCATCTTCTAGTCTGACATTCTGACATTATTCTTTTCTTCCTTTTGTTTATATGAAATAATTATAAAAAGGACTTATAGGAATACATACAAACATGTATTAATAAAGAGGCACATAGCTATTTCTTGATCATACACCACTACTCTTGGCCTCCACATTAACATGAAAAAGTGTCAAGATCATTTCAGGTTCTTGATAAGATGAGGTTCTCTCTCTCTGTACCCAGACTCATAGCCTCACCTCAACAAAATGGCTGATATAATTTACACTAAGCCTGCCCAGATCTAAATCTTTGTCTTGTGTCATTCACCATAAGGTGACCCAAACCCAAGTGCATTAACGCCTTTCAGGTCTAAATCCCATATTCCACCTCATAGTCCACTCCTCATGAACTCCACAAAAACTTTCAGGTGTAGCCTCTGGAATTCGCTCTGTCTGCAACACAATCTCTAAACTTTGTTTCTCCTGTTATGCTCACATCACCTTTTTGTATTAATTGATACAAAACACTTCTTTGTATTATTTCACAATGATATTGACAAGTACCTCATTCTCTTTTTGTTTCAATGTTCATTTGTGTGTGTGTGTGTGTGTGAGAGAGAGAGAGAGAGAGAGAGACAGAGAATGAGTGGGGGAGGGGCAGAGAGAGAGGGAGACACAGAATCTGAATCAGGCTCCCGGCTCCAAGCTGTCAACACAAAGCCCAACATGGGCTCGCACCCATGAACTGTGAGATTATGACCTGAGCTTATGTTGGTCACTCAGCTGACTGAGACGCCCAGGAGCCCCTAACAAGTGACTCATCCTAATGCAACCCCCTTAATTCGTCATAATTCCACTTTTCATATTGCCGGAATTCCAGTACTTTGAATTCTCCTAGCTTGGAAATTTCATTGTCTTAGAATTGAAATATAATTATATTACAATATACTTATATAATAATGGTATATTGTTATTACCATATACAATTATAACAATATATATCATTATATAAGTATATTGTAATAAAATTATATATGATTATTTTTATAATAATTCCTCCAATTATTAATTCTCCAGTCTGTCCCAGCCACATAGTTCCATGATCATACAATAGACCTTAGCCAGGATGGGTGCCATCCTCTCTTATCACTACCTCCTTTCTTTCTTTCCTAATCATTTTCCATAACTTTGTATAGTAATCAGACTCTAGCAATTCTTCAACTATTCAACTATCCCAGGACGTAAAGTCCATTGTTTCTACTGTTTTGGACTATCTCTTTCCCATTTTCCCTACTTTCTTTCACCAGAGTGCATATTGCATTATTATTATTATTATGTTTTTTTTGTGCATTTCAATTTTCTTGTCCTTTCTCCCTTCACCATACTGTCTAGAATCACCACCAACTGGTTAAATACAACTTACTCTTCATGCCTATGTGTGAGATAATACTCTCTCTTTCCCCATACAGATTCAGTATTCTCTTTTTGCACCTTGATCTGTCCTAGAAAATTAGCCCCTGTGAGCTGTTTTAGCTGAGCTTCCTGCTTTCTGGTTTCCTACTGGGATCAACTCATGGAATGAAATAGGGGGAGATTGGGGTGGCAGAGGACAAAATGTATTTAAGATACTTCTTTTTCTGGCTTGCTTCCTGTCAGGTCATGGGTTTACAAGGGTTACCAGTTCTCTAGCTAAACTTCAGTCCCTTTTGTGTGTCTTTCACACCTTCAGCTTTAATCCTCTCCATGTTTTTAGTTTATCTCTGAACCATGGTTCAGTTATTGGACATCTCCTTTCTATTTTTCCTTCTTTGGTGATCTCATCCATTTTCAAGACTTTAAATTCGAACTCTATCTATGACAATAAATGCCAACTTTTGATTTGCAATACAGACTTGTCCCTTAAATTCCAGAACCCATGTACAAGAACCTAGTCACCTTTTGTACTGGGATGTCTGATAATTTTTCATTTCCTCTCACTCAATTATTTTTAGTCTCAATCTTCTTTTTGTTCATTCCACCTCTTGCAGTCCTTAAGTATGCCAAACTTGTTTCCCACCACAAGGATGTTGAACTTGGTACACCATCTAACTGGATAACTATTTCCTGGATGTGCTTGCTCACCCACTGTCTTCAAGTTCATTGCTTACATATCACTTATTCAGGAGGCCTTCTTCACTACTGTCTGGAAAGAAAAAAATACCCCCTCATCCCAGGCTCTTCCTATGCCTATGATTTTGTTCAAATTTTTTCCATAATTCATATCACTACTTAACACACATATTTATATTTTGTCTACTGCTTTCTTACTGTTGTATTGATAGTTCTTAGAATAGAGTCTAGCGTATAATATGTGCTTAATAAATATTTGCTGGAAGTATTAATGAGCAATGATAAACACAATATAGTCATATATATATATATTCTATACACTATATATTCATAAAATAATTTTAAGGGTATACTAATGTTTGTTTTTTTACAAGACATAGTACCTACAGTATAAATGGTGTATTATTAATACTCATCAGATATCTTCCAGGACTGTGATGTTAAGGAATCTGTCTTTCTTCATGGGGCACCTGGGTGGCTCAGTAGGTTGAGCATCCGACTTTGGCTCAGGTCATGATCTCACGGTTCCTGGGTTTGAGCCCCGTGTTGGGCTCTGTGCTGACAGCCATCTCAGAGCCTGTTTCAGATTCTGTGTCTCTTTCTCTCTCTGACCCTCCCCTGCTCACGCTCTCTCTCTCTCAAAAATAAATAAAACATTTTTTTTTAAAAAAACGGAATATGTCTTTCTTACAAATAGAAACAACTTGCTGTTCTAGCAACCTTGCATTATATATGAAATAGAAAAATAGAAATTTTTTCTTATGGGCACCTGGGTGGCTTATTTGATTGGGCTTCCAACTGGTTTTGGCTCAGATCATGATCCCAGGGTCATGGGATCAAGCCCTATTCTGGGCTCTGTGCTGAGCATGAAGCCTGCTAAAATTCTCTCTATCTCTCTCCCTCTGGCCCTCTCCCCTGCTCTCACTGATTGATTTTCTCTCTCTAAGTTAAAAAAAGATAAAGAACAAAATGAAATGTTTTCTTCTCTACATTAAATCTCTCATGTAATTGAGTAAATATACCTCTTTTTATTGGAGACCAGAAAATTACATTCAATATGAATGGCTAAAATGATGATTAAAAAAGCACACAATGACTGAAAATGTATCAGACTCCAGTACACTTCTAGATGTTCTTAAATTTTTGCATCACTATTTTTACTTAAATTTTTGTTTAATTTATACTATTATAGTTCATAGAGTTTCTAAAGTATATAGATATTTGTTTAATCATAATGCCTTCCTTCATAATATCGACAAATATACATGTGAGAGAGGCATATTTTCTTTATGTTTTTTTCTAAATGTCTGTACAATTTAAGAGACGATAATATATCCTAAAGACACATTATAGCAGAAGCAAAATATTAGCCTATCTTCCTAGAATAAACCAGTGGTTTATGTCAATGCCATTAATTTACTTACTAAAGTTAGGCTTTTAGTACACTATTTTATGCAGAATGTATTGCACAATCCAAAATACCTTTCTGCAATTGCTTAATAATGTGCATAGGTTCAATTAATCAGTTGGCCCCAATTTTATGCCTGGAGATATTTTTAATTAATAGGTCATTGTAAATAAAAGAGACAAGAGTTGGAAAGTTATCTTATACAGACTTAAAGTATCAAAGTAGAAAAGCCAAAAATGCATTTTCCTTGATCAAATACCTAAAAGTACTATTAAGATAATCAATATATCATGTAAAGGTATTACATAGTTATTAGTAATTTTTTCAAATCTAAGAGTCACATATTAGATATAAGACTAAATTTTCCTACAGCAGTCCATCTTTTCTCCAGCTGTATGCTATGCATTTGCTTCCTCTAGACAAATAACGAAAATATAAATCCCCCTTCTTCCCTGGGAAACAATGGGGCAACTATAGCCCCTACTATCAAGCAAGCATCCTCTTTGTCTTACAAACGCTCTGCTTTGCCCCTGAAATCAATATTCACAACATTTTGATGGTTTGCAATGATGAACAGTTTTTGAAACAGATTGTGACACATCCATAGAGTTGAATGCCACATTATAATGAAAATGAAAGGAAATATACAAAAAAGGAACAGATATTCTCACAGTCCATATATTCATGACTCCAGGACAGACAACATTAAGCTATGGTGGTAGAATTCAGGACAGTGGTTTTCCTGTGTGGTCAGAGAAGAGGACTGATTGTAAAGTGATTAAAAGGACATGTTCTTGGTTATCAGAATGTTCTATAACTTGATCAGGTTGGTGGTTGCTTAATGAGCTGTTTACTTACATTTGTTATAGGCAAATTACACCTCAATCAGACAAGAAAACAAGTGAGAAGTTTGCCTGCTTTACCCCCTGGTGATCTCAAGATTGGAGAGTTACTCTTCCTGTTTACATTGTGTGACACAGGCAGTGAAGGCTGGGAAGGCATCTAGTACTTAACCCTTTATGAGATATCGTCACAGGACATTAAAACATTTTATCATGATATCTAGGGGATGATGTATTAAATTTGAACATTTTCAATGCTTGACCCTCAAAATAGATCATCTCTAAGAAAAGAAATGTTAAAAGACTGATCTCACGAAGACCTGAACTTACTTTATTATAACACAATTTTATGAGATGTGTGTGAATGTTCTTCCTATGAAAAGTGAGCTATATTGTTCTGACTATAAATGAATAAGATCACAGAGAAACTCCATATAGTCAATTTCCTTTTTAAAACATTTTGTCTTATATTAAGGGTACATCAAAGTTTTGTTTTGTTTTCCTTTTTTGGCAACAGCAAGAAGAAATGAAGGCAAACTGTATCAACATAGTGACTGCTCTGTTATTAAAAGAGTTTTATTCAATATAAATCAACATAAGCTCTGTAACCTAGACAATGAAATGCATTCTACTGTAACTAACTTACAAAAGTTAAAATAAGCACAGCTAATAGTGTGTCTGAGTGGCTCAGTTGGTTAAGTGTCCAACTTGGGCTCAGGTCATGATCTCCCATTTCTTGAGTCTGAGCCCCCTATTGGGTTCTGTGCTGATAGCCCAGAGCCTGCTTCAAATTCTGTGTCTCCTCTCTCTCTGCCCCTCCCCTGCTTGTGCTCTGTCTCTCTCATTCTCAAAAATCAATAATAAAACATTAAAAAAATAAGCATGGCTAAGGGTCATTTGTATTGCATATGCCCCTATATACTTGGTTATTAATTGGTGATGGCAAATCCCCTCTTACTATGCTTTTTGTTTTGTATCATGATGATGACACTAAACACAACCAGAACATTATGTGGTGCTACAGAATGGATGGTATGCCAGGGTATAGGGTGATCTGAAAATTTACAACATCCCCTAGCAATTCTTATCTATTAAGGTGAAGGAAAATACAGAACTATAGAGATTAAAGAGTATTTCATTTGTTACATATATGGATTCTAAAATCAGGCCAGCACACTGTTTATAGGTTTATTGGAAAAACATATATTTGCTTAAGTGTAAGAAACTTTGAGAGAGATAGGTAATTAATTTGTACCATTTTTATTCAATTTATTTATACCCATTGTGTGACTAAAAAAGTGGAAGAAAGGAATTCAGGTTGTTTTCTTTATTGAATAAATAAAAATATGGGATTTTTTAATTTACTTGCTCATTAAATGTATGTTTTACTCTTTCATATTATATTGATATTAGAATATAACTGCACTAAAGTCTTCGTAATCTACTATTCTTGGACTGCATGAATTCATTGTATAACCAATATCCTTGGGTTTAGTCCAAAAGAGCAAAGTCTTATAAAGAATGCATTTCTGTGAAGAATAACTATCGGTAGCATCCTTTAAAAATTTCAAATGTAAATGAAACAAATTATTTTATCCCTATAGGTGGCTTACAGTACTTACTGACATTCTTAGCAGTATCAGGGCTCACTTTGATTTTTGTTTATATACAGGAAAATGATTTTATTCATTAGACTTTATAACATCCTGGAATACCAGAGGAAATTTGGTAACAGAACAGACTTCATTTTATCCAGATTTTCTATTCATACTAAATCAGGTTATGCTTGTCTGTTTTGCCACCACATTGGATAGAAACTGCCTCCACTAGCAAGGAACTGAATGGATTTAACATTTGATTTTGAAGCATTACCAGCTAATTTTGAGAAATGATGCATTACATTTCAAAATATTTTTTCCTTACATATACTGTGCTCTTTCCCTTCTAAATCCTGTTATATTTTCCTTTCAGAGAAAAAGACTTATAGAAACTTAGCATTAGGTGTAGTAGAGGAGTAGAGTGACTTTTGTATGACAACATTTAAAATATAAGAAGTTTCCCTGATGACAGCACATCCCTATGTTTGAGGAATTAAGAGCAAAAAAGAACTTAGGAACAAATTAGTACATTTCTGCACACCTAGGTCTTTCTCTGTGTTCATTATATCTCACAAACACAAAAGTAGGAATTATTCCTTCAAGCTACAAAACTTAAAGGCATTTTAAATGTGAAACTTATAGTAAGAGAAATAATGGTGTTTTGTCAAGCATGCTTCTAGGCGCATACTTCATTCATTCCTTAAGTTATTTTACATATACATTCTCTTAGGAAATATGGGCAGTAAATATGATTCAATTTGATAGGTAAGGCCTATTTTTCAGTGAGATGCAAGAAAATTGTGATTGTTGATAGTAATCAGGTAAAGAGTTTTCCAAGTGATATACTAAGTAATGCATTTAAATGTTTAGAATATTGCTTGTCACATAGCGTTCATGGAGAACAGCTCTTTTAAAATAGGATTTCAAGCTATAATTTATCAAGAGGTACCTTAAGTGATTGTTATCTTTTAAATTTCTTGTTTAAATGAACCTCAAAAAATTCATCTGAATATAGCTTGTTTATTGGTCGATATATTGTAACTTTACATGTGACATAATTTGTAGACTATCTGCTCTCTAGAATCTGCCACTATCCTTCTGTTAGTCATCTGGATATCTTCTTAATACCTTTGAATTTTTGACCCTGCCAACATAATTTAGGCTATGATTAACTACAGTTGGCTCACAAGGCACATCTACCTTTGGAAGTGAAAGTCAGTTGGCATGAAAATGTAATACCAGAAAGAATTAATTTACATTCCTGTGCCCAGTTAGTTCTTACTGGGGGCATAACTGGGACTCTGCACTGGAAAACAGGACCAAATAAGTACTAAGTCAATCAATCTATTGACGAATCAAAACCAACAAGGAATGTTGGCTTCAATTTATCTTCTTGGAAATTGAATTAGAGAACTTATTTCAGAGCCAAAGCAGAGTATGTCACAATAGTCCTAGCAACCAAAATTCTGAAAAAAAACTGTTACACAGACAAGGTATAAATGCATTATCACCCTATCACTGCAGGGAAAATCACATTACTAATTTTTCTACTGCTACAAATACCTGGCATAGTAAACTTAGTAAATGCTTTCAAGGTTAGACTAAAGACATTTGAGTATCAGAGACTTAGTTTCTACCCATTATTCTGCTTTCTGACAGCATATATAGTTTGTTTACAACTGTGAAATATATCAACAATATTATATTAGAGGTAAATAATACCAGAAGAGTTAAAGGCGTGTTACTTCTTTGATTGATGGTTCAGGTTACTACCTCAATGTTGCATTTGTGGATCTCTGGAAGAACACCTGTAAAGTTTGGCTCAAACAATACATAATTTATAACTCATCACATTTTACCTACTTTTAACTGTGAGAGAGCTGACATTTCCCTACAGAACTTGAATTCAATTTCATCCAAAAGAAGAAAAAGGAGTCCTGGAAAATTCAGTGTCATGCTAATTAACTGATGAACTAGATTCATTAATTGGTTTTCACCTTTGGAGAACATGAGGAATCCACGGATATAGCTCATCACTTTAAACTTGCAGTAGCATAAAATATATTTTAAAAAGTATCTACCAAAGAGTACAACAGGAAATGCTAAAGAGACATTAAAGTAGTAATATCTTAATAGATCAAGTTCATGTAGAAAAGACTTCTTTATATATACTAACCAGGTCTTTAAAGGAGGGGGAAATAGTGGTGTGTGTGTGTGTGTGTGTCTGTGTGTGTGTGTGTCTGTGTGTGTCCATTTTTTACAGCTGCGTGACAAAATTATACTCTGTGCACAGTGGCTAGCTCAAGCAGATGAATATAAAGACAACCCTAGAAAATGTTCTTTCTTGCATTGCTGTCTACTTAGGTTTGTTATTTTGTCAGAATTCATTCTTCCCCTTTATAGAACTAACAGCTTCCTGCTTTTTATTTTTTAATTCCCATCCCACAGTCTCCAAGTCTTTAATATGTTCATTGATTTATTGCTTGCATTTTCAAACCACTATTTTGAGCATTTCAGGTATTGGCAAGTAAGTTTTGAAATCTGGGATCTTAAATAGAGCTAAGAATCACATGAATTCATTTTATGATATATAACCCTAACCTAGAAATTGAATTAAATTTGTTTCTTCTCCATCATCTTGCAGAGAAGAGAATGGACAATTTTCCTTTTGTCCTTATCAAATACCAGTATACTTCTTTGGGAGAAGGAAAGTAAGCTTAATGTTTGGTCTTTGACTCTCTTAGATTGAGAAGTATAATGTGCCAAAGGTTACTCTATGACCTGGGATAGCTCCCCATTCATCACAGGTACATCTAGATCATTTCTCCTTTCTTTTCCCAAATCATTTTCTTGTAAAGTATATTCATTTTTCTAAAATGAGACATAGATGTATATTTCAGGTTTTAAAATATTTGAAAATAATTAGTTTACTAATATTATCTGACTTGCAGAATGTTTTTTACTATTTTACTTCTATATATATCTAATAAGGAGTCTTATTCAGTCCATTCTTTGATCAGTGAAATAAATGAAATTCAGTTTTATCATAGAGTTATCATATATTTATAAGTATAATTTTATAAGCCAAGTTTTTTCTAATACTCAGGCCAAATTTTAAACACATTGATGTTTTTAAAGATACATACCCAAAAATTATGATAAAATACATGTACAAAATATGAAAATCATCTGACACAAATTAAATACTGATAACAAGAGTCTATGTATTTTCTTGCAATGTATAATAATAAAATTAGCATTTATCAGGTTCAGCTATTCAGCATAGCAAAAACTATATTAATATTTAAATTAAAAATTCATGAGTTCATAAACAAATGTTATCTATTATAAAGCAATGAATGAGAAAGCACACATGATAAATGAATATTTCTTAAATCTCTGATTTTATTATGGTACATTCAATAATGCCAAAGGGAAAAGAAAACAGTCAGAGATATTTGAGAAG
This sequence comes from Hyaena hyaena, assembly GCF_003009895.1. Taxonomy (NCBI): domain Eukaryota; kingdom Metazoa; phylum Chordata; class Mammalia; order Carnivora; family Hyaenidae; genus Hyaena; species Hyaena hyaena. The sequence goes on along the minus strand of NW_024082084.1, from coordinate 72,934 downwards.
GGATAAAAATCAGAACAAATAAAGACATTCCAAAATTTTATATTTTCATCTCATGTCAAAAAATCAAGAAAAAATTATATTTGAAACTCTCAGAAAAGATATTAACTACGTAAATATTAAACAATGTTTGGAAATACTTAAATATTTAAGTGAAATAAATGTAATGCAAGTACAGAGTCTTCAATCATTCCAGGTAGAATAAACAAATTAAAATGATGATGTACATCAATAATATCTGATCAAGACTTCAGTAATTGATACTGTGGCACTTCCAACTCAATTAAATTTAGATGAGCACTTCCTAAAAAATGGTTATGCTGCAACTAAGCTTTCTAATCAGAGTTGACAAGAAAAGCATTAATGTTCATCCTGCACAGCAGTCATTTTGCTGATGAAAACACTAAGACTAAAACAGTTAAGTATGTTTCAAAAAATGTGATCAAGCAATTGAAGGAGAAAGTTTGAATTTGACTCTATGATTTTGATTGCAAGGTTAATGCACTGTCTAATTACTAATGTGTTGAATGCATGTTTATTAAGCATTAGTAGAGTGTGGACAGTACAGAAAGTTTTGGAGAACTAGTTGTGAAGTGAATATCCATCATCTCCTACATCACTATGCTTCCTCTAGTTTACCTCATCATGTAGGGAGGTAAGCAGGAACTCAAGATATTCTACGATAAGCTACAGTTTTAATGGGAGAAGAACAACATGTTTTCAGATCAACTAAAAGTAATATCTGGCCTGGCATCAAAGAGAAATATGGGGTGTTTTAGTGAAGATTGGTTGGACAAGGTGTTGTAAAGTGAAACCTGCAGTTTGGGCATTAGCCATGAAAAGCAAGCACAACCTATATTCCTGGCATGTATACATACCATCCTGGGTGTAAGAGATAACCCAAAGTTTGAAGAATTTAAGAGTTCAGTTTACTAACTGTCCTTTGCCTCCTTCCCTTTTTCTTAGACAGCCTTTGAAAATCCAAGATTGAGATGAAATAGAGAGGAGAGAGGTGGGGTTAAGAGGACAGATAACTGACAGAAAGACCCTCATCTACAGACCTCTCGCACAGATGCTATTTTCTTGGTTGGCTGTTTGTAATTACTTTTCAATACTTGACATCTTGGGGATCTCCATTTTTCATCTGCCACTCTTTAGCATTTTTCAAAAGAGAGAGAGGTATTCAATTCTGAATCGACAAGGTTTAATAAGATATAGACTAAGTTTTCCAGAAGTTTCTCCAGAAGACCTTCCTACTTGGAGAAACTTGAGTGAGGACACTCCTTTGCCTACTCCCTATAGGAGGGAAAAATGAACCAAATTCTCACTACTGAATTTCTTCCCCAGTACAGTAAATTCTATTTAGCAACCCTTTTATATATTCAAACTGGATGATAAGAAATGGTTTTCTAAACTACTTTTTAGTAGTTTGACAGCTCCTCAGTATGTTAAAAATGAAGTTATTATATAGCCTATTCTTAGTTATGTACCCAATAGGTACAAGGTACATGCCCCTCTATACAAAAATATAAATAGATGTTCATAGAAAAATAATAGTCAAAAGGTGGAAATAACCAACCCAAATGTCCATCAGTGACGAATGGATAAGCCAACTGCTGATATATCTGTAGAATGGTATATCACTTGGCAGTAAAATGAAATGCAGTATTCATACATGCCAAAACATGAATGAACCTCAAAAACATTATGCTAAGTGAAAAAGCCATACACAAAATGACACATACTTTATGGTACTTGAATTTATGTGAAATGTCAAAAGTAGGTGAATCTCTTTAAAAAAAAAAGGTGGAAGGACTAGAAGATGAAGACTGTCTGCCAATGGGTTTGGTGTTTCTTTTGAGGCAATGAGAATGTTCTAAAATTAGATTGTAGTGATGCTTGCACAGTTCTGTAAATATACTAACAGCCAACTAACTGTGCACCTTATTGGAAAACTTGGTGACATGTGAATTATATTTTAATATTTTTTTTAAATTAGTGGTTATTGACACTAGTGTAATGAAGTGTAAATCCTTCATGAATCATCTAGCACCTTGTTTAGGATTAGGGGTTACTTTGCACCAATTGTTCTCAGTTCTAAGAACAACTCCCAAGGCAAAACATTCATTTTAGCATATATTTACAATTTTAATCTATCTTTAGTCACAAGTAACTGAAGACAATTTATAAGAATACACACAATACAAAGAGAACAGTAAATGCTTGATAGGATCAGGGTCAAATATAAAATTAGAAAAGTAATAGGTTAGGAAAAGGAATAACTTACAGGAATACAAGCCAATAGAGAGCTCTGTAAAATTTTTATAAAATTTCAAAACCCAAAAATAGTAACTTTTTTATTACTTATAAAAAGCTTACTCACCTTCTTTACCACCAAAGCAGGTAGGAAAATATCGGTAAAAATTGTTTCTAAAGATAAAAACAAACCTAATTTTCAAGACATGCAGGGCTTTTTGCCAATACAGACAACTAAGAAATTTTTCTCCAAAGGGACATAAGAGGATTCTACAAGATGAAGACTAATGGTAGCCTTAACTTCATTAAAACAATGAGGGAAACAAACAAAAAAAAAAACCTTCCTATTGTTCTTTTTTTATAATAGCCTTTAATGTTACATAAAGGTATGCCCTGATGTCCATTACAAGAATTAAGCCCAATAAAGAAACTAAAATTATAAGGTTCTAGTATTTTGTTCTCTAATTACCTGGCTTGGTCCATGGTTTCAAGTTTAAATTGTCTGGGTAAAACTAGAAGCATTACATCCAAGGTAGTTAAAATATGTGCCATGTTATTTAAGTGGGCTTTTCATTGAACAGAAAATTTCAAAATTGTATCCTTTGAAAAGAATATATTTTGTGTTGCCTTTCATGGAAGGGCCCTATGGGTTGCTAATTAATAAAATACAGTAGTATAAATGTAATAAACCCTAAATAAACCAACCAGAGACCCAACAGAAGACCAGTTTCACATTTATTTTGGGAAATCTGTAGAAACATTAATGCAGAACCACTGATAAAATCCTGGGAGTGTAGGAAAACCAGTTATGGAAAACCAGAAACACTTCAGTGTTCTGGGAGCTAGAAATTATAAGGTTCTTATAACCTCTAGTTCCTCAGAGGGCAAATACAGAAAGCAGTTATCACAATCCAGACAGGTCAACGGCAGGAAGAGAAGGGTGGCTTGAAGTGGCTGTGACCTCAGGTCAAGGGAAACCACCAGTTGAGACAACCCTACAATGAGAGAGTCAAAGGAATAAGAACCTAGGCCTTATTTTCCTATGTGTTGATTTCTTTCCCTACTTGTTACACCCAGCCAGAAGCCAGAACACAGGGAAGACCATTGATATTTTGGAACACCTATAGGTCAACCTGCTGGGGACCTATCAGATAGAAAATGATTGAAAATGGATTAAAAGGGATAACACTACCCAAAAATACATATCTAAAATATAGAATACCTAACATATCAGAAAAGTCACCTCTGTTACCAAACTTATCTTAAATTGTGAGCTCATTTTTATATGCAGTCTCCATTGTATTTCCTTGAAATGCGGTATTTTGTACCATCTAAAGACTGTCTTTTGAGTAATCAATTTTACTACAGATATTTTTAAAAGATTGAAAGGAACAATATTTAAGGTGATGGTCATCAACAATTGAGCAGCATTGTTGCCAGAAAACTGAGTTAGTAGGCTCTATATAAGAAAATAATGGAGTGAAATATTTTGTTCTTAAATGGCAACAGGACATTTAAAGTCATTCCAACATGATATTACAGATGTTCTCTTACCAACTCTCCTAATCTTACCAACTCTCCTAATCTACTATTTTAACCAAATAATTCCAATTGAAGTTTGGTGAGGTCAGCAAGCAGATCAAGAAAGAGGAACTGGAAAGAGTATTACAGTTTGTTACTCACAGTTCTCTTGGAGAGAACACAGCATAGACACTTGGTCACTCAGGGGAACTGTTTCGTTCATCAGGAGGCAGAGGGAGAAAGGAGAATTTTGGCCAACATCACTTATTGTGGTTTCCATGGTAAGGAAGGTTTCAGTGTAGCTAGTTATAATTTCTTGAGACTGGGGGCTGTCTCAGAGTATCAGATATTTACCCTTGGGGAGATTAGGAGGGCTGTATGAATGGAAAGCCTATGAAGAGAGGTGATCAGGGTATGAACCTGGCTTCTAGACAGGGTCTTGCAACTTGTCAAGATGCGATTTTTTTTTAAGTTATATTATATCAACCTACTTCCTAAAACTAAAAGAGGAAATAGGAAGAGAAGAAAATTTATACATTCAATAGTAACATAATCGTGTCACTTCACTTTTTCTACCAGATAAACCCATTAGGAAGATTGTATTGTAATGTAGCTTCACTTACTATTTTTTATTATAATGTAATTTTTGATGCCACAGAATTTATATAAATTGATCACTAAAAATATGTCCCTTTTACTGATAAATCAAATTTATCTCTCCCATCTCTTATTCCAATATCTTCTTAGGGACAGTGACTATAATAGGTAGAAATAAGATTCTTATTTTTAATTATTGAACTGAAATGAATATTTTATCATCAGAAATAAAAATAGTGATAAAGTTGATTGACTATTGTAGGCCATTCACTGAACAGAGTATTTTACTTATGTTGCTTATGAACTTATAGGAACTATTTGAGGTGAAATCTGGGGCATAAAATATTATATTACACAAAATCAATGAATTAAAAATACCAGTGAGATTTGAGTTAGACCTTCTGTCTTTAGTACACATGCACAAGCTAACCCCTTGTGTTAGCTTAAGGAACTATTTTTCATGATACAACACACTAAATAGTACCTGGTGGTGAGCAGATGTTTTTAAAAAGTATCTGTGGGTACATAATCTACAACTAGGGGTGTATTTAAATACTTCACTAGTATGGTGCTATCAGTCTGGCATGGGCTGGGATTTGAAGTACAGGACTACACCTGGCAAATGATTCGGTAAATGCCAGGATAATTTTGAGGAAGTAAATCATGACAAGTCATATACTTTCCTATCATCTCTTGTTTCCGTGGTGCCTTTATCTAATGTGATATAAAGATCCATTCGACTTCTGTTCTACTTCTAACTGTTCTCTCTTCTGATTAATGGCATACTTGGAAAAACTACTGACTTGGGAAGGTAGGAGGAAGTGCCACTCTGTATAAAGTATGCAGTCATTTTTGTACAAGTGAGAACATTTTACTCTCCTCACCATAGGCTTTAAGGGTATTAATACTGAAAACGTTTCTGTAAGATATGTGCTTCTTAACAGCATTTCATTTTAGCCATAGTGCACGATTGTCCTTCACTTAACTGAGGGAGATTAGTTTATGAAGGATGTGAATGACTTCCTACACAAACCAAGAAGGACAGAGAGGGGGTAACTAGCAGCTAGAAAAGAAAATGAAGCAGCTAGGAGGAAAACCTGAGTGATGTATATGAGGATGACCACTTTCCTCATCCTTTGATGAATATTCAAAAGGCTTGCTGTGTTTTATATTAGTGTCTATCTAATGGGATTTAATGTACTTAATGATTCATAACTACTTTGCCTTACTTTATAAAGCACTTCTGCATAAAGCATCACAATTAATCCTCACAATTATTCTAGGTACCACTATATTTTATAAACAAAGATGTTTAAGTCATTAGTTAAATACCCATAAGGTATGTCCAATATTTCATATGATGGGTTGAGGGTTTCCTCCCCTGCCCTATTCTCATTTTAAAGCACTCAATGGAATAAACTATAAGTGAATATGAATCACTGTACCAATCCCTGAATATCATAACCTTTCAAAAATATCTCTTCCATTTGGGATAAATCAGAATTAATAAGCATGAAACTAAAATTCCTGAGGCTGAGGCTCATAGGAGGGCAAGTGGACCTTCACTGCCTGATATTGTAAAGATTCTCCATATTCTTTGGTCCAGCACTAGCAGAGCTGTTCTCTAGTAGGTCAGTACTGTTTGTGTATTTGTGGAGGGGTAAGTGAAGTCTCATACTGGATACTCTGTTTGTTCAAGAACTCAGGTAATCCTTGTTCCATTTGATATGGCATGCTTTAGCAGAGAGTAGCTTCTTTCCAGTGGATAAGACAGAGCTGTGGAAATACATCGTTGATGATAAATAATGCTTTCTTTGAGTGCATATACATGGGAGAATAAAAATAACTTTAGATTATTGGTCTTCTAAGATGTTCATGCAACTGATTATTCTAGATTTCTAATTGTTGCCCTTATTTAGAAATGTATCCAGTTTTATTTGTATTTTATTATTGGTTTAATTATTTTACAAGTAATTTTTAGTTTTCTTCAAAAGTTCAGAAGAATTATCTTTTTAAAAAAATTTAATGATTATTTATTATTTTGAGAGAGAGAGAGACAGAGTGTGAGTGCAGGAGGGGCAGAGAGAAAGAGAGACAGAATCCAAGGCAGGATCCAGGCTCTGAGATGTCGGCACAGAGCCCCACCTGGGACTTGAACTCATGAACCATGAGATCATGACCTGAGCTGACGTCGGACGCTTAACCAACTGAGTCACGCAGGCACCCCTAGAATGTTCAATATTTATATTGTATTGCCTGTGTCTGTATCTGTAATTAAGTTAAGCAGGCCCATTTCTTCATCTGTAACTAAGTTAAGCAGGCCATGTAGTATGAAGCTCTATTTTCTGAAATGGGATGTATATTTATTTCTAGACTTCTTTCCAGTACATATAATTCCTTTACCTCTCACCAATGAATTGTGCCAATATGTAGATATGATATCTTAGTAGATATGATATCTTCACCTGAGCAAGTAATTACACACGTACACCCACACACATGCTCAGACACACAGAGACACACAGATTGACAGATAAATTGATTTAGACTTTGGAGATCACACGCTAATAAAATATATATTTTCCTTTATAATAACCATTCTCTCATGATTAACTTTTTATTTTATTTGTCTATTTGTTAGTATATATATGTTCATGGATGCAAAGTAATATATTTGTTTTACTTTTATGAACATTGAAATTTTTACCTAAAGTAGTGTTCAGTTTTGTTTATGTCTTTTAGTTCAAAACCAGCAATATTTCTGAGTCAAGTGATTAAAAGGTGTGATAAACTTGATCCATCAGTTTTCCAAAGCACATTGATATATTTTCTGGCAAATATATCTAGATATATTGCTCTCCAGACACATTGCACATACTTTGAAATTAACAGCTCCTTGACAGCACTGAATAGCAACATCTTAAGGTTTTCTCAATTTGATAATCAACAAATGTACCTAAACTTTTATTTTTTGTTTAATGATTTGCTGGTGAAGTTGAAAATTCATGTATTTTGATGCATTCATGCATTAAGTCTTATATAAAATAAAATGTCTTGTATGTTTACTATTTAATGTCTATCATCTATAAGGTAACTCATAAGTTCTATTATGCAAAGAGAAACATTCAGTGAGATAAGTATTCACAATTCATATTTATACCTGTGGTGTAAGAAATTTTATCAAACATAGAATATATTCCTTCAGCTCTCAACATTTTCTTACCTGTATTTAGAAGGTTACGAAGGGAATAATTGAAATATACAGTTACCTAGCATCTTAAAATAATTTACAGGCCCTTCTAATGCTTTTGGAATGGAAAGTATCAGCACTAGAGGCTCTCACTATATGAGAGGATAATTCTTAAGTGAAAATGACCATCAGCAGTACATTTTTGCATCTTACATTTTATTAATAATTTCAGTACCAATATTTACTCTCTTCTCTTCATTTTCTGAATGATCACAGGTTTTAAAACTTATTTCTAGACCCTTTTGTGATTCACTTGCTATATGAAAGGAAGCTTGAAAGAGTTATTGTTGTGACCACCCAAGCTTCTTTCAAATTTCTTAGGACCTGCCCTTCTGCCGTAATTCAGTGTTTGATATTCAGATTGTTCTATTCCTATAAGACAACACTTTGATCACTTTCAGAAAAACTGGTAAGTATAACAGACCGAAAAAAGTATTCACTGTCTTAATATTTATGTGTATGATTAAAAAATGGTTTGTCTGAAAATAAATGGTAACTCTGTAGTCTTTAATATTTATGCACTTTAAGATGGATTCTAAATTATTTCCCTTAAAAAATATTTTATGTTTTATTTATTTCTGAGAGAGAGAGAGAGAGAGAGACAGCATGAGCAGAGAAGGGTCGGAGAGAGAGGGAGATACAGAATCCAAAACAGGCTCCAGGCTCTGAGCTAGCTATCAGCAGAGAGCCCAACGCGGGGCTCGAACCCATGATCCGTGAGATCATGACCTGAACCGAAGTCAGACGTTCAATTGACTGAGCCACCCAGACGCCCCATCTAAATTATTTCCTTGTGTAACATCTTTGTTTCATATTTTTAAAGTTCTGAGAAGAAGACAGACAAAAATAACTAATAATCTTATTTTAGAAATTACAGTGGAATTTGATGACATATCAGATTTAAACTTTTTTTTCTTTTTTCTGTTTCAAGTTAAAAGTTCTTTTACTTATTTATTTTTGACAGAGAGAGAGAGAGAGCAAGCAAGGGAGGGCAGAGAGAGAGGGAAACGCAGAATTCCAAGCAGGCTCCAGGCTCTAAGCTGTCAGCATGGAGCCTGATGCAGGGCTCAAACTCAAGAACCATGAGATCATGACCTGAGCTGAAGTCAGATGCTTAAATGACTGAGCCACCTAGGTGCCCCTCAAGTTTTTTATTTAAATTCTGGTTAGTTAACATACAGTGTAGTATTGGTTTCAGGGGTAGAATTTAGTGATTTATCACTTACGCATAGCACCGAGTGGTTATCACAATGAGGGCCCTCCTTAATACCCATCGCTTATTTAGCCCATCCTCAGATATAATCATATTAACCCCTCTCTAAGAGATGTATTAAAGACTGGCATATGACAATGGCATTAATAGATATAATGTGAAATCCAATTTTATAGTATTTATTATTCAGAGAATATCTATACCTATTATATTATGTTTTTTAAAGTAAATTTTGAGCTTTGTTACACGTGTACATTTTTAGAGACTTGTCTTTAAGGAAATTGGAACTCCCTCCAATCACACAATGTGAGATCTCAGCTGCTTTTAAAGGCAATCAAGAAACTTGTATGGTATCATGATGTTAATCAGTAATCAGCTTTTGATGTAGAATGCTAATCATTTGTTTTATAAAAGAAATTTATGGGAGCATACACATCAATAATTTTAATAATTAAAATAATAATTAGCTGTCATAACTCTTGCTGATTGGATGGTAATCACAATGAATGAATCCACAAATTTTGATTTTCCTAATAAAATAGAATCCATATCATTTTTTCTACCATAGAAATGGATATATTAAGTCTGGAGAAATAATGATATCTCATTTACCCACTGAAATAGCCTCTGTTCATAAAAGATCATAACAGTGTCTGTCCATCCACATATTCTTCTGAAATGTGGCTTGTCTCTCTCCTATCAGGAGGCAGAGTGGTGTATGTCACTCCCTGAACCTGATCACTAAGACATTGCAGAAGTAATGATGTTGGACCAGGAATGAACTTAGTTTATAAATGGCCCAGCAACTTACACATTCTAAAAATCCTATAGAAAGTGCAATTACCCTAAGACAGACATTTCATTAAGAAAACAAAACAAAACAAAACAAACAAAAAAAGAAAACCCAGGCTTGGAAATGAGATGAAAACCAGAGGAAGAGAACAAAAGCACCAAATGTGTGAGAAATGGATCCACCAGTTCCAGACACCCCATTTGCTGCCATCTGGACAGGAACTACTAACTAACTGGTCCTTCTACAAAGTCATAACCAGATGAAATTTTTTATTTTAAACCACTAAAATGTGGTTAGTCTGTTATGAAGATATCTAAAACACCCATACTCACATGGAAGAAATACAAAACATAGTAAAAATATATGTGATTGAATTCTATTAATAATAGTAGATCATAAGTAAAATCAGACTGTGTAATGTACTTAGGTCAATTATTTTTTTAAATGTTTGTTTATTTTTGAGAGAGAAAGAGAGAGAAGGCAGGGGGAAGGCAGAGAGAGGAAAGAGAGAATTCAAAGCAGGCTCTGTGCTGTCAGCTCAGAGCCCGACATGAGACTCCAACTCACAAGCCATGAGATCATGTCCTGAATTGAAGTCAAGGAGCCACTCCGAGGCCTCCATCTCAATTATTTTTTGACTGCTTAGTGTTTTTCCTTTTAAGAACTGTCCTTTCCCAAATAATGGTGTCAACATTAACTGCTGTCCTGATGTCCTTTTTGTAGGTAAATGACCCAGGATAGTCAATAATACTCCACCCCACTCCTGCTACAGTGATTGTATTAAAGGTTATACAGAGCTAGATAATAAGAATCCTTTTTGTGAGATCTTTATTGATTCTATAAAGGAGGAAATTTCTCTTTTTGAAATGGATATGACTGAATACGAGGTGATCCTTGGTCTGCCAGTGGATATTAAGGCCAACATGTGGAAAAGGCCTGCCTAAGAATTAAGTTTATAAAAATATAAATCAAAGTGAATCAAAGTGAACAGAAAAAGACAGACAACGGATGACATCTTTTGAACTCCAAGGCCCAGTCATGCCTTAAGCAAGAGCTTTCCCTTTCATTTCACCGATATGTGAACAGCAAGATATGTTTTTCCTTGAACTACTTAGAATTGGCTATTACTGAAACCCCACATCCTGACTAACCAAACCATATTTGTGGACAAACCAAGCTATTTTTGTGATCTTGGAGATGGAGAGGATTCATAACAGAGATCATGCCTTCATGAATTTATTATGAAGTTAATTTAGATTGAAATTGCCTCAACATTCACGTAAAAACAATCGTTGAGACTTTATTGTGTGCAAAAAATGTGTTTTAGACATATAGTGGTACGCACACATGGCCTTCTACCATACATGTTCTTAAGAAACTAACAATAAGTTGAGAAATTTTATGTTTTTAGCTAATACAAAAGTTATGGCTTCCAAGAATATGAGATTTGGGGGATAAAACAGAGCCATTTATTACCAGGAGTTCCCATGGGAGCATGTAGTTGTTAAACACTGGAAAATAAATTAGAAAAACCCTTTTCCTCATCCTCTCCTTCTGTCTAGTCTATTTTTTTTTCCCTTTTCTCAGATGACCTCATAGGGCACAACTCTAAAGAGATTAATGTGTCCACACAACACTGGAGTTGTTCAAGAGCACACAGCAGTATTGTAAGAAAAAATATTCCCAAAATATTTTCAAATACTTCCTTAGCTTGAACTGGAGGACTTACATAGATGACAGTATGACATCACATGAGGCATTATTTCACATCTGTCATCACATCCCACAGATGATGCTCCAGCATAAGACACCTCCATCATGGAGTGAGCTATGTCATTTCTTCCACTGGTTAGTTATCTATGTACTTAGCAATACACAGTTTACCCCCTGAATCATTCTCCTCTCAATACCTTAGGCATTTTATTAATTTTCTTTTCATTTTGTTTGACTTATTTTCTCTTCTTGAAGAAATATCACTTTGAACTCTGAGCCTTTTGACTTGCTCCAATCTGGGACAAATATCCTGTCTGGGCCCACTGTATATCTGGCCTGTTAGGAATGCCATTAATAGAAACTGCAATAATAATAGCACAGGCATCTAGTAATTGCAATTTTCAGGCATCACTAAATACTTTACCTTTAATAATTCAATTTATGTTTGTTTTTAAAAGTTTTGTGTATGAGATTTCAAGATAAATACAGAAAAACTGATTTGCCCAAGATCATACAGCTAACAAGTGGCCAGGGCAGGACTGTAACAAAGTAATCTGTCTCTAGAGTCCTTGGGAGGTCTGAACATGACTTTTTTTTTTACATGTTATTTATTTTTGAGAGACAGAGACAGAGTGTGAGCAGGGGAGGGGCAGAGAGAGAGGACGACACAGAATCCGAAGCAGGCTCCAGGCTCTGAGCTGTCAGCACAGATTCAGGTCTCAAACTTGTGAATCATGAGATAATGACCTGAGTAGAAGTCGCCGACTGTGCCACTCACGCGACCCTAAATGTTAGTTTCAGAAAATATAAAATTTGATTGAAAATTATTGCTGTATCACTTCCCTTCTTTCTAGCTCATTGAGACATCTGATTGACATATCTGCAGCCCCTGTTGTCTGGACAGCTGGGACTTCTTTCAATCAACATAATCTCTCCTATAATCTGTCTCATTGACTAGTTGAACTCTGTAAATATATCTCTTTTTAAATACCTCCATCAGGTCAATTTCCTCAACTCTCGTTGGGAATACAGTCCAGCGAATTTCTGGGTATCAGCTTGTGCATCCAGTCTCACTATTTTATACAGGATTGATTGGTTTTCTCTGTCAGATGTACCTCTTTTACTGTATAACAGTATTTGACAGCCTTTGTCTGAGATTTGCTATTGTGTATGTTCCCACTAGAATTCATCAAATAATATTCATTATATTTTTCTCTATTTTTCATCCCTCAATAATAAAATAGTGATTAAAAATTCCAGATATATAATACCTTCTATGAGTACATTTTGTTCTGATATTTCTCTATAATCAGACTGATTGCACATTCTCTTTCTCTTTTTGTATCTTTCTATGTTTCTCTCCATCCATTCATGTACTCGCTAGAATAACTTCTCAATGTCTTAATCTTAAGTTTGAGTCTACAGTGACCTCTTATTTCTTGAGATTCAGATTCATATTTCCAAACTATATCCACATCAAGGAAGTAAACACACAATCAAGCACACAAACATACTCAAAAACAATGTCTCTTCAAAATTCCTATCCTTATATGTGCTCTCTGTATGTATTCAGGTATTCTGGATTCAAACTACAGAGTCATTGCTTCTATTTCTCCTTTACTTACATTCGTTAGTTACAAATTGTATTGATGTTATCTCAGCAAAGCCTTTCTGAATCCCTCTATTTCAATTGAAGTTAGCTCTTTTATTTCATAACAGATTATCTCCCTCCTACCATATACATCTTACCCCTACACAGTGAGCAAGTTATTCTGCAAAGGGAGACTTTGAACATTCTAAAAGATATTCTACTTCTCCTATTTCAGATAATACATTGTCATTTTATTTAGAAAACTATGTAATTTATAGATAAAACAAATATATTTTAGAATTATATTTTACAAATGTAAATATTATATAATGTTATATGTATACTAAGATAGTGTCATGTAAAAGTTTTAGACATGTGTTTCTTTTTTCCTCCAGTTAGCTCTTTTTTTTTTTTTTTATAAATTTTAGAAATGAATTTAGATTCCTGGGAAAAGAGAGAATCCTAACTCTTGTTAAATGAAACTTTAAGTACCTCATAGTCAACTCTCAACATTAATTAGCAGTCATCAACAGGGGACTTCATCTTTTCTCTTCCTCAGATATATTCATGCTTTATTCCAAATTTTAAGTGTACTAATTTTTATTTCAAAATAAGAATCTGAAATATAAGAATACAAATTATCTTTAGATGAATTAATAGCGAGTTGATTCATTAAACTATTATCAAATTTGATAAAAGTTATAAATCACTCACTTTTTTCTATTAAAGATTGTAGGAACTGTTATAAAAGTAAATAAATATCCAGGGGCCTCCTAACTGACTCTAGTTAAGCAGAATGAAGAATATAAAATCTATGGCAAAGTTGCCCCAAATCATCATGAATTCTATATCCCTCAATATTTGACAATTTCAAGGATAAATGTAAAACACAAATGGCCGTAAAATAAGATTTCTTTATTTCTTAATTTCTCCTTATTGGTGTATTGAAATGCAACAGATTTCTGTACATTGATACTGTATCCTGCAACTTTCCTGAAATCATGAATCAGTTCTAGTAGGTGGGATCTTTCAGATTTCCTATGTAGAGTACTATGTCATCAGCAAATAGTGAGAGTTCCATTTCTTCCTTGCCTATTTGGATGCCTTTTTTTTTCAGTTGTCTGATTACTGTGGCTAAAACTTCCAGTATTGTGTTAAATAACAATGCTAAGTTACACAATTTCTTATTTTCATTTATGCTTAAAAGTAAGCAAAAATTATATTGTTAGAACATACTGTTTAAAGTTCTAGAATCTTAGTAACCTTTGACACAGCTAAATATTTGTTCAAGTTTAACAAAATTCAAAGGTGCTATGAAATTAAAAAAACTTTTTTTTACTATGTTGATTATAGATTTTATTTTACATGTACCTAATATCCATGCTTAATTAAAAAGTTAAAAGTCTATTTTATTGATAAAGTTAAAATATTATATTTTATTATTTGTGCTTTGTTTTACAATTATTTAGTAAATCTTTTATTAATGTGGTCAGCATTTACTATAGAGACTAAAGAGTAAACTGCCCTTATGTTTAATGAGAGAGATCTTCTGTTTGTCTCCAGTCCAGGTACACTTTGATAAGGACTTAATTCCACTTTAAATTAACTAATAAGATGGAAGGATATAGATTTTGTATGTGAGCAACAGCTCTTGATTCCATTTATAAGAAGAAATTATTACTCCTCTACTTTTTAAAAGATTTTCTCTGATTTACAGGCTTTTAGAAAGACCACAAGTGAATAAGTTCTTTATCCTTACAATTTTTGAATATGTCTTTGATTATATTTAATGTCAGTGTTGTTTACTTTCAGTCATGTTGGCCCTTTGATGCAGAGCAATGAAAATTATTTTTATTGACTCACACCTTATAAACCTCAAAATATTTAGTACATAGATAAGTCTAATACATAATAGTTACTGGAATTTCAAAATTCATTGACTTCTTAAGCAGGAGAAACTTAAAAAAAGAAAAGTTTCTTCTTTTTTTTATCTTTAGCTTAAAGTATTATCTATTGCTGCCATAATTACTAAAATTCTTTGAACTGAGTCTTGTTTTTCCCTTCCTTTTCTTTTATCTCTATCCCCAAAGCCATTAGATTAAAATTTCAAGTCTCTTAACAGCACTCCTTCTTCCTGAATAATGCCCACATGCTTATAGGCATTCCTATGGGGTTTTGTTCAATTAAAAATATCATAAGAGATATAGCAAATTCAGAAATAATATTGAGAACATTTATTCCTAATTATCAGAAAATGTTCTAAATACAGCACATTTGTACTTGGGACAAATATAAATCTAATATGTTAATGCTATATGGGACATTGTAGGCATTCATAAAGAATTACATAACATTTAAAATTGGTATTTCAGATTTACTTTGAAACCGTTTAGCTTTTAGGGGGCTGAACTGAGTTCAGAATAACAATGCATAAGGAATAGAAACTGATGTGTGAAATGATTATTAATAGAATGTCTTATAAAGTGTCTTACAAAATGGTGACCTTGAAATCAAGTAGAAATTTGAGAAGTTAAAATTTATTTTATGTGGAAGTCTTTAAAACTGAAATAATTAACTGAGATTGGAGTCAAGTACACAAGTTTGTTTTTTTCTCTCTCTCTCTCTTCTTTTCTTTAAATTTGTGGTGGAAAATGTATGACTGTAAAGAATTTATGTAGTCTGTTCTATCTTGACCCAAAGGACTCTACTCAAACCATTAATTGTGGTCTTTTCCACTAATTGAGATTTAGACTGACTTTGTTCTAATAAATTAGCCTCTGTTGTGCATCATTTTAAATGCTCCAGTGAACACACACATTTTCCAATTTCAAATGAATCCAATTGATGTATTGCCATGAATACACCTTGATGCTGTGTTTCAATATTTTGCAGAGGTTCATCTTAGCTCCTTGTTAAAGAGTTTCAAGAAAGAGGATTAAAAATTTTACTCTATATTGTTGTGGACTGATGCATCTTTTAAAATACTAATTCCGTATTTGAACTCAGAGTGTTATGTCCCAAAATGAATGAAAGAAGATAAAAGGGCAATTAAAATAACAGACTACATTACTTGATTTATTTTTTAAAAAAAGCTTAGAAGTTATAGTCACTTTAGATTCATACTACAAGTGATTTGAAAAAAAGTCTTCTACTCCTTTGAAAAACTGTAGGTAGCAAAATGGTGTAAGTATTAGTATTTTAACATGAATTTGAAAAATTGAAAATTCTCTCATGATTTTGGACTGTATAAGCAAAACACAGGTTTCAAAGCAGTATCTTCAATAATTTTTTCAATTAATTTATTATTATATTTAATATCCAAATACCTTTTTAAAAGTTTTTAATGTTTATTTATTATTGAGACAGAAACAGAGCATGATTGGGGTAGGGACGACACAGAATCTAAAGCAGGCTCCAAGCTCTGAGCTGTCAGCACAGAGCCCGATGTAGGACTCAAACCCACAAACTGTGAGATCGTGACCTGAGCTGAAGTTGTATGCTTAACCTACTGAGCCACACAGGTGCCCCAATATCCATCTACTTTTAATGGCAAGTGTATTTGTAAAATTATTTTATTTACTTATAGATGAATATTTGGAAAATAGAATTCATTACACTTCCATAGATTTTTCACACACAAAGAAATATAAAAAGGGGAAATACTGAAATATTAGCCTGTCCCTTACACATTTGGAGTAGTCCAGATTACCACCATGTTAATGTCAAAAATAACGTATCATATAAGTTCTTTTATTACCCGAATCCTATTCTTTTTATTACAGTGACAGCTACATTTGTAATTTTAATACCGCTCTTCACTCCAGGACAAATATACATTAATTTCTACCTGAAATTATCTTTCTTACCTCCACCATTTCCCATCACCTGGTTAAATACTATGTGTCCATTATGATTCAGTTTCAAACTTCTCTTTTGTTCTCTCAAAACACCTATGCATTTCAGGTTAGTGAGTATATCACATTGTCCTTTTAGTAACATTCTCAGCCGCTAACACAATATCTGGAATAAAGGAGGAATGTAGTGTTCAACTGCATTTCATTAGGAGCCCAAAGAAATAATTGCACACAACCAATATACTGAAAACACTCTTTGTGTGTTTAGGAAAGACAGAGATCAAGCTGAACTGCTACAAGATTTTAGTGAGGCTTTGTAGAATGGAATATAGATCAAGAAAATGATGAATGAGTAAACTTTAGATATTTGGATAGAGAGGACAAAAACAATATTACAGAGGGATTGAATTGAGGAAAGCTTTAAAATTTTAAATTATTACAATCTACTTTGAGATCATATGTGAAGTAGACATGGTAACTTGATGCACTGTGAGAGGTATGAATTTGATCTTACCAGAGATTCAAACTGGGATATTTTATTTAAAAAATTTTTTAATGTTTATTTATTTTTGAGAGAGAGCAAGAGAGAGGCAGAGAGAGAGGAAGGCACACAATCCAAAGCAGGCTCCAGACTCTGAGCTGTCAGCACAGAGCCTGATGTGGAGCTCAAACCCATGAACTGTGAGATTATGACCTGAGCCAAAGTTAGACGCTTAACCAACTGAGTCACCCAGGTGGCCCCAACTAGGACATTGTAGATCTACCACTAGATCCTCAGGCCCCACAAGCATATTGAAAGACACTGTTATAACTCACAAAGCTGAAAAAATAAAATAAAATATAAGAAATAAAGAAATAAAAGAAAAGAAGAAAGGAAAGACACGGTTGAAAACTTTAGCTTTCTAAAGCATAATGAATGAGCATAATGAAATCCCACCAATCTGATGATGGTTTCCGGAATGGACTCTACTGACCGTTCTCTACCTATTCCATCCCTGGCCCCATTAATGCCATTCACACTCTTAAAAATTATTGAAGACCCAAGAATGATTTTGCAAATGTTTTGAGTGAAGTCTATAAAGAAATTCTGTTCTACACAGATGTGTAGTTGGAAAAAGGAAGACCTCAAGGACCTCAGGCATCCTCAGATCACATGTCCATGACCATTGAATTAAAGGGAATGTGGAAACCTACTAATTATGAGCCTATTATAGGACTGGAACTATTAGGTAAAAGTGTAAATGGTTTCATCCAATTGCTTAGCATACAAATCAGTATCTTTTAACTTGCCCAGGACTAATTCTTAAACAAAGACATTTTTTACTCCCTAATGTGTCCCCTGGTATATAACTGATACTTCATCAAACAATTTTCATGCCACTACAAGAATTTGAACCAATAGCCTTAAACAAATTCTAGAAATGTAGTAGAATGTGTTTTATGCAGTTTGATGCTTTCTTTTGTAACAAGACAGACAACGTAACAGAGATAAGATGAACTTTTACTTTGTCCTCAGTATAGTACTCACACGTGTTCTGGGAGTGCACACTCAGACACAGTGGAACATTGTGACAGTGACACAATAGAAATCTGTGTGGAAGGACATAATGCAGAAGCACTTGCCTCTGTTACTGCACACCTTTCCTACTTCCAGTGGGCCTCATCTTTTTCAAACATCTCCTTCCCCATGTCCATCAAATTCTTACTAGTAATAATGTTTATTATTTATTTAATTATGTCTCATTAACATGTAATTATATGTGCAGTGTCACCCAGAGGCTTTATTTCTTAGGCAAAGATGGAATATCTGTTGTTGTAGCATTTCTCTTGTGACATTCGGTCAATCCATCATTGTGCAACACTGAATTTCTTCTGGATTAACTTGTAGGGAATAAATCCTTTATGTTTTCAGAACTAGCTATTTTAACTCCATATGTCTATAACTCAACTTTTTCTACTTACACTTGTCTACTATTACCACTACCTATTAGAGACATAGAACTATAACAGAATGGTATGCACTTCAAAGAAGACACAAAACAGTCGTACGTGTCCAAAGTATCCACATGGGAATAGCAAATAAGCCATAATAAAAAAAAATAGTGAATAATTAATGTGAATAAGTTTTTATAAAAGGAAACATGTCATTTTTTTCCTCAATCGCATAATGATATTTTTTCTATTTGACTTGTCTTGAACAATCTATGTTCTTCCTTCAAATGTGTCTTATTAGCCACATATGTTATCAGCTCTCAATATATTCTTTCAGAATTCTACTTTCTATCAGATGATATTGCTGTTCCATTGCTTTAACCTTTGTTTTTGTGCAGATGCTTCCTGAATTTGTCTTTATAATTACTCACCACAAATCTGACCAGGAACATGACCAAAGATTTTCACTTTGGAATCTGGCTCACATCCAAACTTTGATTTGTATTCTTATCACCAGCATTTAGATCATGGACTCTGTATGCCTTGCCTTAGCTATTTCAACAGTGTCCAGACTGTTATTTTTATTATCATACTGAACAGATCTCAATACATTCAAGCTCTCACCATTTTATCTTCCCCGAAGAAAAAACGCATTTTGCCATTATACTGTTCAAATTCCTTAATATGCCACGTAGACTAACATCCAGACCCACGAATTTTAAAATTTGAAGATATATATTATTTTCCCTCTATTGCTCTTCTTTTAAAATTCCTGCTCAATAGGACAGAAAGCCGGGGGGGGGGGCGGGAAATGGGAATTTTCTAAAGCAATTAAGGGGTAAGCCAAAACAAGGAGAAGGAGACTTATGAGTAGCTGCTATGCAGATAATTTAGGAGTTTAAAGGAAAGTTGCTCCTGACAGTTGGTGGTTGACGAGATGAAAGGGGCAGAGAGACCGTTTGGTCCAATACAAATGAATATGTATCATTCAGGGAAGCTGCTTCAGCCACTATCAAAGAAGAAAAAAAATAGCATGCCTAGAAATTTTCAGAAGCTTCAACAGGCAATCCAAATGAACTGATCACATGTGTAACAACCAATAAATAACAGTGGACTCAAACTGACACATTTGAACCGCAGACTTTTCCAGTATTTGACTCAGGTAGCTTTGTATGGAGTTGAACCATCTATTTAATCTTGTATTTCGCCATCACTAGACAGTATGGCAGGGGAATGAGGGGCGTGTGGACTGTCACCCAAATGGAAAGTAGTCTTCGAAAGTGACCACATGGGTCTACAGTTTCAAATCAAATATTACAAAATGAAAAAGACCTTCAATTGGTCATAATGACATATTCTTAGATATGTCTCCTGACACAAGGGAAAGAAAAGAAAAATAAACTGTAGGGACTACGTCAAAATAATAAGCTTCTACACAGCAAACAACTAATAAAACTACAAGACAACCTACTGAATAGAAGATATTGCAAATGACATATCCAATAAAGAGTTTGTATCCAACATATATAAAGAACTGATACAACTCAACACCCAAAAAACAAATAATATAATTTAAAAATGGGAAGAATATATGAATAGACATTTCTCCAAAAAAGACAGGCATATGGCCAACAGACATAAGAAAAAATGTTCAACATTACTTATTACCAGGGAAATGGAAATCAAAACCGCAATGAGATATCACCTCATACCTGTCAGAATGGCTAAAATAAAAAAATTTAAGAAATTACAAGTGCTGGTGAGGATGTGGAGAAAAAGGAAGCCTCTTGCGCTGCTGGTGTGAATGCAAACTGTTGCAGGTACTGTATGTACAAGACAGTATGGCAGTTCCTCACAAACTTAAAAATAGAATTACCCTACAACTGAAAAATAGAACTACCCTACACTCCAGTAATCATGCCACTTTGGGTATTTACCCAAAGAATATGAAAACACTAGTTCAAAGGAAAAATGCACCCCTATGTGTATTACAGCATTATTTACAATAACCAAACTATGAAAGCAGTCCATGTGTCCATCAATACATGAATAGATAAAGGATATATGACATATATAAAAGAATGTTATTCAGCCATAAAAAAACAATGAAATCTTGCCATTTGCAACAACATGGATGGATCTAGAAAATAATGCTAAGCAAAATAAGCCAGTCAGAGAAAGACAAATGCCATATGATTTCACTCACATGTGAAATTTAAAAAACAAACAAACAAAATGAACAAAGGAGAAAGAGACAGAGAGACAAACCAAACAATAGTCTCTTAACTATAGAGAACAAACAGATGGTTATCAGAGGTGAGGGGGATGGGTGCCTGGATGAAATAGGTGAGAGGGATTAAGAGAACACTTATCTTTTTTTATTAATCTTAAAAATTAATTTAAAATTAATAATAGTTACTAATTTTCAATGTTTATTTATTTTTGAGAGACAGAGAGAGGCACAACAGAGTAGGGAAGGGACATAGAGAGAGAGAGACAAAGAATCCAAAGCGGGCTTCAGGCTCTGAGCTGCCAGCACAGAGCAGTGCTTGAACCCACGGACTGTGAGATCATGCCCTGTGCTGAAGTCAGATGCTTAACCAACTAAGCCACTCAGGCGCCTCATGAATACCGTTATCTTGATGAGCATGAGTACTATATGGAATTTTTGAATTCCAAATTTATTGTACACCTGAAAGTAACATAACACTGGAATGTATGCTAACTATACTGGAATTAAAATAACAAAATAAAATTTAAATTTAATTAAAAAATAGATAAGATGAACTTCTAAAAACAAAGAATGGTTGTTTGCCAAGAGCTTGGGAAATGGGAAATGAGAAGACATTGATCAAAAGATACAAACTTCGGCTTATAAAAGGAATAAGCTCTGGGGATCTAAGTATGGTGACTATAGGAAATAATACTGTACTATATACTTGAAAGTTGCTGAGAGCATTGATCTTAAATGTTCTCACCATAACAATAAACGTGGTAATTATGTGAGGTAAAGGATATGTTAACCAACCTTATCGTGGTAATCCTTATTGTGATAATATACACATGCATCAAGTCATCACACTGTGCCCCTAAACTTACACATTGCCATATGTCAGTTCTATCTCAATAAAGCTAATGGGGTGGGGGAGAAACCTCTCCAATTGGCAGAAAAAAATTGAACCTATATTAAATCTTTTAACAAACTGACATAAATTTTATTTTGGTCATTCTTTACCCAATCTAGTGTAGGTATGTTTATTTCACTACAAAAAATACCAAAAAAAAAAAAAAAAATTAAAAAAAGAATAAGTCTGAACAGAGGGTTTTAAAACAGGATGATATATATTGCACATATGTGATGCTACCTTCCTAAAGTCTGAAGAGATGAAAATAAATCTGAAATATATGTGGCCATAAGGGATTTGGATAAGCCATGGTGAGAGAATGGGCCTGTATGGTTATAGAAGAAAAGGACTCCATGACAGTCCAGAATCTAACAAGGAAATAGACCTTTCCTTTAACCTCGTCATCCATAGGAATGAGTTGTTTCTTTGAGCAAATCATAATTCTGACGGAATTTTAAATAGGAAGAATTACTTTCTTTATGAAATTACGTGTTTCTATCTTAAAATCCAAATGGAGAGAACAAAATTGATCAATATGTATTTTCTGGTTTGTGAGGCATGTATGACAGTAAATGATTACACTAACAGGTATTAAAGTCTATCCATTTTCCTTATTATCAAGAAAAGATGGGGCTTTATTTTACTTTTACATTCAGTAAGACATGCTTTCCTTGGTGCTAATGTTTGTGTTTTCTTTAAAATTTCCCAGGGCAAAATACATAATACATATAATGAGTTAGAAATGATCGTTATTCATTTATAGCCTCTCCAGTTAGAGTGAAATATTGTCGTTTTTAGGTCATTGTATAATGGTGTTTCTGGCATACGTGGATTGAATAAAGTAACTTTCAGTGCCAAGGTTAATGTATCAACTTCAGGTAGTTGCTTTGTTGAATTTTGTTAAATATTCTTGAGCTTCTCTAACCCTCTGAGACAGACTGAAATGAAAAGGAATTTAATTAGAGTGTGCTGGGAATGTAATGTGATACATTAAGTTTTTATTAAGAAAACTGGCACTGAACTACAATGTTATTGGTCCTGAAATTATCTTTCTAGATAAACAAAATTCACATATGTGTAGATAAGGACAGTGGATGCAAAGGGAGCTTATCAAAAAGTACTAATTCAATGAAAGTTTACATCATAAAATGATTTTGAAAATAAAAAAAAAAAGAATTTTCTCATACCGTGTAAAATTCAGAAATAAAGCTCCTGTTTAATTTTGGAATCACTGTACAAGATCAGTTATGCCGTACCACTTTCGTCATTGGAATTCAGTACTTCTGTGATTAATTTCAAAGGCACATTGGTCCAGGATTATTATTAGGTTGGTCTGTTAATGCAAAATCTGTCAAGAAGGCCTTGAAGTGGAAATCACACAGATGCATACAAAGTTCTAGTTTAAAATATCTTTAACTCAAAGATTTGGCTGTTTTTGTCTCATTTGGTGAAGGAAGCTCAAAATTAACACAATTAATTCAAATGGCCCGTGTTTTTAGAAGTGTGTAATAGATTCTGAGGAAAAAAACACTGATACTTCCCAAAATAGCTGAATTTAATAGAAGTCTGCTTATTCTAAGGAGCTAATATGAATTGAATAATTATTAATATTATATTAATAACAAATTAATAAAATTGTGTATAATAACATACAAAATGAGATAAAGAAATCACATAAATAGCAAAAGTGTTTTCCAGAATTTTAAAGTCTGAATAAAACAGAGAAGACTTCTCCCCCACCCCCACCCCGCCATCAGGTCCACACACATTATTTACATTATTTTGACATCAATTGTTTTATGTTTATTTATATGTCAGAGAGAGAGAGACAGAACACAAGCAGGGAAGGGGAAGAGAGAAAGTGGGACACAGAATCCGAAGCAGGCTCCAGGCTCTGAGCTGTCAGCACAGAGCCTGACGGAGGGCTCAAACCCAAGAACCACAAGATCATGACCTGAACCAAAATCAGACACTTAACCAATTGAGACAACCAGGAGACCCTACATTATTCTGATATCAAATAGTTATGTGTGACTATCTCATATATGACAGCTAAAATTTTGATAAATCTCCAGTTCAATTAACCCATCATCACAATATTTTATCTGATTTATTTACTTTAATATAATCTATTATTTAAATTATCTGAGTAATTATCTAATCTTGTGTTTAGTTTAGTATATGCAACTACAATGCCATAAAATAACCATGATAATTTATTATCATTTTGACTATCTCAAGCATCCACTATTAGAAATCAATCACTTAGAATATTATATATAGATATTCTAATTTTTAGTATGATTATTTCAGCTTTTTTATGTTCATTTATTTTTGAGAGAGAAAGAGAGAGTGTGTATGGGGGGTGGGGTGGACAGAGGATCTGAAGCACCATTCAGGGCTTGAACTCACCAAACAAGATCATGACCTGAGCCGAGGTCTGACAGTTAACTGCCTGGGCCACCTAGGTGTTCAGAAATTTCATCTTTTTAACTAGAACTCCATAAATGCACTACTTCTTCATGTGTTTTCCTTGTAATCAGTAGGTTTATTTTCTCAAAAATATTAAAAACAAGTCTGACTTAGCGATGTTTCACCTTAAAGTTTTTGACTTTTTGATAGTGCAAAAGCAATATGCATGCAGTAGAAACTGCACTTTAAATTTTGAAGTTTTCCCTTTTCCTGGGCTGGGGCATGCAGCAAATATTCTTACATGATGCTGGACAGTGGTGGGAGCCGTGGCTCCCTCCCAATCAGCCATGACACCCTGTGGCTCGACAACTGATACATTTAACAACCATGCTGTAGCGTTACAGTCTTCTGTTTTTCACTTTCGGTTCAGTATTTAGTAAATTACATGAGCTATCCAACCCTGTATCATAAAATGGGCTTTCTGTTACAGGGTTTTGCCTGACCGTAGGCTAATGAAAGTGTGGTGAGCATGTCAGGTAGGCTAGGCTAAGCTGTGATGTTCCATATGTTAGATGAATTCAATGCATTTTCAACTTAATGATATTTTTTAACTATCACTTAAAAATTTTTTAACTCACTTAAAAATCACTATTTTAGGTGAGTTTATCAGGCCATACCGCATTGTAAGTTGAGGAAGATCTGTAGTACTTCTCAAAGTTTCTTTTAAAATGACAAATATATTTTGTTAAAACTAAATGGATTCTAAAACACATTTAGTGTAAACCTGTGCAAATTTCAAATCTATTACCCCCCAAGAATTGTAAGCTCTTTGATCAATAAGCATCACTTTCAGTGCTTATATTTAAGGAGAACTATTCTACGAGCCAGGAAGAGAGCCTTGCCAGAAACTGAAGCTACATATACTTTGTTTTCGGACTTGCAGCCTCTAGAAGTGTGAGAAATATGTGTCTGTTGTCTAAGCTACCCAGTCTATGGTTTCTTGTTATGGCAGCCTGAGCTGACTAATACATCTGCCAACATCAAAATATTACCTCAAGATGAATTACTAGTCAAAATAATATGTAATGTAAATTCTGGACCCAAGGCAAGTCTTCTCTCTTCTGTTTGGAGTAGTAGAACTATACATAATGCAGCCAGTTCTTCCTGACTTAAACTTTACGTTTTTCATCAGTCACAACATTAGCAGCTGTGTTTCTTCTTACTAAAGGATCCTAGAAATAAATGCAGGTGTTCCTGGAGACAAATGCAAATGATATCAGCTTCCTCATTTTTTAATCCACTGAGTGTTTAATTATGAAATGCTGTCTCTCCGTGTTATTTATGTTAATAGGACACCTTACAAAATAGATGAAGAGCAAGAGTTAAAATTTCAGAAAAGTTCATGAATTATTCTGATCATCAATCACGTCACTGTTGACAAATGTTCCATATGTTCAGAACGTCTCATGCTTTCCTTGATTTTTAATGTGCTTGGAATATCAATGCTTGAATAAAACCATGTCTCAATTTCAAAAGGAACATAGTAGGCTAATATGTGACTTTAAATGTTAATTTACCTTTCTCATCTGTTACAACATCCTGATTTATATCCTTTGCTGTATTTACTCATATATGAATCTCACTCGACTTAAATGGGAACAACGTTAAGGCTGTGTGGCTAGGGTCCATGTTTTATACCATTTTCTGATTTTAACAACAACTAACGGTAAACATTTCAAGAGGTGTTTTGAGGTAGTGCACAAAATTTTATAAATAAGGGTTATTCATAAAGTGTCCATAATTCTCCCTCTGACTTTCACCAAGTGATTGTGACTTGAAAGTCTTGGATACTTTGTATGCACCGATAGAAAATGACTTCAGGCGAGTAACTTAGACTCACTGTCCGTTATTCCCTCATTGAAAAGAGGGATGTTAAAAGTACCTATCTCACTTTTATTGGAGGGATTACAGGTTTTTTAAACTGCAAAGCATAGTGCTAGCTATAGTAGTGCTATATAAGTATTAGCATTTATTTTCCTAATTATTATTAATAATATTAAATTAACTTATTTTATCATTTATGGAAATTTGAGTATTTGCTACAGGGCTTCTGCAAACATCCACTGAACACAGAGAGATATATAACAAACACAGCCAATGAGTCTGGCCAACAGTTCTCAGTGGCTCCAAGTTCTGATCATTGTGATTCAGTCCTCCTGATCCGTCTCTCTTGAGGACTGATTTTTACAAATTTTAAGTTTATTCTGAGAGAGAGACAGAAAGAATGAACAGGGGACAGAGAAAGAGGAGGACAGAGAATCTGAAGCAGGCAGAGCCTGATACGGGGCTTGAACTTATGAACCATGAATGAGATCATGACCTGAGCTGAAACCAAGAGTTGGAGGCTTAACCGAGCCACCCAGGCCCCTCATAAAGACTGATTTATAGGAATGCCCCGAGTTATTTTGCTCCTCAGCTTACCTCTTCCCATTCCCTTTAACCCGCTCCCCACCACTGTCCCACTTCTCTTTTATTCTCTTCCTTTCTATAAATTCAGAAGTGGGTTTTTAATCTGTGTATTTGTAATCTGCACTGGTGAGAGCTTACACGGTGCATGGAAAAATTCAGATTTGCCTGAGTCTCTTTTTGAAGCTACTATTTATTTAGAACAGTTTTGCTACATGGAGTACTTGGTTTTTATAGTCATTATCTCTACTTCTCCCAAAACTTTTGTAAGAAGTGTATGCACAAAAATAAACTCAAAACGGATAAAGGACCTGAACGTGAGACAGGAAACTATCAACACCCTAGAGGAGAATGCAGGAAACAACCTCCTTGACCTCCACCGCAGCAACTTCTTACTTGACACATCCCCAAAAGCAACAGAATCAAGAGCAAAAATAAATGATCGGGACCTCATCAAGATTAAAAGCTTCTGCACAGCAAAGGAAACAATCCACAAAACTAATAGGCAACCAACGGAATGGGAAAAGATAGTCGCAAATGACATATCAGATAAAGGGTTAATATCCAAAATCTATAAGGAACTCACCAAACTCCCGGAGAAACAAACAACCCAGTGAAGAAATGGGCAGAAGATATGAACAGACACTTCTCCAAAGAGGACATGCAGATGGCCAACAGACACATGAAACGATGCTCAGCATCCCTCCTCATTAGGGAAATACAAATCAAAACCACATTGAGATACCACCTCACGCCAGTCAGAGTGGCTAAAATGAGCAACACTAGATGCTGGCGAGGATGTGGAGAAACGGGCACCCTCCTGCACTGTTGGTGGGAATGTAAACTGGTACAGCCCCTCTGGAAAACAGTGTGGAGGTTCCTCAGGAAACTAACAATAGAACTCCCCTATGACCCAGCAATAGCACTGCTAGGAATTTACCCAAGGGATACAGAAATGCTGAGGCATAGGAGCACATGTACCCCAATGTTCATAGCAGCACTCTCCACAATAGCTAAAACATGGAAAGAGCCTAAGTGTCCATCAACAGATGAATGGATCAAGAAGATGTGGTTTATCTATACAATGAAATACTACATGGCAATGAGAAAGAATGAAATCTGGCCATGTGTAGCAACATGGATGGACCTTGAGGGTGTTATGCTGAGTGAAATAAGTCAGGCAGAGAAGGACAAATATCATATGTTTGCACGTATGGGTGGATTAGGAGGAACTTAATGGAGGACCATGGGGGAGAAGAAGGGAGGAAGTGGTGGGGGAAAGGGAGAGAGGCAAACCACGAGAGACTCTTGAATGCTGACAAAAACTGAGGACTGATGGGGGTCAGGGGAGAGGAAGGGTGATGGGCATGGAGGAGGGCACTTGTGGGGATGAGCACTGGGTGTTATATGGAAACCAATTTGACAATAAACTATTTGTAAAAAAAAAAAAAAAAAGAAGTGTATGAGGAAGCATGCTTGGAAAGCACCTGGCTTGCCTAGTTTTAGGCAGCTAAGAAGTGACAAATACTTGTTTCACCTCTGACTTAGAAGACTCAAAATCATATGCTATTTTCAAAAGATTGATAGAATATGGATATATGAGAGGAGCAAAATGCACATCTCACAGTTTAAAAGGTCTTACTGTGAAGTTTCTAGTAGGAAAACTAAAATAATAGTACAGGGGTCCACAGACTGCTGAGCCATCTATGAACAGAGATCAGGGAGTTTGTGAATTTAAGTGGAAAGAGTATAGCTTTATTTTATTGAACTCAAAGAGAACTATATTATTTCAATCATAAATATAGAAAATAAATAAAAGTAGCATATTTGTCAGTAAGAAAACCCAGTTTTTTAAATTTTATATATCTTTTTGACAGATCCAGAGACAGTGTGAGTCAGGGAGGGGCAGAAAGAAAGGAAGAGAGAGGATCCCAAGTGGGCTCATTGCTGTTAGTGCAGAATTTGATGTAGGGCTCAAACTCACAGATCTGCAAGATCATGACCTGAGTCAAAACCAAGAGTGGGGCCCTTAACCAACTGAGCCACCCAGGTGTCCTAAGACTTCAAAGGTGTTTAATGTAATACTGCAGTTATTCCACATAATTATTTCTACTGATTACTACTTCAAATTATTATTGTTATTAAATACATTGCTGTATCTTATTTCACCCTATTAGTAAGGAAGGACATAAATACTATTTTTGTGGTTTTAATATTTGATAAATGAATTTTATACAGTTTGTGTCCTTGCACACCTACAACTCTTCTTTTATGTATCTAAAAATTATAGTGGAAAAATGGCCCATTGTCTTCACTAGACTCTCAGAGGGGCTCACATACACAGACATTTAAGGATCTCTTTACTAGGATATATGGTACCTGAAAACATGAAATCTTAACAAATACATCCAAAACATGGAGTATGACATCCAAAACATGAAGCCTATGACATCCTTGTATTTCACAAGGTATAGATGGTAATACAAAAATGTAATTATACTATCTACAAATCTAATTTCTAACATCTTACTTATGGGCTTGAAATAATGCACAGGGCTAATATAACTCAGTGGGTTAACAGGTACAACTAAAGTAGATTTCAGATATTTTTGAGAATGTATTTATTGAACAACTTACTGTCACGGTTTTGGGGTCAAAGGAGAAATAATCTTTGGAAAATACAGTCATTTGCAGCATCATGATTTTTATGCCCTGGATGGATATAAAAGGATAACAACAAATAAGATGGAAAAAAACGCAATTGAGTGGGAATAGAGATGAGAGTAATGTCCCTTTATGAAACAAAAGAGAACTTTTATTATACATATGAAATGCTTCTTGACGAACTTGAATAGTAACTTTGCTGAATAGCAAGGCCCAAGATAGAAGATTCAGCTTTTGCTTAAGGAAAACTTGGGTAGTGACCAGAAATTTGGTTCCCATCCTATTCAGTCTTGAGAATCTCACTGTCTATGAAGCTGCTTGTCATGAACCAGGGCATTTCAGAATTAGATAATAGAGCAATTCAGTGAACTGTAATGCACATTAAGAAATAGAGAGTTTTTGTGTTACCTTTGGGGAAAATGTCCTTTGGTTCCACTGAGAGATGCTGTCACTGACCTGCATTAAACATAAAATGTAATATTGATTTTTAAATGCATTTTTAAATGTATTCTACATGTACTACTTAGATGAGAAATCTTCTTCTATACTTACAATAAAAACCTTGGTATTTCCACAGGATGACTCCACCAACTGATTTTAGTTTAATTCTTCACCAAACCACAATGATTTGATAGTTTAACTAACTACATGAAATTAATCAGGTATAACAGCTTATAATTGTTAAGATCTGCTGTCTGTCCCCAATATAACTTAAACACTAATACTAAATATGTAACTATATCTATATCTTTTTATATGTAGATATATATGTATATGTACATATAATATACATATACATTTTACATATACATATACATATATATATGTAAAATCTCATTTGAAGAGATATGCCATGTGTGAATTGACAAATGGTCAATTTGTCCAAAGTAATTGAGCCCCTATGAACACTTGTTTTTTGTGATTTTTGCTGGGATATAGTAGAAATACATAAAAAATTATTTTAAGAGAAAAAAATATTAACTTGTTTTACACGCTTCTTTAATGGCTGTTTTTGTAGCTGATTCCTTAATTATTTGAACTTTTCTTAAATGTCGGCCTGGTGCCAAGGTGACAGTCTGCTGGAGTGGTCAGAATTTCTGCCTACTAGTTTACTCAGACTTAGTTTGGAAAAGAATAATAAATGTACACAACACAATGTATCACAACACAAAGCTATGTGCAAAATATCTGGTTTTGAAGTTTAGAGGTAATAATACCTGACACTTGGCACATTACTTATCACTGAATAACAAAATAGTAGTTAGTTGTTTTATTATTATATTTTTATAAATTAGTTATGTAAATGAGCAAATGGGAGGCCCCAAGTGAGCATTCTCAGGAAAGATTATGAGAACTTCTTGTTGAGCTTGTGATACACTTTAGTTGAGTTGTAAAAAGCAAGTAGAAATTGCACAGCTAGAAGAACATGATTGCAGAGATGAGGTGGGAAGTCAGTCCTGTAGGGCAACATAAAATACACTGTGCTGGAATTTGAAGAAGATGGTATTGGTTATACCTTCGAGAAACTACAAAAGAAGATGCACCATGAGCAGAACTACAATGGAGACATTAACAAAGGTTGTGGGAGAATAGAATATACAGTGATCCCTTCTGACTGCTACAAAATCAAAGTAATAATTCTAAATCACTCTTCCAATCTCCGGAAACATTACAATCAAAAACTTGCTGGTGAAAGCCCCCCAAAATAGCTTAAAGGCTATTAAAATTGCTAGATTTTTTAACTTACAGGGAACCAAATGAAGGATGCATAGAAGGGAAGGAGGAAGGGTAGGAGAGAAGAAAGAAATACTCATTGGTTTGCAAGGGATGAAACAAATTTGAAAGACACTGAAGCAGCAGACTTTAAAAGCATTCATCTTCAGTGGTGGAAAGCTAATAGAGGAAGGAGTCTAGTTCAGTCCTCCCCTAGCCCTCTGAGTTTCCTGAACCAATTCCTCTGTAATGCACAATAGAAATGAATTACTAGGAAAATAAAGTGAAAATAAAAAGGCTTAAAAATTAATTTATTTTTATTACCAGATTCAACAGACATTAACTTGCATTAATGTCTATTGTATGCAATGCAATGTACAAAGCTGTATACATTACCCATTAAAGGGTACAAACCAGTTATTATTTAAACTTTAAATTTCAACATTATGAAATTATAATGAAACAAAGTTTTGAGTAGAATAGCAGCTCTTTATAACAACTACCTATGTACATAATTTGACCTAGCAACATTGTGCCAATTGTTTAAGATTTTAATATGGTGAGTGACCTCGCTTCTTTTTAAACTTAGCTATTTGAGATTGGATTGATGACAGTTTTGCACTAAGGGAATAATATGTAATTACATATATATATATTAGAGTAATATATAATTATATATATTAGAATAATATATAATTATATATATATTAGAATAATATATATTTATAGAATATATATAATTCTATATATACATAGAAATATATATATATTAGAGAGATAAAGAGCATGCACATACACATTAGTAGGGGAGGACCAGAGGGAGAGAGAGAGAATCCTAAGCAGGCTCTATGCTCAGTTTGGAGCCCAAAGTAGGGCTAGATCTCACGACCCTGGTATCATGATCTTTTTTGAACAATAATATAAATAAATATAAAAAAATCACACATATTTAAAGTATATAGTTTGTGGGACACCTGGGTGCCTCAGTCAGTTAAGCGTCCCACTTTAGCTCA
This sequence comes from Hyaena hyaena, assembly GCF_003009895.1. Lineage (NCBI taxonomy): Eukaryota > Metazoa > Chordata > Mammalia > Carnivora > Hyaenidae > Hyaena > Hyaena hyaena. The sequence continues at coordinate 40,824 of NW_024082084.1, read as the reverse complement.
GGTCATGATCTCACAGCTCATGGGTCTGAGCCCTGTATCAGGCTCTGTGCTGACTGCCAGCTCAGAGCCTGGAGCCTGTTTCAGATTCTATATCGCCTTCTCTCTCTGACCCTCCCCTGCTCACACTGTGTCTCTCTCTCTTTCTCAGAAATAAACAAAACATTAAAAAAATATTTAAAGTAGAGGGGAGACGGAGGGAGGAAAACCATGAGAGACTCTTGAATGTTGAGAACAAACTGAGGACTGATGGGTATGGGAGAGAGGAGAAGGGGGTGATGGGCATGGAGGTGGGCACTTGTGGGGATGAGCTCTGGGTATTATATGGGAACCAACTTGACAATAAACTGTTAAAAAAATAAAAATAAAAAAAATTAAAGTATATAGTTTGATAAATTTTGACATATGCATATATCCATGAAATATAATCATAATCAAGATAATAAATATATCCAATCCCCCCAAAATTTTTCTCAGGATTTGTTGTGATCTTTCCCTGCCATACCCTCTCTATTGGTCTCCAAGAAATGACTGATCTACTTTCTGTCACTATAGATTAGCTTATAGTTTCTAGAATTTTATGTAAATGGAACACTATATTATTTTCTGTATTTTCTGTCTGGATACATTCACATAGGATAATTGTTTAGGGATTTACTTATGTTGTTGCATGTATTTATTGTTCATTTATTTTTTTAAGTGTTTATTTAAATTCCCATTAGTTAACATGCAGTGTAATATTAGTTTCAGGTATAGAATTTAGTGATTCATCACTCGCGTACAACATCCAGTGCTCATCACAACTGTGCGTTCATTTTTATTGTTTGGTAGTATTACATTCAAAGATATATCAAATTTTGTTTATCCATTTACCTAGATTGTATCCTGATTATGGCTAATATGAGTACAGCTGTTATGTATAAAAGTCTTTGTAAAGATCTATGCTTTTTTTTTTTTTTTTCTCTTCTCTTGGATGTAGGAGAATGGTTGGAGCATAAGGTGTTTGCTTTACTTCATAAGAAACTACCAAACTCTACAAAAATGGCAATACCTTTTTTAATCCCCACCATCAGTGTATGAACATCCCATTTCCTCCACAAGTGGGAATGGGCACTGTCCCTAGTCTGGGGCAACTCCGGGTTCTATTACCTGTCAGAACAAATGGCTCTTTTCCCAGGCTCAACAGTTTCTTCACTTACATACGCTAAGCAGTACTCAGCTGAACACATGAAGGGGAATCTCTCCATGAATTATTTTCACTTCTTTGTCCTATAAACTAACTGCCTTGGCTTCTGTAGGTACTCAACTCCATCTCTTTCACCTTAGGAATTTGTAGGGTTCAAAGGCTCCAAATTCCACACAGCAACTAGGAAATCCTGTCAATGTAGTAAACTGAGACAATCTTAGAACTCACCTCATTTGTTACTCATCACTTAGGGATCATTTCTGTTCATTTTCTCACATCTATTGTCTTAAAATTCATTGTTTCATTTATTTTATCTGTTTCAGGAAGGAGTGATCTGGTCAAGGGGATGTCATCTTGGCTGGAATTTAATGTTCTCTATGATATTTTAGCTCATAGAACTATAGAGATTGTCGAGGTACCATCTTCCAAAGGAAATATGATGGGATTGAACAAGAAATTTGGTAAAAATTCAGGAATTTTAATTTATAAATATATATCTGTATAACACATATATACATACATGTGCATATACATATATGTATATATATATTTCATATATGTAAATAAATAAGCTAGGTTATAGTTTTAAACCTAATTTCCAACCTTTAACCAAGGGCATGTTTCAACATTGTTCTATTAGTCTAAATTAAAATTATATTATACTTTAGATGGATTTGGATCCCTGAATTTTCCTGTGTGAAGATGTTTATTTGATATAAATTAAAATGCAAAAATGTTTTTAAATCATATTTGATGATAAATTTAGCACATGGCATGTATTTAGATCATTACCTACTTCATTATTAAAACACTGATAAATTATGGGACATGTCATAACTTGCTAGAGAAACCCTGTGTTTCCTTATTTTCCGTTTAAAAACATATTTCTTTCTTTTCCTTGGACAGAAATATAAAAATGATTTTAAAATAAATAATAAGTAATTAAAAATAATTGGTATCAGGAAAATAAGCAGTCCTGCTATTCAATTAGCATCTTTTAAAATTAGGACCAAGTTTGGTTTTAATAATGCAGATATATTACATGTTTATTCCATAGCTCGAACATTCCTGATAGTATTTCTCCATGATACCTTCTCTAATTTAGTGTGTACTATCAGTTGCTTATAATCAACTTTTATATTATTATATACAATGGAACAATCTTTAATGATTTTATATTTTACATAATTTATAATATACTAGCCTATTCATCATTTGCAATTTTACTGTGCCACTAAACATACTGTTTATTTCAGTTGACTTTTGTTATTTCATAAAATACTTGTTCAATGAAGGAAGCATTCTGTTGATTTATATTCTTGCATAGGTTTCTTAACTATAGTGAAGTGCGGATAGTGGATAACTATTCTAATATGCTTTTCTGTAATTGTAGTGGTGTCATCAGATTATATTACACAACAAATCTTAAACTCCAAATTACGTATATTAACAATGTAAACCTTCATAGTTCAGTTCAATATTAATATTTGTGAGCAATTAAGCTGAAAACATATCCTCTTTTCATATCACCATTATATTCAAATTGAACATATGTTAGAAGAATGTCTATGTTAGAGTATATGCATTCATCATATTACAATGAAAACTAAATTGCTAAATGCATTTGATATATGATTTAGCCAAACTATGAGCTATGACGTTATTGGAAACTGATGCTTCAGCTAACTTTTTGGCCATAAATTAACTCTTATTCAATCACATATTTTTGATACAGCTAAGCCTAATGTCTTGACAACTGTGTATGAATATTAGTTTTAGTCTTGATTTATTAAGAAGCACACTGAGGACTGATGGATGTGTGGAGGGGAGATAGGCATAGAGGAGGGCACTTGTGGGGATGAGCACTGGGTGTTATATGGAAACCAACTTGACAATAAACTATTTGTAAGAAAAAATAAATAAATAAATAAACATTAAAAACAATTAGAAAAAATAAATAAATGTTAAAAAAAAAAGCACAAAGAATTTAGTTTGGTATGTGAAATATTGCCTACTGTCATGTCTTCTATCAGCTTTAAACATGGTTCCCTTTCTGACCAAGAAATTCAAAGAGGTTTTGAAAACTTACAAGTTATACTTTGCATGCAAATGACCCTTATATAAAATTGCAATGAAAGTTTTCTCTCAAATGATATACTCATATCATGGTTGTTTGCAGACCAACACTAATTCATGGAGTAGTGCAGGTATAGATAGTGTAACTCTAACAGCTCTGATTTTGGTGATGTAATAAATACTCTCCCTATAACCAGTGCAAGGAAAATGGAAGGAGAATGTTTATGCCAACCAAACAGGCTAACACTTGACCTCAACGTTCTGTGATCAATATTCCTCATGTTGCATGTTTTCATTGTGAAAATGCTGATCTCAGAATTGAAGGGATTGATATTGGTAAGGAGAATTGATACTTGTAATCTTGGTAAAGGGAACTAGTAGAGTTTAGGGGAATCATGAATATAGGACATTTGGAGAAAGATTTTTTTTTTTTAATTTTTCCCTTTCATTTCCCGTCAGAGTTTTTGAATTTCATAATCTTTATCCATTAAATAAGAATTGACTCTATTCCTTATATTCCAATTAGAAGAAAGTTGTCTATTTAGTAAGAGAGAATATGCCTTCACACCAATCTAGCTAGAGACTAAAACAACAGCCAATGTCCTCTGAAATACTTAACATGCCTGGTAGTTATGGCTTACTTTTCATCTCTGATTTAAATGCTTAAACTCTTCGATAGTTTTACTGCCCAGATTGATGGGCTCCAGAAGCAGCTTATCACTGTAAGTCACACTCGGTGGCTAGGCTTAATTCAAAGAAAATGTAAAATAACTTCAGGCCTTCTGATATTTCAATGCAGATTCTATAATATGTACAAAAGAATGGAAAATGCACAACATCATCCTGAACTGTTCACTTAAGTTCATTGCATTTGATTATTCATGAATGTCTCCAGTATAATGTGAGGATAGAAATAATGAAAAATAATCTGGCTTGAAGAATAATATAATAGGCTTCTGCCATAATTTGGGAATCGTATTATCTATGAACAATAACATTTTATGGTGTCTGATTTTTTTCATTTTGATTTTACAAATATTTCCTATCCTGGGCTAGGAATTTTTATATATAGAAGATATCATACAATCTGGCTGTATCGATATTCCAGATAATGGTGCAAGGTACAAGCCCGCCTCTATGAATGTAATGATCGTAAGCTGACACTCTGTTCAGAGATGTGCTTCTTTGTGTCTACCAGAGATGCGTTTCAGTCACATGATCCTACTGATCTGCAACTTTGAAACTGTGGGAGTAAAAACGAACCTAAGAAGATTGTCCTTGGAACCTGGGACATAGGGAAGACATTGAATGATTCCTCCTGAGATAAACTTAATTCATTCGTTCATAAAGGGGGAAACTGTATTTTTTTCTCATATGCTTGTTATAATAGGCGCAGAGAAGATGCAAAAAAGCGCTTAGAGGATTGTGAATAGACACTGTTTAAAATGGAAGATGGAAAAATAATTTCAGTACTAAAAGCAGCACTTGTGATCAATAACTATTAATAACATGATTATCTACATAATCTTCAAAATAATTTCATATTCTGTGTATAACATATTACAGTGATCGAATTCCTGCTTTGGATAAAAGTTATTTTAAAATATCAGTTGTGATTTGGTCTAATGCTTTAGGGCAAGTGGACAAAGTGAAATTAAAACATTCGCCACCTAGTGGCCATGAAACATATGGCTCTTTAATTTTATTTTCTGGAAAATGGAGGAGAAAATACCAAATTACCATTCCTCCTCCTGTTTCCAAGTAAAGCGGAGGAATATATGAGCTGTTAAGGAAAATTTCCACCCAGAAAGAGTTAAACAGACAACGAACGTTTTAGTCAGGACTATTGCAATAGAGGTTAAAACTACTGGCATAGGGAGAAAGCATGAACTCAACTCTGCCAAAACAAAAACCAGTAGAGGTTTTAATCACTTGGGGAAGCAGTGAAAAAGCACTGAGGGGCAGTAGGGGTGAGCTGGCCAACGTGATTAGGCTATATGCATTTGCTAATGGCTGTTACAGAGGCTGGAATCCTACCTTCTTTGATGATTATAAATAAGGCATTACCTTCCTTAATGATCAGATTTCAAAGGGATGGCTCCCAGGTACTCGAGAATGGCATTCCCCGATTCCTGGCGAGAGGCGGTGGGAAGATGATTTACATCCTAAAAGCGTGGAGGAAACTTGACAATCTCACATTTTCTAAAGTAAATGTCCTAAAAAAACCGGGAGGTCAAAGGCCTGTATTCAGGAAGAAACCTAAATCTTAGTTGGAAAGAACAGAACTTTAATGCCATCTCGGTCAAAGCGCGGGAGTCCTGGCTCGCGCAAGAGCACATACACTAATACACACTGTTTTTCCCTCTTCCTGCACGGTTTCTTGTTAACATCGTAAATGGTTTGGTCAGTGAATTTAGTTTTCATAAACTTATGTATTAGCTAGGAGAAATGACCAATGTAGTTAAGTTTTGTTACGTTTAGTTTATTTTCATTTATTTCATTATTAACTGATCACCTGATCGGTCACCTAAGAAAATACCACAAAATATGTCAAAAGGAAAATTTTCTAGAAATCAAGATATGTATTTGGAAACCAAGATGTGCATTCAGAAATAAATAAAGCACAGTGGAATTCTGGGGTTTTTGCTTTGTTTTTGTTTTAATATCTTTCATTACGTTATCTCAATTTCTGCTTACCCACCATTTGTGACAATCATACCATATCCTGGTAGGTTGTTCCCATATGTACCCTCTCATCATGCTGTGGGTTATCACAGGAGTTAGTAAACCAAATAATTATCTTGCTGATGAGGGAGCATAAGGCAAGCTGAAGGCAAGGCACAAGCTAGCACCACCCCTATGCCCCCATCCCCCAACACAAGGTCACAGGCTTCATATTCCTCAGGCACTTCTGGCTGCCTAAGAACAATGGAAAGGACAGAAAACAAATGGTCAAACTGATAGTCTCCATCAGTTAACAAATATCTTAGTAATATTATAAGTTAAGGACAATCTTATCAATAGCCTAATCTCCAGAAACTATAGACTTCAGGCTCTTGAGCCCTAATACCACCCTCATCAAGATTTAAGTGTTTAAGTGCTTGCCATGGTGATGTGGGAAACAAAGGCAAATGAAAAATTAAATTCTCTTGCTGCCTACAGCCCATTGACAAGTCCTTGAAACCATCAGAGTGGCCTTCCTCTAGGAGCTCAGCTGACTCCATGATGACACTTTGCCAGGGGCAAAAATGAATCTTGGCTTAACATTATCCTGATGCCCCAAGGATCTGGTGAGTCTCCTTTAACACGTGAAAATTCTTTTGCAAACTTCCTTTATCTTTAACCCCCAAGTATATGTTGGCAGTTATACTCTAACCATATGGCCCCCTGATATACATCTGAAGGGTCTCATGACTGAGGTTGTACAAAATAGTAACAAATGATATTTTCCAACAGTTAGCCCCTCAAGGTCTGAAAACCTTGCTTTCCAAACGCCTTAGAGACTTATGCTGTCCCTAACCCCCTCCCAACCTGAAGGTGTATTATCATTCACTCTTCACAATTCCAGTGCAGCTCTTTCTCCCCTGAAGTCCCTTCCCCACCTCACATGCTCTCTCTCTCTCTCAAGGTGAATAAATAAACTTAAAAAAAGAAGAAGAAGGAGAAGCAGAAGGAGAAGGGAGGAGAAGGGAGGAGAAGAAGAAGAAGAAGAAGAAGAAGAAGTAGGAGGAGGAGGAGGAGGAGGAGGAGGAGGAGTAGGGAGGAGAAGGGAGGAGAAGAAGAAGAAGAAGAAGAAGAAGAAGAAGAAGAAGGAGGAGGAGGAGGAGGAGGAGAAGGGAGGAGAAGGGAGGAGAAGAAGAAGAAGGAGAAGGAGAAGGAGGAGAAGGGAGGAGGAGGAGGAGGAGGAGGAGAAGGAGGAGGAGGAGAAGGGAGGAGGAGGAGGAGGAGGAGAAGAAGAAGAAGAAGAAAAGAAGAACAACAACAGGGGCACCTGGGTGGCTCAGTTGGTTAAATGTCCAACTTCAGCTCAGGTCATGATCTCATGGTTAGTGAGTTTACACTCCATGTGGGGCTCTGTGCTGACCGCTCAGAGCCTGGAGCCTGCTTCAGAATCTGTCTTCCTCTCTCTCTGACCCTTCCCTACTTGAGCTCTTTCTCTCTGTCTCTCTCTTCCTCTCTCCCTCAAAAATAAATAAACATTAATTTAAAAAAATAAATAAAAGGACAACAAAATAAATCACTTATATTTCCATACCCAGAATTGAGAACCATTTTTATTTTGCAATTTTCCAAGAAAATGATGACTTCTTTCTCTCACCAAGTAGCCTAAGCTGAATTATTTGAAAGTTGTCATTCAGAATCTTCCAATAAAATAAGTTGGAGTACATTTTTTAAATTATTATTGTCTTATTATTGCCTTTCTTCATAGATTTTCTTATAATTGTCTTTCTTCATAGATTTGCCCATACATTTTGAATCGGATATACATTTATATAGATCCTGTCCCTATGTCCCTTGTGCGTGGCCTCCAATATTTGAGTTGGCAATTGCTTCCAAAAAATCCTCTGTAGGGCCCATAGAGAGACAGTTCTTAGCATGTCAGCGTTAGCCCATGGTGATGAGAAAGAAAACATGCGATCTTGACAGCTGACATCTGGTATCTGGTCTAGTTCCCATCAGCTAGGTTGTCTTGTTCCCTTGCTGAAAATAAACATTTTCAAAGAATATCAACATCAGATGTGGACTATCTGAGATCATGATGGAACAAGACCAAAACAAGACTCTTCTGCAACCAAGACTTGTGAAAACAAACATGCAGCACAGCCACGTCAATGGCCACCGTCCCTTTCCACCGGCTCAAGTGAGTTGCCATTGCTTCCTCTCCAAAGACAACTGAGCTCAGCTTCACTCCTTACCTCCTCTATAAAAAACATTATGACACCCATTCACTTGATATTTTTCTGCTTTCTGACAACACCCAGTCCAAAACAGACTCCTGTTTCTTTTTTTTTGTTTTGTTTTATTTGTTTCTGAGAGAAACAGACAGCATGAGCAGGGGAGGGTCAGAGAGAGAGGGAGACACAGAATCCGAAACAGGCTCCAGACTTTGAGCTGGCTGTCAGCACAGAGCCCGACGCGGGGCTCGAACCCACGAACTGTGAGATCATGACCTGAGCTGAAGTCAGATGCTTAACCGACTGAGCCACCCAGGCGACCCCAGACTCCTGTTTCTTTAAACCTTCCTCCCGCTGCATGAATGCAGCGCAAATCATATAACTAGAGCCTCGCAGTAACCATTCTGAGACACACCCTGGTTCTGACGGTTTGCAGCCCCCTGTGTCACATGCAGAACTAAACACAGTTTTACTTGACTACAAGTGTATGACGGGTTATCTGTGACTTTCTTTTGCCTCAACTGTGGTATTGAACATCTTGGCTCACTTCAGGGTGTCCAGGTTCTCTATGCCTAGCTCCCAGAATAATTTAGCCTCGGAAATTTTCTACCATCTTTTCATAAACCGAAGAATGGTATTCACACTTTCTGACTTCTAAGTTAACCTGGATCAGGCTCCCATCTTAAGAGAAACCTTTTAAACTCCTTTATTCTATTACTTTGAATCAAAAGCCCAGCAGGTGTGCACTTCAGTCTGCTCAGCATTTTTGTTTCTCTTTGTGTCCTGCAGAGATGTTTATCTTCTCTAAGATCCTCATTAAAACTTCTTGTTTTCCTCTTTATCTGTTAGCGTTATGTGCGGTAAGCAGAGGGGCAGTGAAACGTAACTGAACCATCCTGATCAGTGAGATAGCATTCATATGTTGGTCTTAGTTCCCTGAAGTTTCAAAACAAAATAGATGGAATGGTATTTATAAAATCAAAGTCTCTTTTGACAACCAGTACAAACCTATGCCTTTACTCTATTCCCAAGGCGGCCATTCTCAAAAGTGTGTGATATGTCTTTTTGCCTATATTTTTCCACTTTTCTCCACAGCATGTGCAACCATGTACAATATATTATTCTTGGTCTGTGTTTTAAACTTGACGTGAATGGCATCATTGTCTTCACATCATTCTTTAATACTATGTTTTCACTATAGTGATCCATCTATGCTGTTATCCAGAGCTTTACATATTTCCTTTAACTGCTGTATCCTAGCCAATATATTTAAATATCTTCTTTTTATTAAAGGATTTTGTCACCAGAAAATAAAAGTAGTATTATCATTTCTTATTCATATATATATGAATATACATACATATACATATATATACACACACACACATATATATATATATATATGAGGAATCACATGTTCTAAGGCTATTTGGAGATGCTCAAATTTCCCTTTAAGGTATGGTTATTTTCTCCAGAATTATGATACATATTGTTTGCACACAAATTTCCCACATTTATAAGGTCTCTGATATGTCCTTATGTAGTCTCTTATCTATTTTTTCATGCCCTATTAAGGCAATTTGAAGTTTTTGCAAAGCTTAACTTAAATCTTTTCCTTCCTACCTTGCTGATTTTAATTACATTTCTCCATTCAAAAGGTTAATAATTAAGTGAATAAGTTGATGTGTCCAATAACCTTCTGCAAAGTCCTAAATTCTGCAGAAAATTTCAACCTGTCTTCCTACGGTTTAAGAAAATCCTTATTTACAAAAACAAAAACGAAAAAGCAGAAACAAAACAAAACAAAACAAAAAAAACCTTGACTCTGGATCTGGCATTTAAGTTCAACTTCTATTGATCCACCTTCTCCCTTTTGGTCCAGCAATTTTACGATCAGATTGTTCCTTTCCCGAGAATACCTAAACAAGGTGTAACTAATTTAGAAGGTCAGAAGAAAGAGCAGATGGAATAAAAAGACTATAAATGTGTTGTGCAGACATGTCTGATTTAGAAAGAGAAAGATGAGGGGAGGGCAACTTTTAGAAGGATTTCAGCCACCTGATAACGGTTTAGAATTTTATTTCTGAGCCTCTGTATACTGTCTAAAGAAGCTATTTAATATTTCATTTGTTGTCCCATTTCTCCTTGTAAGTTCCTCTAAAATATATTAGTTTTCAGTTCTTGACATGTAAAAACTTTCCCATAATGACCATTGCTATTTGAAGTAAAGATTTTGCCTTTTATAAAAAACAGGTGCAACTTTATGAAGGAAGCAGAAGCAATTCCGGAAGGAGACTGCAGATTTGACATTTCTTAACCAAAATAAGCCCTGATAGTTCGTAGCCATGATTCACAGTGCTTTGGGTTTCCCTGCCAGAGAGTAGGAAGTGGCTGTGTGAATAACAACCTGAAAATTATTGATCCCCAAATATGGAAAAAATAGAGTCCCAGAAGGTGGACTCTTGAAGGTTTTATAAGAGACCCAAGGCAAAGTCTGACAACTTCTTTCTTTATCATAAAAGTCGCCTGTTGAACAGAATTCTGACCATTAGTTTTCAGAATCTGCTTTCATTTCCCACCTTTCTACCTTATTATATACTAAAAAAGTCACTAATTATAAAAAGTAAATGTCTGTATTTAAAAAACTGAATACAGAGGCACCTGAGTGGCTCAGTCTGTTTACCATTATACTCCTAAGCCTGCTTGGGATTCTCTCTTCCTCTCTCTCTGTCCTTTCCCTCTCTCAAAAATAAACAAACATTAAAAATAATAAAATAAAATAAAATAAACAAGTAAAATAAAATAAAGTATAATAAAATAATCCAAGAATCTCTGTTTTGAAATTGTAGTTTAATCTCTTTATATTAATTTAGATTAGTAATGAATTTAGACTTATTCTCTCATTTTTGTTCTTAGTCTGCATTTTCTTTTCTTAATTTTCTTTTTTTTAATTTTTCATAGATATATACAGTTTTTAAATTTCTATTATCTCTCCACCTGTTAGAAATGTACCCATCCAACTTTTACTCTGCTAATGATTATCATTTTACTATTAACATATGTATTAATTTTAGACTTTCAAAATGTTAACTTTCTGCTGATTCTCCCTTCCCCAACTTCCGTGTTTTGAACTTTAGAATGTTAATTTTGTCATATTTTAGGACAATAAATCATTATTATTTCATAATTGTGTCTTAGGTTTATGTGACAGTTTGACTAATTTCTGTACTCATACTTGATAATTGTACCTTTCTTTTCTTATCTTGGTCCACATAGAATTTTTGTTGGAGTGTGTGCTAGGGTAACAGCGGGTCTGTGAGCAGTGAAATTTTAAGTGACACATTCTACAGAGCTTTATTTCTCTTGTGTGCATGAAGAAAAAACAGCTTGTATTAGGATTCTAGGTTCAGTTTTTTAGTTACTCACGTCTATTTTGCTCTGATAGGAAATCTGAGTCATTCCCTGCCAGTCCCTTGGAGCCAATCACATTTTTCTAAATGCTTTTCTGGTTTTGTCTTTCCCATCTAACTTCCAAAGTTCATTAAAAAAAAAAAAAATCAGGGGTGCCTGGGTGGCTTAGTCGGTTAAGCGTCCGACTTTCGCTTAGGTCATGATCTCGCGGTTCGTGGGTTCGGGCCCCGCATCAGGCTCTGTGCTGACTGCCAGCTCAGAGCCTGGAGCCTGTTTCAGTCTGTGACTCCCTCTCTCTCTGACCCTCCCCTGCTCACGCTGTCTCTCTCTCTCTCCTAGAAATAAATAAAAAATATTAAAAAAAAAATCAGTATATACATGCTTAAAAACACATCCTTCTCCAGATACATCCAATTTTCAACTGTAGAAATTAATGTCTTTCTTGACTTTCCCACAGTCTTCTACCATTTAAATCTTGCCCCTTTTCTAGTCACAGCTTTGAGAACTTTAATGATGCATGTTTTATCAGTAAAGCTCCTTCTCTCTTAAACTTCACTTTTAGTTTATATTTTCTCTCCTTCTAACTCTGTTGAGGCATCTTGATACATTTCTTTAATTCTACCATCTAGTCTGCCAATTCTGATATTAGCTGTTACACACTCAAGTTTTAGTATTTTTATTGTTTTTTCCAATCACTGTATTTTATTAAAACAATTTCCATTTCTCAAGTATATATGTTTTCACTTTATAGATATTATCTCCCTACCCTGCTTAAACTGTGAACATTTAATAAATAGTCTTATGTTTATGAAGCATTTTAAATGCATTGTTAAACTATGTTAACCAAGTATAAATTTGTCCATTTGTTAGATCTGTTGCCAATCATATCTATGTTGTACACATCATGGGGCCAGGATTCCCCTTGGAATTAAAAACAGCCTCATAAATTCACCTTGAAAAATGTTCTTTTCTCCCTAAACAAACCAGCCATGCAAGCTGTGTATCTCTTTAGATTTTATCCAAAACTTAACTGCTTAGGATTTCTCCAACTGCACAAAAAGTTTAATTCTGCTTCTAAGGTTATAACCCTACTCCTTGTCAAGCAGATACCTTTATATTTCCCCCAACCTCTTTCATAAATGAATACAACTTTTCCAGGTGCAAATTTAGGACATGGAAAATAGCCATTTGGCCCTAACCCGTAATCTTAGAGACCAAGAATCTTAGTCACCCAGAATAATGTATGGATCCTGGTTTATTTGGATGGTATGTTTAGCGCCCCCTTCCAAAGCAGGCATTAAACTGTTAGTTTTTATTCTGTATGCTCCATATCTAGCCCTCTGTAGACCCTCAGTTTAAAGTTACAGATTTTCTCTTTAGTATTCCAGTGTGATTTTTCTTTCTATTTATTATTATTATTACCATATCTTCACATTCTTAACAAATACCCTTTATCATGTTTATCTACATCTGGGTCACAGATAGGATTTTCTCACTGTTCCACGCAACTCAGTGGTAAGTTTTTATTACCTTTTATTGTCTGTAAAAGGAGATGCTTTTGTAGAGGATCAAGTCACTATTCTATAGTATTCATTATCTTCCTCGATTTAAAATACTAGAAGAACTCCTCCAGATTCATGACTGGCTATGTTGCATTAAATTCTGTTACTACTTTATCAGGATTCTCGCCCAGAGATCGAGACACCTGAAAGTCGAGAAAGTCGAGGCTTTTCTTTCCAGGAAGAAACTTTATTTGTGCCAGCAAAGCTCAGTTGAGTTCATACTGAAGAAGGGAGCCCCTAAGGTCACATGGCTTAGTTTTGTATACCTTTTCTATGTCTTTGTTTCCCATATACACATATATACACATATACACACAAACATGCAGTCTGATTAAGTGGTCTCATGTTACAAGGTCCTAGGGATGTTGTCAAATACTCCTATAGCCAGGTTGCCTTGAGGTTTTCGTTTTGCTTTGTTTTGTTTTTTTCCTCTCTCCTTAGGGAAGGGACCCTACCACACAAAGGGTATATTCTAGCAAATATATGAAGGAAAAGGAATAGAGGGGTGAGGAACTGGAGGAGGAGGAAATGAAGATGAGGAAGGAGAGGAGGAAAAAATAAGAGGTTATATCTTAAAATGCAAAAGAGGTCTTTTTCCCCCTATGAACACCAACCTTACCCGACATAACTTGTTCTAATGTGAAAATTACAGTCACTTTTATCCATATAATCCCAGCATGTAGTCAAGAGCCTGATACATAGTAGATCATCAAAAAGTGGGCATTACTTTATCATATCATGTTATTGCTGGTAAACATCGTGGAATTGCAGCTAATACTGCAAAAACAGTTTGAGGTTTACAGTCATTACAAACAAATAGATAGAGGTGAGGACATCATGCCTGAATTCTTCAATTATCTATGGCTGGGAAACATGAGGAAATTTGGTATTCTCTCTTCCAGGGACGATGAAGAAAATTTATTTCTGTGTTGACATTTGCCAATTTTTGTAGTTGCAGAGATTAGTATTTAGAAAGAGTTGGACCTTGTTTTCAGGCTTTGCAGATACAGTGACTTCTTAAGAAACCCACGGTTCCTAGACCAGTTATAGAATATCAGTAAATCTAAATACATTCATGCTGCCCTAATGCCATTGCTTCTGCTCGTAAAAGGGAACTCTTACTGTAAAAAGCTCTTTGATATCAGAGACTATTCATCTTTGCATTTGCCCTAGTAGTAAGTGTAGTAAATATTTGTTTCTATCTTCTCCATAGCATTTATACTTCGTCCATCTCCCCCTTTCAATCCATTTTGAACACAGAGCAATATGAAACTGCAGCAGAAACACACACACACACACACACACACACACACACACACACACACACACAATTAGATCCAGTTGTCATCATCAGGCCTACAGTAAAATGCCCATGACTCTGTCAGTTTAATTTAGTCCCTTTCCCTCAAATCCCAGCGGCACCCCCTTTTAAACCTTTTTCATCCTGCCTTTTCTATCATTATCCAGTTCTGAGTAACCTTCATGAAATCTGCTGGGACCACATTGTTTTAAAAAGTAGGTTAGTGTCCTTTTGTCTATAAGATTTTCTTCCCTCTTTTTTATAGAGTGATTAAAATAATCAAATTATAAGAATACATAAAAATCAATGTTGCCATAGAAACAATAAAAAATTGCTCATGACACTTTTTCTATAAAAAGTTATTCTGTTTGAGATAATTCTTCCTTTTGCAGTTTCAAAAGTTTATTTTCTGACAAAGCAAAATGAATTTAATTATACAGTTATCTCACAGTTCGTTGCCTCTTATGCAAGCATTAGAGAAAAACTTGAGCTTACAGTGATTCAGAAAGTATTGTTTATTACCTTTTTTTTGGTGAATTTATTGTATGCACAAGCAAAAAGGAAAAAATCGAGTTAGTGTACTCTGTTCTGCAAATTATTGTTTGGGAAGAGGACAAATTATTGGTGAATGCATGTAAGAAGATATGAAAATGCAGCAATAAATCATTGTTGATTAATTAATAGTAATATGTGCAATATGCCCTTGTACACAGTTTTAGGGTTCAGTGTCTTAGTGGCCAGTCTTACTCCCTTATACAAAAGTATAGAGTAATTCATAAATCTTTCAGCACTACTAACGGAGGATATTTTCAGTGACTTCTGTATTGCCTAATATTTCCATTCAGTGTAGAAATTAGTTGACTCAGCGAGGAATCTAAAAATGTGTTTGCTAGCAAGGAAAGAAGGCAATTGGCAGACATTCATAGTCCAATTATTGTTGGACTTAAACACTCTAGTTGCCAACTACAAGAGAAACTGGAAGAAAAAAAAAGCAGGAATAGGCTTAAAATTCATTTGCTGATTTGGTGGAAAAGCACAAAACAGTTTCACTACATTAGTTGCTTTTGATGTTTTCTTTCACTGGACAATTTTTTTTCTAGTCTTAAGGATTTGGAAATGATGTCTTGGTACACAGTTACAATTTAAATCATGTAGCCACTCGTTTTCATTTAAGAGAAACAAATTCCCAGTTGAAATAGAAGGGAAACAGAAGTTCCTGGGGCATCTCTTTATTTATCAATGAAAGGAAACAAATGTTTGGCTTTTCCAGGAAATTTAGAGCTACTTTACAGCCAGGAAGGCTCAGGATCATCAAGAATTGGGGAATTAAACATCTAACAAACATCTCTTTGCCAGAAAACTTAGTAAGAGAGGTAACAGGTGCGAACTTTCTTTCAATTCTGAGAATTATAATGCTACATTTTAACCTTTAGAATTGTTCACAGAACAGAATACAAAGAGCGCAAACATCACATTCTGTCGTAATCATTGCTGTTTCTCTGTATTCTTAAGGTGCCGTGGCTCAACCTCCAGCTGATTCTAGGTGATAACTGCAAGCAAGGTGCTTAAAAAGTACTTTTCCCTTAATTTTTATGGAGGTTTAAGCCATAGGATCTATTCAACTGAGAGAAAACAACTTCTCTTTTGCAAAGGATCCAAATGTTCCCAGTGTGTTAAAAAACAAAACAAAAACCTTTAAAAGGTGTCTTAAGGTCTCATTCGAATGAGGTCTCCTTAACACTAATGCAAACTAGTCCCTCCCCACCCCCCACCCCTGCTTTAGGAATTGGGGGTTTTCTGTGGCTGGTAGGATGGTCTGCAACAAAAGTGTTGCAATTTTACAACATATGTTCTTTTTTTTTTTTTTTTTTTACAAATAGTTTATTGTCAAATTAGTTTCTACATAACACTCAGTGCTCATCCCCAAAGTGCCCTCCTCCATGCCCATCCCCCCTCCCCCCCACATCCATCAGTCCTCAGTTTTTGTCAGCATTCAAGAGTCTCTCATGGTTTGCCTCTCTCCCTTTCCCCCACCATTTCCGCCCTTCTTCTCCCCCTTGTTCCTCCGTCAAGTTCCTCCTAATCCTCCTATACGTGCAAACATATGATATTTGTCCTTCTCTGCCTGACTTATTTCGCTCAGCATAACACCCTCAAGGTCCATCCATGTTGCTACACATGGCCAGATTTCATTGTTTCTCATTGCCATGTAGTATTCCATGGTATAGATAAACCACATCTTCTTGATCCATTCATCTGTTGATGGACACTTAGGCTCTTTCCATGTTTTAGCTATTGTGGAGAGTGCTGCTATGAACATTGGGGTACATGTGCTCCTATGCCTCAGCATTTCTGTATCCCTTGGGTAAATTCCTAGCAGTGCTATTGCTGGGTCATAAGGGAGTTCTATTGTTAGTTTCCTGAGGAACCTCCACACTGTTTTCCAGAGGGGCTGTACCAGTTTACATTCCCACCAACAGTGTAGGAGGGTGCCCGTTTCTCCACATCCTCGCCAGCATCTAGAGTTCTCTGATTTGCTCATTTTAGCCACTCTGACTGGCGTGAGGTGGTATCTCAGTGTGGTTTTGATTTGTATTTCCCTGATGAGGAGGGATGCTGAGCATCGTTTCATGTGTCTGTTGGCCATCTGGATGTCCTCTTTGGAGAAGTGTCTGTTCATGTCTTCTGCCCATTTCTTCACTGGGTTGTTTGTTTTTCGGGCGTGTAGTTTGGTGAGTTCCTTATAGATTCTGGATATTAACCCTTTATCTGATATGTCATTTGCAACTATCTTTTCCCATTCCGTTGGTTGCCTATTAATTTTCTGGGTTGTTTCCTTGGCTGTGCAGAAGCTTTTAATCTTGATGAGGTCCCAACAGTTTATTTTTGCTCTTGATTCCCTTGCTTTTGGGGATGTGTCAAGTAAGAAGTTGCTGCGGTGGAGGTCAAGGAGGTTGTTTCCTGCTTTCTCCTCTAGGGTGTTGATAGTTTCCTGTCTCACGTTCAGGTCCTTTATCCATTTTGAGTTGATTTTTGTGCATGGTGTGAGAAAATGATCTAGTTTCATTCTTCTGCATGTTGCTGTCCAGTTCTCCCAACACCATCTGTTAAAAAGGCTGTCTTTTTTCCATTGGATATTCTTTCCTGCTTTGTCAAAGATCAGTTGGCTGTATACTTTTGGGTCCACTTCTGAGTTCTCAATTCTGTTCCATTGGTCTATGGGTCTGTTTTTGTGCCAATACCATACTGTCTTGAGGATGACAGCTTTGTAGTAGAGGCTGAAGTCTGGGATGGTGATACCTCCCGTTTTGGTTTTATTTTTCAGTATTACTTTGGCTATTCGGGGTCTTTTGTGGTTCCATACAAATTTTTGGATAGTTTGTTCTAGTTTTGAGAAGTATGCTGGTGCAATTTTGATTGGAATTGCATTGAATGTGTAGAGTGCTTTAGGTAGTAATGACATCTTAACTATATTTATTCTTCCTATCCATGAGCATGGAATGTTTTTCCATTTCTTTGTGTCTTCTTCAATTTCCTTCATAAGTTTCTATAGTTTTCATCATACAGATTACAACATATGTTCTAAAAGCCTTATATGTCTCCCTCGTGACCTTTATTCCAATCATAGTACTATGGTCAGAAACTATTTTTTAAAAATTATCAGTGTATTTCTTAATGTGCTCTTTCTATGGCTTGCTTTAAAATCAGAGTATTTGTTAAAAATGTAGATATGGTCCCCTACCAACTGAATCTATATTTTGATGTATGGGTCTAGGAATCTAGCTTTAAAAAAGTCACCCAAGTGGGGCGCCTGGGTGGCTTAGTCAGTTAAGCATCCGACTTTCGCTTAGGTCATGATCTCGGGTTTGTGGGTTCGAGCCCCACGTCAGGCTCTGTGCTGACAGCCAGCTCAGAGCCTGGAGCCTGTTAAGGAATCTGTGACTCCCTCTCTCTCTGACCCTCCCCTGCTCACGCTGTCTCTCTCTCTCTCTCCTAGAAATAATAATAATAAAAAAAAGATTTAAAAAAGTCTCCCAAGTGATTTGTGTACATTCTAAAATTTTGAAAACGGTTTTTCAAATTTATATTACATATATGTATGCTTTACCTGTATAATCATCAGATACCTATAAATTACTGGCCAAATAAGCTAAATAATATCCTAATAAGATGAAATTTAAAATTCTGCTAAAAATTCTTCATTTAAGAATTTTCTACATGGAATGACATGGACTCAGCTTCAATTTTCAAATCTGCTCTAAGCCGTTAGGTAAAGTTACTTCACCCCTTTAAGTGCCAGTTTATGGCTGTTATAAGGATTACAGTGATAATATATGCAGAGCACCTGGCAGGAGTCAAAGTGAAGTCAGACAAGGAAAAGACTAAATAGCATTTAGTGAGTACTTACATATGCTAGGCCCTCTTTTAGGCTGCTGTATATGCAGCAACTCATTCAAATTTCACAGCAAATCTGTAAGAGATGATTTTCTATATGGATTCTATAGATAAACAGGCAAATGTGGGATTCTTTTATAAAAAAATGTTTTTTTTTAATGTTTTATTTATTTCTGAAGAGACAGTGTGATCTGGGGAGGGTCAGAGAGGGAGAGAGACACAGAATCCGACGCAGGATCCAGGCTCTGAGCTAAGTGTCAGCACAGAGTCTGATGCGAGGCTAGAACTCATGAACTGTGAGATCATGACCTGAGTTGAAGTAGGCCGCTTAACCGACGGAGCCACCCAGGCGCCCTGGCAAATGTCAGATTCTAAACACTCCCTTTTTAAAAGTTTATTTATTTATTTTGAGAGAAAGGGAAAGTGCAAGTGGAGGAGGGCAGAGAGAGACGGAGAGAGAAAATCCGCAACAGGTGCCACGCTGTCAGCCCAGAGCCCAGTGCGGGACTTCATCTCATGAATCATGAGATCATGAGCTGAGCGGAAATCAAGAGGCAGATACTTAACCAACTGAGCCACCCAAGCATCCATAAAAATTATTTATTTTAAACTACTGAGCCGATAAGGGGACGACCCTAAAAGTAAGGCTCCAGTCCAAGTAATGTACTTGAGAAACACAGGTCATACTTGCAGGGGATGCAGAAGTGGTGGAGGGTAGCAAAGATAGTACAGGGAGCTCCCTGTTAGCCAGCTAACACTGCAGGCAATCGACCTAACGTAATGAAAAATCGGGAGACAGTGTAAATTCCACGCCCAGGAAATATTACAACCAACAGATAAGGCAGCTGGGATAATTTTAGAGTGAGTACTGAGTCATTAGGTAAGGGATGCTCCCTTCGACTTTAATTCCTGGGCCAACCACATGTGGACAGTCTTGCTTTCCACTGACAAAAAAAAAAGAAAGAGAAACTTCAGGTACACAAATGTGAATGCTGACAGTAGGATGCAAAGAGAACCAGACAGAAAGTTCCCAGGAATATGGGTTGGGCACAAAGAACCTTTGCTGCGGTGGCCCAATTAGAATTTTCTCTCTACCTCAGTAGTATAAAACCATATCTATTCTAGTCTATTGTTTCTCTATATTTTAACAAAAATCCCAGCACAAACACAGCTGTAACAATTTTAATATAGTTCCTATGCCTTAACGAACTGTGTTGGCCCTTATCAGCCATTTTGCCTCTGATGTGTCAAATATGTTCTATTTATTAACATTCATTGCTAGATGGCTGAGTGAATCAACATGGGCTCTGAACTCAAGGAGTAAATATAATAAAAGAAATGTTAGTGCACAGATGTGGCATGCACACCTAATCCACATAAGTAATTATGTGTAGAGTTAGCAAACATGTTTTTTAGTTGAAGTTTTAAGTCAGAACTTAAAGCACTCAGTCTCTGTGTAACTATGGGATGCCTTGTAAGCCATATGTGTTTTAAGCACTAAGAGTAAAATTAAAGCTATGATGATAAGGCTCATATTGCACTGTGAAAGAAATAAGTACATACACACACACACACACACACACACACAGATAATTTAATGGAGGGCTGAGTAATATGAAAAATACAGGTGTGCCTGGATGGCCCAGTGGTTGTGTCCAATTCTTGATCTCAGCTCAGGTCTTGATCTCAGGGCCATGAATTCAAGACCCAAGTTGGGCTCCATGCCCAGCATGAATCCTACCTACACACACACACACACACACACACACACACACACGATTAAACTGAGAATCATTGTGTACCAATGGCAACTTAAGATCTGATAGTTAAGAAAAACCTACAGAGCCATTTAATGGAAATCAGAATGATGAGAAGCAAACAGTTTTGCAAAGCTCTAGGGAAATCTAGAACTCAGGAAAATGATCTAGAAATACAGAGTAAAGGTAACCTAAATTCAAGTCAGTAGAGAAGGGACCAAAAAGAGAAAAATAAGTAAAAGCTTCCATGTATTAAGAAACTCCCGTATGCCAGAACACTTACATATATTGTTTGTTAATTTCTCAGTAGTTTTGCAAGGTGACATTACCATGCTTTATAAATATGAAAATGAAGATATAAACCTATAATGATTAAGATAAAGTTGAACGAAGATTACATACAACCAATGGTGACAAAATCTGAATCCAGATCTGTATAACTTGAAATTCCTTTACTTGTTCAGTGGTTCTTAAAGCTGGATGAACAGAGGAATCCTTTGGGAATACTATGACTTAACCCTGGAAGATTCTGAATTAATTAGGCATAAGCATGAACTCCCAGGTATTCTAATGTAAAGAAGAATGGTGGTTCATTCCCTGCATCTTGCTTCAAAGCAAGTAAAAGAGACTAAGGATTGGCATTCTGGTAGGCGTGTTGTATATGCCATCTCATTTAATTCTCCAGTAATTCTGCAAAGTATTATTAAATGCACTTTAAAAAGGACAAACAAGTTAGGCTTAGGAAATTTAAGTGTATCCTAGGAAGTGCCAGAGCCTGGTTTCTGACAATCTACTTAAGTAAAAGTCATATTCACCAGCCTTTTTATATTCCTCTTTATTAATGAACATTTTTGAATATTCTAATTTAGAGACAGACATCTAGAATGACTTCATGGACTTCACAAAACACAGATATGGCCTTGCTTGGCCAATTTAGTGTGACCACCATATCCTATTTATTCTGAGAGGATTAAAGAATGCATCATGTATTATCACTCCATAATTTAAAAATGGATTTTAATTCATCAAGGTAAGGGGTTTACTACATATTATATCACCCAACAGATTTTAGCATCCTGCTTTACACATTCCAAACTACATAAATGCCTGCCTACTAAAGCTATCCCTCTTAGGGCCTAAAAAAGAGATTTCCCCTTCAGATAATGTTGACTAAGTGTATTGGATGACTCTTCCACTGAGAAAGACTGGATTAATAGCTTGGGGGATGTAGGGATATTTCAAAATTCTAGAATGCTAATATAGTCACTCTAAATAATGCCAAGAAACACTACAAAGCATGTCGGTTCTCTGCTTTTCTGTTAGGGTCACCTGCCACTTTTATGATCAGCAAACTTTTTCTGTAAAGGATTAAATAGCAAATATTTAGACTCTGTGGCCCTTCAGGTCTCTGTTATACTTTTCAACTCTGCTGATATTATTTGTAGTAAAAAAGCAATTATAGATACTATGTAAATGAATAGGTATGACTGGGTACCAATAAAACTTTATTTACAAAAACAAGCAACATGTCAGATATTTCTTCTGCTTTAAGTAGAAGAAAATCTAGTTCACCGACTTTTGATGTAAATGGTGGAAAGAGTTTCAGAAGCCAACAAAGGTTAGGAGGTCCGGGTTAGCTGGTAAGCACTTTAGAATTTAAGTTGAAACTTGAAAAGTATCAATTGGAAATAAGCTGACCCTCAGAAGATCTGAAAAACAGTTTAAAAATTTTATGGTCCTGAATAATATTACTAAATTGCCAATGGTGTTGTCTAAATACTATACCCTTCTGCATATAGTAATATAAATCCTCTCTGTAAGAAGATATAAATACCCAGAGTTTTAAATTATGTATGTAATATTTTTAATATATCATATATAAAAATCAATAAAAAAGGTCCGGGTACACTAGAGACAGGTTTATATGATCAAAAACAAGAGAGTGTATCTGTAAAATGGAGTTACTAAGGGAGACTACGAAGTAACTAAATTTAAAATGCTCAAGAAAGATAAGAAAATTTTGAGAATTTTATAGGTAATTAGCAAATTTACAGAAGGACAAACAGGGAATTTTATAATTGAAAAACAAAATTCCACAATTCTGTTTCACAGTAATTTCAATCTTGCTGTATGTAGATGAAACAGAAAAGAATATAGATCAGAAGCAAATAGCTAGAATATTGTACAAAGATCAAAAAGAATAAGAATTTGGAAAAGAGGCTAGGGGCATACAGACTAATATGAGAGTATCTGACATTTGTGTCAGAGAAAAGAAAGAAAATAAAGACATAAAAATATAGTTGACAAAATAAGGGCTACGTTTTCACCAAAAATGATGAAAGAATGCTAGGATTTAAGAATCTCAGAAAATTTTAAGAAGTAAAAATATAAAGAAAAGCACACTGAGGCACATCATAGTCAAACTGTCAAACCAAATACAAAAGAATGTCTTAAAAGTAGCCAGAGCTAGTGAAGGTGAGGTGGGGATAGCATTTACTTTCAAAGGGGCAGCATATAAAACAGCAGTTGACATCCCAAAAGAAATATTGAATGCCAGAAAACAAAAGAATTGTATTTTCAAAGTGCTGAAAGAATTATCTGCCAGTTTAAAATCCTATACACAGGAAATAACCATTGAAAAGTGAGATAAAGATATTTTAAGGAAACACAAATTATCTCCAGTTTGTTACCCTAGATCTGCACCAAAAGTAATACTAAAGGGTGATCCTTAGGAAAAAGACAAAGAATCCCATTGTGAAAATTCACTAATGCAGGATAAATTAGAGAACATTTACTTACAATGTTCTTACAACTCAGAATATATCTTTCTTCCCCCAATAATCATGGAACAATTGTAATACACTATCAAACATACAGTAAGTGTCAACGTATTTCAAAAAATCAAAATCCTACATTGTATTTTTCTGATGTAAAATTAAGTTGAATTTAAATTTTAAAAAGATCATTGGAAAATCTAAAGTTTTGAAAATTTTGAAATGCACTTCTAAATAATCTTTGGATGGAAGAAATAATAAGAAAATGAGCAAATATTGAAATGGTGAATAATAAAAATACTGCATATGGAAATTGGCAATAGGCAGCTAGCCTATGCCTAGAAAAAAAAACATAGCTTTCTTTTTTTTAATGTTTATTTATTTTTGAGAGAGAGATAGAAAGAGCGAGAGTGAGGGAACAGGGGAGGGGAGGAGAGAGAGACACACACAATCTGAAGCAAGCAGCCTCCAGGCTCAGAACTGATGCGGGGTTCAAACTCAGGAACGGTGAAATCAAGACCTGAGCTGAAGTCAGATACTAATTGAGCCACCCAGGCATTCCAAAAGCATAACTTTCAAAACATATTAGAAATAATAAAGGCAAAGAAAATCAATCCTTTAAATATTCATTATAAAAACTTAAAAAAGGAAGACATTTTGGATAAAATATAGGATAATATAAATAAAAACAGAAGAAATGCATGAAAAGGAAACAAATAACAAGAATGATCTAGCCCAAAAGTTGGTTCTCTTAGTAGTTTAATACAGTGGATAAAAATGGGATTGATAATGTACAAAACACTGTAATGTAGTATCAGGTAAGGAAGAATTTCACCATGGAACTCAGAGATATTTACAAAATGATCTTAAAAATCATGCAGTAAATTAGAAGTTTAGATGCTTTCTGTATCTAATCACAAATTTGAATCAAGAAGGACCAGAAAATTGAAAAGTTCCATAAATGTTAAAGAGAGAAAGCATATTTAAAATTTCCTGCAAAGAAAATCTCAAGCTCAGTCCCAAACTTACTGGTGAGTACTACCAAATAGTACAGAAGTAACATCTATCTTTGAGAAAAAAATTTAGAGGTCTTAGAGAGAGTAGTAAAAGAAAAAACATTTTGCAATGTATATATTACAAGGCCAGCATAAATTTGTAACCCAAATCTGGCAAGGACATTATAGAAAAGGAAAATCAAAGATTAATACTTCTTATGAACATAGATACAGAAGTATAAAGCAATGCAACAAATTCAGCAAAACTGATTTCACTGAACTGAACCTTCCTACAAAACAGAAACTTGCTTCATAAAGGATTTTTATTCATCTAACTAATATAATGCTGTGCTAACATTGGAAAACATCACCATAATATACAACATTAAAAGAGTGAATAAAAATCATTCATTCATTTCAATAGATGTAGAAATAGCATTTGATAAAACTAAATATTGGTTTATTAAAAACAGATATTTATATGAAAATTTCTTGGCAATCTTAGAAGAGCACGGATAGTGATCTTCCTTAATCTGAAGAACATATTTTAAAAAACTGTCTCTGACATGATACTTAATCGTGACATGTAGTTGGTGATAAATAATGTCTTCTTTCCTTCCCCTTAACACTTACAATACATACGTCTCTGTATGTTGCACATGCATTATTTAATTTAATTATGCCAGAGGCCGTGATTTGGAATGTTTACATTCTCCTTTCTCTTCCCTTAGACTATTTTAACACCTAACCAATTGAGAAAATAAGAATTAAGATTAGCCAACGTAAAGAACAAGAAAAACAAACAAAGACAACAATGAGCCCTACCTCTTATTCAACTGCAAGCAATTTGGAGCAGCTCATATTTCACCGTTTGCCAGTGGAGTGGTCTTTTACCAGAATAATTGTTAGCATACTCTTTAGTCAAATTTTCTGAAAATGCTCTTTTTTCTGATGAATGGTAAACATTCCAAGAAAATCCCAGAACCATTGTCAGCTAAAACCATTCAGCTCTGGAGGTTTGGCTGGACAAAGCTTCCAGAAGAGTTTGCTATAGCTCTTATCTTTATTTGCTTTGACTCTAAATTAATCTCTGTCATTGTATAGTTTGCTTGATTTACAGTCATTATGAAAGGTTGAAATAAGGCAAATGTTTGCTTGAGGGACATTATTGCTTCGATTTGAAAGGAATTCTCTCCTAACAACTCTGCTTCATGGCATAAAAACAGTGTAATCACATAGATTCAAGTAGAAGAGCTTTAAAATATGGCCATTTTGCTCCCTTGCCTTAAGTAAATGTTTTTGAGTAATGTCTTTGCCTTATTTGTTTTGTATTCCTGTCTGCTTGAAGGTGCTTTGGGCAGCTTTAGCTGATGGTTACTTATTTCAAAATAGGTTTCTCTGATTTTGTTTTATTATTATGCTATTTTTCTGAAACAAATTTAGCCTTCTATTTTATTTGAATATCATTATCAACATTCCTTTTGTTGCACTAGAAAGTTACTGAGGAATATATCATATTTAAAAGATGTTAAAATCACGTAACTAAATTCCTAGTACAGAATGTTTCATCATGCTTAACAAACAAGCAAATTGATCAATCAATTCATTCATTCTGAGACAAGCTCTTTTCAGTACAGCAAAACTAATCATCTGTTCCACGTATCCCTCTTTTTTGCTTTTGCTGCCAATTGATAAAACTGGAAGTACAGACAACTCTTAGGTATCCATTTTTCTGTACTGTTACTTTTTAATGATTTTATTCATTTATCTTGAGAGAGAGAGAGTCCCAAGCACACCTCATGCTGTCAACACAGAGCCTGATACAGGGCTCAAACTCACACATGTAAGATCATGACCTCAGCTGAAATCAAGAGTCAGATGCTTAACCAACTGAGCCACCCAGGTGTACCAAGTGTTTTAAAAATTCTTATCCCCTTTATTATTTTTCCACATTTTGCTTAACCCATCTCCGTTGCAATAGTCTTATTCCATTCCTTCCATTCATCCGGCAGTGGAAGCAGAAAGAAATGAAACTTGGAGTTAGTAATTTGAGACTTTACTGCATCTTCCATTCAGCCACAATTCACTGAACAAATTGGCCACTCTGGTAGACTACTTAAGTAAATGAATGAAAGTTTCTTTGGCTTGCTTATGGATCTCTCCTTTTCCAGCATTTATGATACATTACATTAACTAATTTTCCTAACTGCATATATTTTAATTTATAAAGATTATTCTAGGATCTCTAGATTCTAGGATCCCAGTACCAGTTAAGAATGGAATTCTTGCAGGTAATGTAACAGAGAAGATAAGTGAAATTTATGATTTTTGAGGGAAATAACTACATAAATATTTTGCATGGGTAGCATGAAAATGTAGAATCCAGTGGAATGAGATTGCATTGGTTAACTAGCTTCAGGGACATTGTGGTACTGCCCAGCTTTATTTCTGTGTGATTTCCATTTCTCACCCCCAGAGAGTTTGCTTGCTCAGGACCTCAACCTGGAACTGTCCTCTGGATCTTTGTAACCTTCAAGGTAAAATACAATTTGCAAATCCATCACACCAATTCCTCTTGGGAGGGATTAGTAGAAGCCTTCAGTGCTGTATGTGGGTGTCCTCAATAATTTCATATCTTTGACTGTTTATTCTTAGGGTATCTATGATTCCAACACCTGCAGTTGTTATGCACTTCAGGGGACTAACTTTAGACTATGAGACTCACCTTGCTGGGAAAGCAGTGACTGGGAGTTTATGCCCACCCCACCCCCCACCCTTGCCCCGTTCAGCTACCCTGGTATTCACTCCTCCACAGGTGTTGATCAGGAAAAGGAACACTCTCTCTAAAAGGTCCTGAATAGAATCTCCATCTCTGAGTGTGATTCCTGGAGAATTCTGCTTATTATGATTTGCAAATAGGATGCAAACTGTGGAGAAGAACAGGAGTCCAAAACTGTATGTCAGTAAAAGCACAATTGAATCGCCATCATTTGAGATGGGGTAAATGGTGGGTGAAGCAACTCTGAGCAAAGAGCCAGAAGTTATATTTTGGACACAGTATGTTTTGAGATGCCTATCTATTAAATACTCATGTGGAAGGAGCAAGTAGACAAATGGTTCTATAAGTCTAGATTCAAAAAAGATTAGAATGAAGAATTAAATTTTGCAACAATCAGTAGATTGATGTTTTTAGTTATTATTATTTTGACATTGGAGAGAATATTTTTTGCATGGTCCTACTTTAAATAAAGATAGAAAGGCTCTTTATCAAATATAAATATCTTTAAAATAAATATAAAATAAAATATCTTTCATCTTCTTTTAAAGTTTTGTGTATGGTTGAAACTTGTATATTCTCTCTTTCTTGAATGTGGAGTTCTACATATAGTTGTATAAATTTATTAATGGTATTATTCTTTTTATGTATATGAATGCATATAAATACATGTATATGTCGATAGAGCTTACACCTATATATGTCAAATTATAAATCGCTATACATAGCATAAATTATGATTTAGTTGCCATTAGTAATATTATTTTATCTTTAGTGACACTGCTTATTTTATTTGAACATGACTTATTTGTTTTTGACAGAACTTTATTAAAAGCCCTTGTGAATTTTATATTTTTACATTTCAATAATATGTATTTAGGTGTGGATTTTCTTCTTCTCTTCTGTTTGTCACAGAATTCAAATTTTAGTTTTAAATTTTAGGTCTTTCATCTTTAATTTGAGAAAATATTTTTACTATGTTTTTGAATATTTCTGACTTTTTATTTGTATTGTTTTACCTTCTCCGATGTCAATTACTTTGTTGCTGGTCTTTATCTACCTGTGATATATCTTAGTATTTTTTTAAATTTTTATTTTAAAATAAAAAATATTTTTGTCTATCTTATTGCATTTCATCAGTCTTAGCAGCTTGATGAATCATTCTTCAGCTGTCATCATTTTTTAATTTTATCTATTCAGAATTTATTTCAAATACTATACTGTTCAATAATTATAATTTATTTTTTAAGTATTCTTTTTATTTCATAGCAATAAATTACTTTGTTATCTACTTATATACATTTCAGATACTTATATGTAAAATCCTGCCCATTTATTTTAAAAATTCAATTTCAGGTGATAATAAGGTGAAAAATATATCATGTTTCTTTATCATGTTTGTCATTTCTCAGATGGCTGGCTGTTTATAAGCATGCTTCCCTGAAAGTATTTACTACTCAATCTGGTCATCTTTCCTGGAAATGGGCTAAAAGCCAGCCCTGTGGCCAGAACATTAAGGAAAGGTGCCAAAGAACCACAGAAGCCTCTGGCACCACTCAAGTTCTGGGTCAAATGTGAGGTTTTCCCCCACTTAACTCTTAGCAAAAGCAGCATTGCAAAAATACTCTTTCCTCAGCTTTTAGGACTTGAAGGAGGAAAAATTGAGGAACTGCTCAAGGGCAGTTCAAATGGCGCATAAGCATCTGTTTTCACAGTTTACTGAACTCAATGGACATTTACACTGTATTGTGTCCTCCCCTCTCCTATTATCAGGACCTGAGCTGTTGCAGAAACATTCTGTGTGAAACCAACATAAGAGAAAGAAAAAGGTCTACTTAACGTATTTCTTTAATCTTATCATCCTTTTGACACTTATCTTCATTCTCACCCATATCTCTAGCTCAGGATAGCATTACCTCTACCCAAGTGTTCCTAAAGTATTATTTTTGTGTGTTAATTTCTGGCTTATTCCTGAAATACATGTTGCCCTCTTCCAAAGTTTCTCTGTGATTGGTGTTAGGGGGAGCTAGCCTGATGCTGATTTGCCACCAGGTTAGGAATCAAAACATTTTACTTTTAATTCATCTCTTAATTTCTATTCATCTTTTAACATTTTATTATCTCTCCTTCCTGATGGAAACAACTCCAAATGGTTTTGCTATGAACTCTTATATATCACACTGCCTTTGCAGTTCTAATTTTTAAAACATCTTAAACGTGTTTTCAAAGTAGAGGTCAGATTTAAATATTCTAAATATTGGAAAAATTGCAAAAACAATAAACATTATTTTTATTCATTTACACAAACTATATTGTTTTGTGTCCTTTAAGGTGGTCAGCATTGTGAATAACTGATGTGCATTATAAAACAGAGATACAAGATACTCCTTTGCCTTGAGAAATGTATGATATAATTAAGAAGTAAAAAGGTATTACAAAAGTGAATTAGAGTATAATATGATGCATAATGGTATTATCGCTAATAGTTTTCCTATAGATATTACAAATCATCTATACACATGACTTATTTCCTACAGATTTGGAGTTCCCACATGTAAGTATTATGTAATTTATTTTTATAATATAAAGTCCTAGTTTTTAAATAAATGTTCGATGAATGAGTCTTCTGGATTTTAGATAAGAAAATATCAATGGGGGCTGCAGTAGTGAAAGTAGATCATACACGTGTCAACTTCTGGGATTGGTCTTGAAGAATCATGAAGGTTCGCTCAGGCAAAGGGAGTGACAAAAGTTAATATATAATAAGTAATATTTACATGATGGACACATGAGTATTAACAGGGGCAGGACAATGGCAAGAGAAATCAAGTTCAATTTTGATGGCTTCATGGGAACTGAGGTTTAAAAGAGAAGATCAGATCGTGCAATGGAGACTTGAGGAAGTTTCTGACATTATTCTGTGACATTTCTCAGACACTATATGAGATGATTTCTGAAAGCATTAGGCCTATCAATTTCAAGTTTTAGATGAAGGAACTGAAGCTCAGAGGAAAAAAGAGACAAACTCAAAAGTACATGGAGTAAATATGAACTTCCCATACTAGGAGGAGAAATTGTGAATCGGAGAGAATCAGGATGTTAAGACCACACAAGAAAAATACATGAAGTGGGGTTTGTGGTTCTATGAATGACCCTATTCTTCTGTTGATTGGGAAACTGGAGAACTTTGGACTGAGTATAATAGCAAATAAGGGTTAATTTCTTATTACTTTAAACAAGGGGAGCATGATGAAAGAATTAGTAAACTAATAATATTTAAGAGAGTAAATGGAATTACTACTATGCTAGGGCCTGAGTAAACATATTGTGTGCACTGTCAAACAATGTGTTGAGTGAGGCATTATTATCCCAGTTTTACAGATAAAGTCAAGTGTTGGAGATTTTGTAAATTGGTCAAAGCCACATCTGTGGTAGACAGTGGAAAGTGTGGGCCTATTTTAATTTTTTTTTAATGTTTTATTTATTTCTGAGAGAGAGAGAGAGAGAGAAGCAGCATGAGCATGGGAGGATCAGAGAGAGAGGGAGATACAGAATCTGAAGCAGGCTCCAGGCTCTGAGCTAGCCATCAGCACAGAGCCCAACACGGGACTCGAACCCACCAACGGTGAGATCATGACCCAAGCAGAAGTCGGACACTTAACCGACTGAGCTACCCAGGTGCCCCAGTGTGAGCCTATTTTAATCTGCATGTTTTGCCACTGAAAAGTTTTTAAAAGAGGAAACCTACTGTAACACTAATAACAATAATGGAGTGTGAGTTTTTCTGAAGATTCTGAAGGACTTTGAGTCTCAATTTAGGAGATTAATGAGACAGATGAGTCACTTGGAACTAAAACTATTCTGAACCTAATCTAGTTCTTCTTTGATGATTCAGAAAGCATTTTGAGAGTTTCATTATCAACACAAATTATCATTATACTAGTGATTCAAAAATGTGGGATGATAAGAATATTCAGCAACATCACATAACATGAGAATGATTCAGTTCATGAATATCTAATTTTATTAGATTATGTGGTTATAGCAATCTCAAAATACCCTTAAAGAAAGAATAAAAATTCTCATCTGATTTTAAAAAAGGATGAAAATTGATTAAGAGTGTGTCCAAGGTACCATGAAAAGTCATAGAACCAAAAGTAAAATCCACTAAGAGCAGAAAACAAAACTGATTTCAGTTTTATTCATTAATAATCAAAAGCCAATGACCACAGTAGAGTTTACTCAAAGGTGGTTATCTAATTCAAACACAAAGATTTTCTTTTGTTCAAAAAATTTTTTTCACACATTCATTTTTGAGAGACAGAGCATGAGCATGAGCATGAGCAGGGATGGGCAGAAAGAGAGGGAGACACAGAACCTGAAGCAGGTTTCAGACTCCGAGCTGTCAGTACAGAGCCACACGAGGGGTTCAAACTGGTGAACAGTGAGATCATGACCAGAGCTAAAGTTGGACACTTAAACAACTGAGCCCTTCAGGTGCCCCAAAGATTTTCTTTTCTGTGGGGAGAATCTCTTATGGGTAGATTAGCTTGAAATTTACATGCAATTAAAATATTCAAAACATAATGAATGCAACATTCAAATTTACCAAGAAATCTAATTCAGAATTCCACTAAGAATTCTGATGACTGCTTAGTATCACATATATGTATACATATAAAATTAATTCTCCACACATTTTGAAATAGGGATCTTGAAATCAGTGCACTGTTGGTATTGTCCTGCAATTATTTTAGTTTCAGTTAAAATTCTTGAAAATGACCGTTAATTTTTCTCTATCATTATCTTCTTAATTTCTCTGAGATTTTAACATCCAATGAATGAGAGTGTTTATCTGTATCAGGCAAATTCAAGCTACATGGTTTTTCCATATTCCTGCTGTTTAAAGATGAATTATTTATATCTCCATTACTAAAATAGACATACTAATAATCTTGGGGAAACTTCCAAAACATTCCCCTTCACTGTATTCTAAATATTTGTAAATTTGTGCTACTGAAATTATTCACAAAATTAGTAAAATTACTGGGTTATTTTTAGTGACTAGAACACATTTTTTAAAAATTTTAAATGTTTATTTTTGAAAGAAAGAGAGACAAAGTGTGAATGGGGGAGGGGCAGAGAGAGACAGAGACACAGGCTCCAGGCTCTGAGCTGTCAGCAAAGAGCCTGATGTGGGGCTTGAACCCATGAACCACTATATCATGACCTGAGCCAGAGTTGGGCACCTAACTGACCGAGCCTCCCAGGTGCCGCAGAACACATTTTTAAAAAGAGATCCAGCACACACACACTTTTAAAATTTGTTTTAGGGGCGCCTGGGTGGCTTAGTCGGTTAAGCGTCCGACTTTCACTTGGGTCATGATCTCGCGGTTCGTGGGTTCGAGCCCCGCGTCGGGCTCTGTGCTGACTGCCAGCTCAGAGCCTGGAGCCTGTTTCAGAGTCTGTCACTCCCTCTCTCTCTGACCCTCCCCTGCTCACGCTGTCTCTCTCTCTCTCTCTCCTAGAAATAAATAAAAATTAAAAAAAAAATTTGTTTTAAAGTCTATTATTTATTCTGAGAGAGAGAGGGAGATAGAATGAGAGAAAGAAAGAGAGAGAGAGAGAGAGAGAGAGATCAGGAGAGGGAAAGAGACAGGGAGAGAGAATCCCAAGTAGGCTTTACACTGTCATCGCAGAGTCTGATGTGGGGCTTGAACCCAGCAACCCCAAGATCATGACCTGAGCGTAAATCATGAGTTGGAAACTTAAATGACTGAGCCACCCAGGTGCCCCAAGATTAAAAATCTCATATTAAAAATATTCTTGTTCTGGCAATATATTGTACAGAAAATACAAGAACTTGGAATAGCAAGTACCTCAAAAATGTTGAATAAAGCACATCGAACAGACTTATAGCTGAGTTCCCAGTAAGGTACAAGATTCCCCTCGTGACACAAATGAAGAGAAAACTAAAACCAGACTGGTGCTCGGCCCGGACAGCTGGGCTGTTGGGAGGAGGACAGAAAGGAGTCACCGTGTTTGGGGGCTGGAATTTCTGTGTCCCGCTGGCAGGCGAGAAAAGGCTTTGCACCCAAACAAATCAGGGCTGCAAACTGCAAAATTAGTGGTTCAAGAGATGTTACAATTTTAGTGAATGGTGATACCAGAAAAAAAATGTAGACACCAACAACAGAAATTAAAGTAAATCTTCTCTACCTTCATCTGGATTATGGATGAAATTTAGAAAATATTACGCTTTATGATCTGTTGTCACAGAACTGCTCTAAGAGGTAGAACTGAAGCTGTCTTTCTGGATTCCCCAAACTCATACAATAACCCCAGGAAATGCCTTTGGGAAGAATGGGATTAAAAGATTTACATTTTGAAAGTGTTTGCAAGATTGCTATAAAATAATTAACATATTAAGGTAAGACTAAATAAGGTGAATTTCACATGCTTATGGATAAGATGCATCTATACTGTAGGGATTTCAACTGCCTTCAAATTAAGCTATAAATATCATGCAATAAATTGTAATCCAAATAGTTTTCTTAGTGGATTTTGATTAATTGGTTTTCAAATATAAGTGAAAGAGCAAATGATTAAAGATTAGAAAAACTTTTTGAAGACAGCAACAAGGTGAGAGAAGCCTGTTCTATGATATATTGGTTCTAATAATCAAATCAGAGGAATTAAAGCAATGTCTTGTCTGTGGAGCCAGTAGAGATAAATGCGTTCATAAAATAGAGCAGAAAGTACAGAAATAGATCCATGTTTATGTGGAGATTTGATATATCAACATGATGTCTGCAAATTTGTGAAAAAAAATAGCAATTCCTCAATACACTGCAGTAAGAAGTCACCTGGTTATGAACAGGAGGGGGCAAAATAGATTCCTAAAATATACCAAACACAAATATAGTTTTCTCATACATTACAGAACCAAGTGTAGAGCATAATATATGCAATTATCTATGTGGCATTGATATGAGAAATGATTTCTCATATAAGACAACAAAGTAAAAAATAAGGAAATAGTGCTATAATTTACATTTATATTATTTTTTCTGTGTATCCAAATATATCATACCCAAATTGAAATGTGAACCACGGATTGGAAGAAGATGTGTACAGCACATAAAACAGAGAAAGATTAATACCCAGAATATATAATGAACTTTAAAACTAATAATTTTAAAAATCCACTTTTTAAAAATGGTGAAAGATGCAATTTAGACCAACAGAAATCTGAAATGTCAATAAAGATAGAAAAAGGTACTCAAGCCAAATAGAAATAGGAAAATTAAGGCCACAATGGGGTTCCTTCTCAAGCACATCGGATTGGCAAATTTTTAAAAGTCTGATAATACTGAGTATTGGTGATGATGTGACCAAAAGAATTCTCATTTTTGTCATTAAAAGTAGAAGCTGGTATGGCTACTTGTTAGAGCTGTTCTGCCATCTGATATATTAGCAGAAGTACATATTTACCATCGTGAGAAGCAAATGCGGAGGGCATTCGAGGCTGGTTCATTTCCCCTTTTTGTTGCAAAGAGATCAAGTTCAAACGGTTAGCCTACACAGA
This sequence comes from Hyaena hyaena, assembly GCF_003009895.1. NCBI lineage: Eukaryota > Metazoa > Chordata > Mammalia > Carnivora > Hyaenidae > Hyaena > Hyaena hyaena. The sequence continues at coordinate 6,112 of NW_024082084.1, read as the reverse complement.
CACAGCAAGGCCTCCTCTGTGTAACACCAGTGTTCCTGGAAGGTGAGGTTCCTCTTCTGGATGATGACCTTGGTCCTCTGCGTGTTTACCCTGTAGTGTAGTTCCTGTAGCTGGGGATTCCTTGAAATATCCTCGTTACTCAGTTAAAATAACTGTTTGCTCCCCTCATTAGACTAATCTAATGACCTCACTGATGAGGCAGAAACTGAATCTTGGTAGGGTGTAGCTACTAACAACTGGCCCACTTGTTTCTCAATAGGACATCTAAAGAACTTGCCATTTCCCGCTCACCAGGTGTAACTAACATGATACAATTGATATATTAGACCAGGATAAAGATTTCTGGAATGTCTGGACAATTAAGGCTTTTCTGTACTATATATATATATATGTGTATATATTCTGTACTCTTCTGGTTGAGACCAGAAGAATTAACATAGCCTTTAGGCAAGAAAATTAGTAGGTACTGCTGCCTTGATGAGGAATAAAAAAGAATGCAATTACCCTATCCATAGCCACATACCAGGTTCCAAAGTCTATAGTAACCTCTTCTCAAAAACATACTGCATGCTGTATAGCAAGTATGCTTGAGGCTACCCCTAGGCTACATTTACAATAATCTATAGTCATCTGGTTTTTGTAGGATTCATACATCAGCAATCCTATAACTTTTAGGTCTTTTGAATATGTCTTAACTCTTTACCATTCCACTTTGGGCATGGCTATTGCTTCTAATTAACTTGACCGGAGAAAGCCATTTCAAGATGACTTCCATTTGGCTTTTGCTATTATGATAGTTTTCATTCCATATAGTAAGAAATCAATATGATTTCTGTGCATTGGTATGTTTCCTGGGTATACAGTTAAGGAAAGGAGTAATGACCACATAATGAGACCAGACTTAGTCATCCCACCATGAGATGAGTGTAGGTTAGAATACCATTTTTCAGGGGAGATCATTCTGAAAGTGGACTATGATGACATTTGGGACCCCGAGTATCAGTGCCAGGTAATACCCTCTAACCAACATTTCTTAAATATCTATGTTTTACCCTTTGCCTGATGCTTAATTACTTTGGTAAAATACCAAGGTCCCATTGAGAAGGCTTGAGAAAGCAGCTACTGTAAAAACTTATGTTGGCATTGCAGAGTCCTTCCCAAAGTGGGTCTAGTTTCCATTTAATTGATGGTCTGGGAATAATCCTAGAAACTGGGAAAGGAATCATGAGTTCCTTTTATGGCAACCACCAGCACCCTCCATTGGCATCTATATTTCAACAATACTTCACTGGCTGCCTTTCTTGCCCCTAGGAAACCAATAGTCTATTAGTCACTCTGATAGATTCCTATAGGTCAGACTTGGGTAGCCATTTCAGGCTTGTTCCACACTCTGGAATTACATCCAACTTGTCAAAGACAAGGTGATGTACAATCACCTGACCTCATCTTCACCGGAATCTTACTTGCATTCATGCTAATAAGCAGTTTCATGGTTTTATCTCCTAGTATCCAATCAGGGCTCTAGTGGACAGCTACCACTGCCTTTTCGGCAATTCTAGTGTATCTCTCATTAGCACATTCCTCATCCACTTCAGTGAAGGCAGTGTCTTCTAGGCCTTCTGAGAGAAGATAATCAACAAAAGAGTTTTCTGGTCTTACATGATAAATCTATTCAATCACGTCCATATCTCTCAGTCTTCTGATCACTTCCTCAATTCTCTGCCAAGGATGTGCCAGCATAGCCACCCAATTTAGGATAATCCATTATCATCCCCAGGATTCAAAGTTTCATTCCTGATATCCTTGCCCAAGAATTCAATCCTGATGCAGAAAAGAGTCCTTCCATATAAATTCACTCTCTCCTGTGCTTTGCACACCACCCCCCAACATGTTTAAGAAGCAACTCATGTATATGCCCTACTGGTCCATTCTGGTAAATATTAGCAAAGTTTCATAGGCCTTTTGGTGAATAACACATTTTCTTTCAGTTCATCTTTTGGGTCATATTGAGTCTTGATCTTAGTTACCTGTCTAGAAGAAATGAGAGCAGGGGACAGGAAAATCTTGAAGAGGACAAATGTCAGTTTACCAGTCATTTACCTCAGATGTGGTCTTTGCATGGTCTGCAAATGTCAGGAGGCTATTCAGCTCAAGAAAAGGGAAAGAAGGTACTTGTTTGAGCCTAAGGGCTTACGTGATTCTGTGGATTCAAAGTTCTTCAGCACATCCTACCAAAAGTCCCCATATCCAGACTCCCATTGTTTACCCATTCTGCCTCTGATTTTACCGTGCTTATGGTCAACTATTGAGCCTGCTTTCAGCATAGTCTCCCCTCCAGGTGTAGGAAATGATGGCTCCTTTAAACGCTGAAATGGAGGCTTTTTTGTTTCATAGTTAGGTCTGAGTTGATATTTGGATGACCTAACCTATCCTTTCCCTTTCAAGGCTTCTAAGAGAGTAGCCAAAAGCTACCAATTCCACAATCTCTCTAATTACCATTGCCTTATATGTTTCGTCACAGAAGCCAGGGCTTCCCCTTGACCTGTGCCTCACTCCAGCTCTCTGCAGGGAGTCTCAGGTTACAAAATTGTAGCCTTCAAACAGTTACCACATTTGTTTTTTACAACAAGGAGCTCTTTGTTACATTGTAGAATTCCATCTTGAGGATTTGCCTTCCAGAACCACTTCTAGTCATAGCTGTTTTAGTCTGGGTTTCCCCCAAAATGCATAAGTTAGAATAAGGATTTGGGTGTATGTGTTTTAATGGAAAAATATTACCTGAAAGCACTGTGAAGGGAAGGGCTGTAAACTTCAGACAGAGAAAGGAGCCAATCTGATACAGAGTGTATCTGCGATTGAATGACTAATACGGGTAACTGGTTCCAATTCCTTTAGGAATCCTCTGAAAAATTGTAAAGAACATGCCCCAGAATGGATGATGCTCAGTCCCACCCCCACCTCATCATGCCTCCTCCCAACTTTGGCTTTTGGAGAGACGAGGGGGTTTCTGCATCCAGGGAATACTCTCACACTGAGAGAGCAATTAACAAAGAAGCTCCCAGGAAGTATGGGGGACATGGGCGGGACACCAATAGTATCTTCAGACTTTTTTCAGCAATACGGTTTTCAGGAGACACCAGAGGAGGTCCCTATTTCTGAGTCATTAAAATGGAAAACTATGTGTTCTGTGCAAAAGCAACTTACTGAAGTTTACATTAGGTTAGCATTTCAAGGTAATTATCAGACTACAGTGGTTCGCACAGGAACCACAAATTAGATATCCAGGATCCCTGAAGATGAATTATGGGTGTTCAAGTAATCAGTTACTTAAGAGTTTATTCTGTAATAGCTTTGCAGTATCTGTAAAAACAGTTGACTCTGATAATAATGATTATGAAAGCCTCTGCTGCTAGATACAAAATGTCCAGGTTCCATATATTTAAGCAAAATGCCTATGTATGCATGTGCTAAATTTTAATAGCCTCACTAATATATTGTTCTTATTCTAATGATTTAAGCTTAGAAATGATATTTCTTCTGATTAAGTACACCAGATATTTTAGATTCTGGATATATAACAGTATATACAACATAATTATGTTTTAGTCAAACAATTAAGGAGGAAATATTTAATGACCATCTATGATGTAAAAATTTTAGTATTAAGCACTCAAAACAAACTATTCTGACAAGGAATATATATTCTATATTTGTGAATTATCTTGGGGAACTAAGTCCATAAAAATAACAAGGAATATAAATCAAAATTTTAAAAAATCACATGAGCAATTTTGATATGACAATTTCATTTACCAATATTAACAGTATAAATTATAGTATACCACTTAGGAATCACAATTACTCAGATACATTTATCTTAGAAATTTTAAAGGATTTTCTCATATATCACCTAACTTGAACACTCTAAAGTTTCATTCAAAGTATAAAAGCATGTATACAAATCAATAATGTATTTACTGAATGCACCCGTATGCTCAGAATAACTCTGAGCATAGTTTATTGTTGACAACATTTCACAATATCTTAATTTTTGTTCTCATTTTAAACACTGTGACTCATTTGTATATTTTAAATTTTATACATAAAATTTGTGATTTTTCCAAAAATATATTATTGACTCCATGATAGGTCTGTATTCAAATCTAGGATTCAGTTAGAACTTTCAACTCCTTCATGTATTAAATATATTTAGTTTAAATTTTACATGCTGATGGTGCCTGAAATTAAATATAATCTCATTTATGCATGTGTGTGTGTGTGTGCGTGTGTGTGTGTGTGTGTTTAGGGAAGATTTGGGCCAAAGGTAACTTGTTTTCTACAAGTTTAAATATTTCACTTAATATCTTAACACCTACTTTTACACACTACTACAAATGTGATTCATAATAATGACTGAGTTCTCAGGGAAATATATTTATTATGTTTTATACTTTACTAATGTAGGAAATATATCATATATTTCTAAAATATTCTCAAAAAGTAGTGGAAAGAAAAAGTTTTAGCATATGGAGAAAGGTTTATCAACCAAACTGATCCTTTTAGAGTTTTGTCTAACTGAAGGCTTTATAAAATACAGAGCTTAATACAAGAACAAAACCCCATAGACATTTTCAAAAAGTTAATGTTTATGAAACACTATTATAGTTTATGCCACCAGTAAACATATAAAATATTTTAAAATTAATTTAAATATGTGCGCATAGTAAAAAAGTCTTCACATTACCATTATTAAAATCAATTCTGAGTAAAAGAACTTTGTTTCTTCATAAAGAATTATGAAAGAGAGTCATATACAATACATTATAAGATTCCAAGCCATCTTTTCTGCATGGTAAATATTCTTCGAGTATGAAGATTAGTGTATCTGTGTCCGCATCACACCATTAGTCTTATTTCTGCCTTGTAAAGATCTCATTCTGTAGGGATTTGACTAATGAAGTTTCAGAGCTGAGACAATAACGGCTTCCTCAGAGCAGAGACTGCCAATTCAACCATATTGTGCTGAACTGTAGAGAACTGTGCCAAATCGTGTGTGTCTACTTCAGAAACAAGATGTTCATTAAAAAGAAAAAGAAAAAAAAAGGTAAGCAGCAAAATACATTTTCAATGTAACTATGAGGTCCTGGCACACTGTAAACATTGGATTTCTTTGATATTGTAAAGTATCAAAACAGTCAACGTAACAGTTGCTGAGGATGAACAAGGTTAATAAGCAAACTTTAGTATCAACTTTATTATCCACTTACATGGAGAAAAAATAACATTTTCAAGGATATGTTGCAGTTTGAAGTAGGGCCTTAATGTTCACACGCCTTCATTTCTTCCCAAATGAAATACTTCTTGTAGTGCCACTTTATGCGAGGTGTTGTGCTGAGCTCTGTATCTTCCTCTAGTTCTCATTTTGTTGAAAAATAGGCTGTAATATTTTACATGGATTTTTTTCCCCAAAATTAAAGCTAATATATTAGGTCAGAGTCCTGTAATGTCTTATGTTAAAACACTATGCTTCCTCAGACCTACTTATCTTTTGCTCTACTATCACGTTCTCCTATTTTGTTACTATTTTACATCTATTACATTACTATATACATTTTAATTCTTCGATAACAAGGTTTTATTAACAACTAAACTAATGATGACTTTAGGGATATTTCCTTTCTTTTAAGTTTTTAAATTTATTTTGAGAGAGAGAGAGAGAGGAAGAGAGGAAGAGAGAGAGAGAGAGAGAGAGAAAGCATGTGTGAGCAGGGGAGGGGCAGAGAGAGAGGGAGAGAAAGAATCCCAAGCAGGCTCCAAGCTGTCAGCACAGAGCCTGATGCTGGGGTTCAATCCCACAACCCTGGAATCATGGCCTGATCCAAAATCAAGAGTCAGGAGGTTCTGGGCAAGATGGCGGAGAAGTAAGGAGCTCCGTACTTGCACTCGCGCCCATACATCACACAGAAAAGATCTAAAGACTTTGGAAACCTTACAAAACCTGAGAGATTGGGAGAAAAAAGACGCAGAATCTACTGAGAGAGCCTTCTAACGTGAGTGCGAACCGGGGAAGATAAAATCGGGCCGGGATCAGAGACTCCAGGGTGGGAGGCGA